>NW_021621323.1:17886900-17932217 GCF_004785775.1 Grammomys surdaster | reverse complement strand
TGTTTGTTTGTTTGTTTGTTTGTTTAATGCTTTAGGGTATATGTATGTGTATGAAATAAAATTTAAAATGTATATGAAATAGTAGTGTAGAAAAGAGGAAAATCAGCATTGCAATGGTTCTGACTCGGGGTTGGGCCACTGGGCTTGAAGTTCCAAATGAGTGAAACTGAAGTTTTAAGATCTTGAATGGGGGATTCCAGGCAAAATGCTGCTGACAGTTTTGATCACTGCTGGGTGCTTTCATGGAACCAAGGCTTGATTATATGGCCACACTCCAGAGCATGACACTTTCCAGAGTGGGCCTAGCTCTGACTTTACAGAGACCCGCAGAAGGATGTAGTGATCACAGCAGGCAGACTCAGGATGCCTGGCATGAGAACACTCCCTACCCCACCTCCACACCCACAACCTTGGCAGACTGTGTTGCTCTGCTGTGGGCTTTGAGAGGGTTGGGTTCATACCCTTTTCGATGGGAACATACTATGCTACTGCAAGCTTAGGCCCTGCTTGGTTTCTTTGACTCCCTACAAAGGTCTCATGTCTGACCCTATTTGCCTTCCCCGCAGCACCTAAAATGCCAGCCTGTGTCTGCGTCCAACAACTCTTAGTGCTGCCCTCTGCGCCCGTGTGCTCCGAACAGCCCTAAACCAGGAACAGTTGTCACAGCAGTGTGAGGATCACTTATGAGTAGGATCCATCTTCACAGCAGGGTCATCATGTCCTTGATCAGTAGGATGGAACACTTTGTATCCCAAACAGCGGCCGAGCTAGAGTCCCACATGTCCTAGGCCTTGGGGATGAGCTCACTCTCCTCAGGCTGCAGCAGTCAGTGGGTTTCCCTGCCTTCCCATCTTTCCATCTCTGTGCTAGGAAGCCTGCCTACTCTTCGGAGACTAGCCTTGAAGCTTCAGAGCCTTTCTGTTCTCCATAAGTGATCTCCTATCTGTCAGAACGTGTTGTTCTTTTGAAGTTTAAGTCTGTGACACAGCTGTCCTTTTCATACTGTGTCATACAGACTGTATGAACTCAGAAAGCACTAGGTCTGATGTCTCCCCTTTCTTCTCTCTCCCTCTGTAGTAAGTCACCCTCCCCAAAGCCACCCCTGCTGTTTACTCCCAAGCATCTGGTCAGCCCTCGGAGGATGTTGGTAGACACAGAGTGTACGTTACTAGGGCACTCAAAGATGCTCACCTCATTCCCTCAGGTTTACACAAGTGGGAGGGGGAAGCATTAGTGATAAGAAGAAAAAGATGTACTTGAGAAACAGAGCTATGCACGAGGACTTGGGGCCACTGCCAGGAATTCTGTTTTCTTAGTCAAAGCGGGCACAGCACAGCAGCCTGCTCTGGAGGTCTGGACATTAATGCTGGAAAGAGCTGCATGTTTGGGCACCCCATGTTGTCCCTCTCTCACCCTTGCTCCTTCGGAATCCCGCTTTCAAACTTGAGGCCAGGTTTTAGAAATGTTTGTGTGTACTTAGATTCACTATATATAAAGTACTATAACCTCCAGAGGCCTGCATTTGGCTGGGAAGTATGACATGTCTGGACGGAGTTCATGATTGCACTCTCTCGTCATGAGAAGAACATGGCTTCATTCTGACTTCCTTACCTGTCTTTGTGTATACTATCTGGGAATTGGGGGCAGCTCATAAGTGAAATGAACAATGTGACTGCATTTCACTCTGTGTCAGAGTTCATTTTCCCTAACTGTGTTGTGTTTATCCCTCTTTTGTCTTTCCAGGGATCCATATCTTCTAGACCCAACTCTAGAATATGTGAAGGTAAGAAAACGGGGGAACATGGAGCTATGACTCTGCATTACTCACTTCCCAAGCGCTGCCTGCCGCCTGTCTCATGTAGAGAGCACTGGCTGTAGCACCTGAAACAGCCAGTGGAAATTTGGCTCGCATGGGCCTGTGGTAAAGCTTGGTAAAGGTCTCGAATGAGCCTCTTAAAGTCTATGATCTCTCCCCCATGTGGACCAGATGTGTTTTAAAGTTTGGAGTCACGGGTTTGTTTTTGTTTTGTAAGTTCTAGCTTACGCACTGTAATACCTCCAAAGAGGTCTGGATTCTACACCATATAATCAAACTCATTACTGCGGCGCTGACAGGATAGTCACACCGGGTAAACAGATAACAGAGAGCTCTGTGCATCCAAGTCACTTTTTTTTTCTTGCTACTAACTGAGGTCATTCTGTTCTGTTGCTGAGTGAATTCTTTTTTGATCTCTTAGTTTTCAGATTTGGGGGAGATTTGGGCAGGAATTGTGGGCGGAGTTTTATCTTAAGTAGAAGGATGAAGGCTCCGGGGCTTTCAGAGCTGTCTTTTCCTTTCTTACAGCTTCCTGCCCCTCAGTAACTAACTTGGGGCCAAACAGAAGCCCTGCTGCTCAGTAGGTTGCTGCAGTTCAGCTGCCTGCCCCGCCCTTCTAAACTGTCCGTCCTTTTTTCCTTCAGCTCTCTTCCCACTTTGGGGTTTGGATATTTGCTTTATTGTATTTTGCTTATCAGCTATAATTAAATCAGGTCCCTCCCTAAGAAGAGAGGCATGGCCTGCCACACTTGGCTCGGTGACAATGGCTCTTGCTGTGTTTTCGGAGGAATCATGGCACGAGTTATGTTATATGCTTGCCTCCTGAGGAACCATGGCCTACCTTCCATATTCAGAGTGTATAGGCACACTGCTTCTGTGGTTCTGGCATTCCTCCTCACCCCCTTTAGACCAGAGGGTAGATGGGAGAAGAGAAAGTTCTAGTCAAATTGCCCAGTCCTGCGGAACATTGTAATGCACTGTGTGCTGTTGGAGGTGGGATTATTTCTTCCCCTTTCTTATTCTTGAATAGCGTCTAGACTATTGGAACTGTGGTGAATGTGTGAGCCTAAGCCAGCAGGGCCACCGCACCTAGTCAGAGGATTATAACCTGTGTCTGCCCCACTCCTGTATGCAGCATATCTATTTTCCTACAGGTTGTGCACTGCTAAGCCTTCGTGACACTCACATAGGCTGTGGTCGGATTCGACTGTAGCAAGAAACAACAGTGTGTGTTAGGATGGTGCAATTCCTACTTGAAATGCTACTCCAGCCCATGGTTCAGAGATTGGGTATCTCATAGCAGAGCCTCAGATCCTCTGCTCACCAAGTACAACCCTGATCCTTGCTCCAATAACTCGTTTTCCCCATTTTATACAAGAATCACATGATGAATGTTGCTAAAGGTAGGCCATTTTAGAATGGTCTGTTTTAGCACAGTAGCCCTCACGTCTCTGTGGTTTTACCTATGTACAACCTACCATTATTCAGAAATACTAAATGAAAAGTTTCAGAAATAAGCAGTTGATAACTTTCTAAGTTATGTGTGTTTCTGAGGTACATCTTGAAACCTTGCTGCGTGCGGCTCATCTTTTGGATCCACTGGCTGCTGTTCTGTTAGTCACACAGTAGCAGATGATTGTCACAGTACTGCAGTGCTTGTGTTAAGTAATTGTCACAGTACTGCAGTGCTTGTGTTAAGTAGTACTCATTTTCTTAGGCGGTCCAGAGCACAAGATAGTGATGTGAAGACAGCACTGGGTACTGCACACAGAAGGCTGGATTGACTCTGTTTCCATGGCAACCCTGCAGGGTACCTAGGATAAACCATAGGATGGTGTCTATAGACTATTTTACTATTTGTGGTTTCAGTCATCCACTGAGCATCTTGGAATATATCCCCGAGGATAAGGGAAGGACTATTTTATTATTAATAGTGTAACCTTGAACTTACGTTTCTCTATGAAGTCCATCTTCCCCATAAACGAGATCTTTGGGAAAGGTTTTGTTCTTCTAATTTTAACATTTTAAGGGATCTCCATGTCTATGAGAGACCAGAGAGAAAGACATCTATCTATTTAGCAAGTGGTAATAGTTCTTATGTTGTCTCTGTGGCTTGTTGTTGTTGTTGGAGAAAGATTACGTCACCAAGGCTAGCCACAGACTCACTATGTAGCCCAGGCTGGCAAGCTTGAAATTTGTAATCCTTTTGCCTCAGTGTCCTAAGAGCCCGTATGATAGATGTGTGCCACCGCCTGCTGGCTATGCTCACCCTCTTGATTATAAAATTGCCATATTGTGAGGACCACAGGAAGCATTCCAAGTTGTATTAGGACCAAGGGTATAATGGACAACAATCAGCTACTGCTTCTGTTCCTTCCAAAGACTAGAGATTCACACGTCTATTTGCTTTATGATCCATTATGCTGCACTTATAAAAACCATTCCTGCCATTCCTAGATGATGTATATTCTATTCACTTTGTGTGTGCACGCGCATGTGTGGGAATCAGGATAACTTGTAGGAGTCAGTCAGGTCTCACTTTCCATGTTTTATGGGTCCTGGGGATAGAACTCAGGCCGTCAGGGTTGGCAGCAATCACCTTTGCTGCTGAGCCATCTCGGCAGCCCCGGGTCATTTTCACAACCCCTTTTTAAACTTACCTTTACACACACTCTTGTGTGCTTTGATAGTCTTCTCATCTCCTTGCACGAAATTCCATAGGCTTATATTATATTCCCTCCCCCCCTCCATCTTCCTTTTGTAATTAAAATTTTAAATAATATATAATTATATTACTTCCTTTCTTCTTCTCTTTCCAACCTCTCCCATCCCTGTCCCAACTCCTTCTCAAACTGGTGGCCTCCTTTTGATTATTATTGCAAAACACACACACACAAACACACACACAGAGAGAGGGAGAGAGAGAGAGAGAGAGAGAGAGAGAGAGAGAGAGAGAGAGAAAGGGAGAGAGAGAGAGGGGCATAAGTATATAAATATATCCTGCTGGGTGTGTTCAGCATGGCTTGTGTGTATATGGTTTTAGGGCTGACCATGTTGTATCAGATAACCAATTAGGGTGCTCATCTGTGGGGAGAGGCCGGTTCTCCCTCTCTCCTTAGCTGCCTGTAGTTCTATGTCTAGACATGGGTCTCCTGAGATTTCCCCTTCCTCATTAGTGTGCCTATTGATATCACTCGTGCTCCTGTCATTTCTAAGGGACAGGATCTCACAGCAGACTTCCTAGGCCTCTGGTTCTTAGCAACCTTCCCATCCCCTCTTCAGAGATGTTCTCTGGGCCTTAGCTTCTTCACCCCATGGCTCATGGCTGCTTCAGTGCAATCCATTTCCTGGGCATGTTTTAAAGTCGAGGAGGGGTGTGATCAGCAACGGCAAGGCTAGGTGATTTTCTTCTAGGAAAAGAAGTATTTATTATAGGTCTTCCATCTTGTAATAGATTACTTTTAAGGAAGGTAAGTTAGAAAAGCCTGATGCAGCAGAAAATGTGGGCTTCCTGGATTTTCAAGTTAGCAGTGAGGAGGCAAGTGTCCCCCAGTGCCCAGGCTGTGGGCAGCACAATGTGTCCAGTAGACAAAGGCCTGCTTCCCAGGGACCACATGAGGAAGTGTCAGGACAGGATGCAGCCTTTGTTCCTGGCTGGGTTCCTCGCTGTCAGCCTTGGCGGATTCTTGTTGCCACTCACTCATGAGCCTTAATAAAACTTGCAATCTCCAAGCCTGCTTTGCAGGTGAGGAGAATGTCACCACACTGGAGCTATTGTGCTGAATGGGGACCTTCCACGTCTTCCTCTGGAGCCCAGGGGAGTCCTGAGAGGCTCAGAAAGCCATCCTTTGTGGGGTTAATGCTTACTCCCAGAGGGTCTTCTAAGCCTATAGACATTAGTCTGCCCAAGGCTCAGATCTCAGCGAGGCCATTTCCCGTAGTAGGCTTGGGATACCTCAGGTCACCCAGCAGATGAAAAGAGGAATAATAATGCGAATTCCAGCACTGAAAATAAGCAGCCGGCTTTGGGAGGCTTTGGCAGAAGAGGGGGCAGCAGGGCCTCAGCTCCCTTTTGTGCTCAACATGGCTGCAGCCATAGTCACAGCTAAATAGCTGTCTTTGAGGGAAGTCCTTTCTTCCAGCAGGAAAACAGGCGAGTCTGTTCTGAATTAGCCAGCTCACAAAGTCATGAAAGGGACTTGCCGAAACAATGGCACGCTGTACATTCCGTGAGATTTTAACAAGTTATATGAACCAGATAATGGCCCAATTGGCTGGCTCTGCAGGTTTTTGCCTGAGTGTGCACATCCGCAAAGCCTGTGCTGTCCACTGTGGGACCAGATCAAATGGGTGCCAGCAGTGAATTCGAAACAGTGCAGGCTAACTCCAGGCCCACGTTCAACTTCACCCACTCTGCCCACAGTGTGCTCTGTCGCTATTCTTAGGAAGTGTAGTGTTGCTACAGTTTAGAACACTGCAGCCACCAGGTAGGAAGACGAAAGAATGGGGTAGAAAACAGCCCCTTACCCAGCAGAATCTTATCCTTCGAGCCTACAGAAGTACAGACACTTAATGAAAAAACTTACCCCAAAATATATGCTCATATGAAAGTCTCTTTGTGTATATGCTGATATGCCACGTTATTTAACATCATTCGCCGTTGCTGAATTGGAAACAGCCCGAATGTCTGCTTCCGCTGTAAACAAGCCATGGAGACCCACACAGTGGCATACTCTTCAGCTACACAAAGAAGCAGACACACAAAACCATTGGTGCGTTGAAAGCATAGTATGCTTCCTGAAAAGATAGTCTCAAAATGCTACCAGCAGGGCTGGAGAGATGGCTCTGTAATTAAGGCCACATATAGCTCTTATAGGGACCCTATAGTCTCAGCACCTATGTCTGGTGGTTCACAATCACCCTGTAACTCCAGCTTCCAGGGATCAGACACGTTGACCTTCCATGGCCACCTGCACTCCCATGCACAAATAGACACATGCATGTGCATAATTAAAAAAAAAACAACTTAAAAAAATCTTTCAAAGTCTACCAGCTATAATCACATCTGTGGTGACAGAAATGAGGCCGTGGTTGAAAGGGGTAAGTGAGGGCACCTTTAAAAGGGAACTTTGAGAGAATGACAGCAGGAATGCCTTTGATTGTAGAAATAATTGCCCAACTGGTCATTTGTCAAAGACCACAGGATTGTACTAAAAAAGGGAGACACATGCTGAATGCAAATTAGCCTGGCCTTTAGACGGAAGCAAAAGATCTCCTCTTTTGGCCTTTGGGGACTGCCACCTCAATAGGGCAAGTTTCCAGTTTAGGATGGGCTCTTCGCTGAGGACAAACCTCCCAGCAGATGGAGACAGTGCTCTTAGAGGCTCTGTGGAGGCTTCCTCATGCAGCAGATGTTTCCCTGTGCACTCATGTTGTTAGTCAGGAGTGGCCAGGTGAGGGAAAACTGACGTGGAGTGTTTACCTTAGAGAGTGGCAGTGGCCACGGGGAGGCCAGGTGTCGCCAGAGGCCTTTTGGAGGGAGAATTAGAAGCCGTTTGATTAAAGCAAGCCAGCAGATCCTGGCAGGACTTGAATGGAGCAGGTGACAGAAGGAAGCTAGGGGGCAGTTCAAGTTCACATGAGGGCCTGGGCTCTTGCCAGAGGCTGGTCAGTTTTTGAGAAGGAAGGGGAGTCCCACGGAGAAACCTTGTTACCACCATTATAAATCAACCATGGGGCATTTGAGGATATGTTTAGAGCAAGGGTAAGGAAACTCCCACTCAAGGTCAAGTCTGGCTCCCCCCTTCTCCCCTTAACACCCCCCCCCCCCGTTTTTCATTGGCTAAAAATGGCCTTTATAGTTTAAAGGTTTTTTCCCCTTAATTAAAAAAAAGTGGCAAAATTATACAAAATTCAGATTTTAGTATATGATTGGAACCCAGCCAGACTTGTACTATGTACCAGCAGCCCGTGGCTGCTTTTGTGTTCTCTTGGTGTGGTGGCTTAGCGCGGCAGAACCCTCACCTTAGACTGTGGATTCCTCCCTCCCTCCCTGCCTCTCTGATGAGGTGCTGCAGGCTTCCAACAGAAGACTCTGTTAGCTCATGCTGACGTCACCCTCTCGAAACTTCGTCTCACCTGGATCACCCTCATCTTGCCTCATGACCAAGCTGTGAGTCCCTGGGCGAGGCCTGCGATCTCACAGATGCAATACATTGTAACTCCATGTGGGATTGCAACTCCACGGGACTCAGCAGCATCCTGTGGGGCAGGCACACTGGCTCCAGCAGCCCAGCTTTGCCAATCCGGCCGGCTCTGTCTGGATGAAGAGATGTATGGGGACATCCCGGTGTTTGAGGCCTGACTGCTCTGACTGGATCTTATCTAGATGATTCCACAGGTCAGACACAGATCTGCCAGGGCAGCCTGAGGGTCTGCCAGGGCAGCCTGAGGGTCTGGTCTGACCAGTGAATAGAATAAAGCAAATATGGATTCCTTGGGAGTTTATAGTCGATGTTGCAAGCTTCAGTCTTGAAGCTGAGGTGTAGCCTTCCCTGGCTTACAGTGTGACTTTTCTGAAACTACCTAGATCAGTGGTTCTCAACCTTCCTAATGTTGTGAACCTTTAATGCAGTGTCTCATGTATGGTGAGCCCAACCATAAAATTTTCACTATTTCATAACTGTTCAGTTTGCTAATGTTTTGAATTATAATGCAAATATCTGATATGTGACCTCTGTAAAAAGGTCATAAGCATTGCAACCCTCAGGTTGACCTTGATCCCGTAAGAGGTGGAGAAGTCACTAGAAAACTGACAGGCAAGCAAGAATCAGACTGT
This sequence comes from Grammomys surdaster, assembly GCF_004785775.1. Taxonomy (NCBI): domain Eukaryota; kingdom Metazoa; phylum Chordata; class Mammalia; order Rodentia; family Muridae; genus Grammomys; species Grammomys surdaster. The sequence goes on along the minus strand of NW_021621323.1, from coordinate 17,923,563 downwards.
GGCTTCTTTTACAATATGCCCCATGGTTGAGCCTAAAACCATGGAGGCTGTTTGCCTCTAACCTCCCCCATCCTGTCCTTCCTGCTGTCCCCAGGCCTGCCCCTCCCCCTTGCTCTATAAGGTTTTGAGATAGAAACCGTACTATTATTTCAATTTAGGTTAAACTGTGTTCACTGATAAAAATATATTGAAAATGTAACTTCTAGTATCTGGGCATGTGACCTTATTTATACATAAGATTTTATAGTTGTAATCAAGCCAGGAGAAGATCCTCCAGAAAATGATAGATTGAAATTCTAACCTCAGTATTTGCGAATGAAACCTTATTTGGAGATTTTTTTCTTTTTTGCAGGTCAGTTGACCAAATTGAGATGACGCTGTTCAGGCTAGAGAGATGGCTCAGTCAGGAAAGTATGAAGACCTGAGTTTGGACCCCTAGCCATTTAAAATGGGTACATCAGCACATGCCTGAAATTTCAGCACTGGGGAGACAGAAACAGGCTGACCCCTGGGGGTCATTGTCCAGCCAGTGTTACCTAATCAGCGAGCTCCAGGTTCAGTGAGGGACCCTGTCTCAAAAATATAGCAGAGTGCTCATCTAGTTAGGGGTAGCCAGTGACCGAGAAGATGGTTCTCCCAAGGAGAGGCTCCTAGCATTATGCTTGGGATGTGTTGACCCCAGTGACCACCCCGAATGCAGGACCTTACACTTTATGATAGTGAGGGACTGCATTTGTCTTCTTCCCTGGGTGTACTAAGAATGTAGAGAGGCTGATTTCAGTGAGGAGCCGGCACTGTTCTTCCATCAAGCACCTGCTCTGAGGTTCTCTGGCAACTTTAGAGAGACTATAGCCTTGAGGATATCTCGAAACTATGAAAGAATGTATTTTTTTTTTTTTAAAAGCAGGGTTTTGCTGTGTACCTAAGGCTGGCTTTGAACTTGCGGAGATCCTCCTCCTTCAGTGTTGGTATTATAAGAATACACCACCGTACCCGACTTTACTTTAAAGCCACAGAGCGGGTGCTTATTGGTCACCATCATGCTGGTAAGCAAGTACACATGCCAAACTGGTTCATGCTAGCCATCTCATAGGCACTGACTGAAATTCCCAGGAGCCAGTAAGTGGAGGAATCTGGGGTTAAATGAGTTAATATATGTAAAGTTCTTAGTCCAGAACCTAGGATGTGATCGGTACCCCCTAAACAGAAGGTAGCAACTACCATTTCAGCTTCCTATGTGCACTGGGCTCACTTTGCCTCAGACTCATTGCCTCAGACCTTCCCCAGTTCCTGCAAGCAACCTTGAAGGTCACTCTTGGGTCACCTTGTGAACACTCTCCTCATGGTTGTGCGTCTTAAACAGCTCAGCTCTGAGACTGGGGGACTCTGCTTGTTCTCTTAATAATATTAATAATAACATTTGGTGCCTGAGTGATATGTAACTGGGTACGTGGTGCATCTAAATGAGGGTCCATGGAGCCCAGGCTCCCTGCATCATCATCCTCCTGCCTCAGCTTTCTCACATGTTGGAGTTACATGTGTGTGCCCTTAAGCCATACATTCCAAAAATCTTTATGTTCCCCAAAGCAAATAAGACTTATGTCTGTAAGACTGTCCCAGAAGTTCCTGAGAGTATCAATTTCAAGATGGTTGAGAGGTTCCTAAATGTAGCCTTGGTCTGCTTTCTCTTGCTAACCTGCTGTTCAAGATGAAAACGACTCACGCTGCCCTAAATACTCACATATTTAGTAAGAGGTGTCCTACATTTTTTAAAAAAGATTTATTTCATTTATGTGACCACACTGTAGCTGTCTTCAGACACTCCAGAAGAGGGCATCAGATCCCATTACAGATGGTTGGGAGCCACCATGTGGTTGCAGGGAATTGAACTCAGGACCTCTGGAAGAGCAGTCAGTGCTCTTAACCGCTGAGCCATCTCTCCAGCCCATGTCCTACATTTTTAGAGATGTAAATCTGTAAAGTTTTAGAGAGATAGTTCTCTCATCGTCTGGGACTTAGACCTATCTACTTAGGCGATCTTGTTCTCCCAATACCTTTAGCTCTTAGATGCATCCAAAGTGGCCAGGATTTTAGCCCTGGAGTTGTTTGCTATTAAACTCTGCCCTCTAGTGGTCACTACATGTCACAACAACGCAGCCTTTGACTATGGATATCTCTAAACATTATGGGAGCTTTAAATATGAAGTGTAATAACATTGCAGGCTATAGTTCAACTTCATGAAGAGGGGCTGTGTTGGCTCCATTTAAGATAACATGATGTTATAAAGCCTTTTGTTACTAGAGTGTTGTCTGTGTTGTTTGGGTGGAGACGATTAGGTTTGGCCTGAACTGTAACTTTCCTTGGAAAGACTTGCATTTACACTGTGATTTGACAGCTGCTAAGACTGACGTTTTGTCAGGAAGGGCGCTTGATTTAGCAAGGCAGAAAATAGCTATCAGTACTTTGAAGACTGATAGAGAATTTTCCACCTTTGTGGACAGTGAATGTGTTCAGCCTGGCAGAAGCGGGAGGGAGGGAGGGACGGAGGGACGGAGGGAGAGACAGAGGTATGGAGGGAAGCTGGAAGCCACAATGCTGAAATTCCTTGAGTGGGAGAAGCTGAGGAAATCATGTTCTTGGGAAATTCTGAGAAGATGCTCACACAGAAGGAATTTTATTTATCTATTGTCAAAGTAATATATCATCAAATAATTCTTTGTGACTTCTTTTGTTGGTTATACATTACTCTGTGTTAAATGCATGAGCCCAATCTTCCTTTGGTACAGGTTAAGTGTCTAGGACCTAAATATCTGAAATCCAACACATGCTCCATAACCTGTAACTTTTGGGGGCATCAACTTAAAGCCACACACAGTAGGTGTGCCCATCCATGCAACTTTGTTTCATAAGCAAAGTTATAGAAATATTGCATAAATTATCTTTGATCCATGCATATAAAGTATATTTGGGGTATATAAATTAACTTCATGTTTAAACTTTGATTGCACGCCTAAGATCTCTTAACTCTTTTTCCCTCTCTCGGTATGTATTTGTGTGTGTGTGTGTGTGTGTGTGCGTGCGCGCGTGCGCGCGCGCGCGCACGCGTGCATGTGCACGCAAAGATATTTTTAAAAATCCAAAATCTAAAACACTCAAGTATTTCAGATATCAGATATTCAACCTGAATTTCTTTATAAAAAAGTGTCCTTATGCTATTTGGGCTTTCCCAGTCCCGTCTTGTTTAAAACAGGTTTGCAGTTAGCACATAGTCATTTCATAGTCTGCGTTATCTGCCACTTGTCAGCTTTCTAAGGGCTGAGGATACAACATCAAACAAACTCCTGGGCCTTCTATTCTGGAGGTGGCAGACGGGGATGACCCTAGGAAGGGCAGCCGAGTTAACTGTGTTAGACTGAGAGGGAAAAGACTCAGCAGGGAAGGGAGCTGAGAGACCTGAAGGGAGCCGGACAGAGAACGCCCTTTAGTGTAGAAGGGTCAGGCAGCGAGGTCAAAGGGTAAGATGAAGCAGTGAGGATTAGCTTGGTGGAGGTCAGAGGCCACCTCTGCTGTGGAAGAACAGTAGGGAGCCCACCAGGCCTGCCGGGAGCAGAGGAGTAAGCCACTATGGTGTCCAGCCACTGATGGGAGAGTGGGATGAAGGTTCCATGGGGCCTGCACCTCAGGGGAAGGACTGGAATTTGTACAGAAGGAGACCAGATGTTGTCTGATGTTCACGTTGGATTCCTTGTTGCTGGTGGATAGAAAGGGGAAGAGAGGGCAGGAATGAGGAGGGCAGTCAGGAGGCCGTGCGAGTGGTCAGGTGACAGGGGCTTTGGACCTGCCAGATAGCAAGGAGGTGGGGAAGACAGGGAATCGGACGAGTAACTCCGAAGGTAGAGCTAGAGTACCTGTTGGACTGGATGTGCGGGCGGAGGGGAGAGGGACCTGGAACACTGGAAGAGTGGTGGGGTCAACAGTTGAGAAGAATGGAGGAGAGGGTTAGTCTTCCAAGAATTTCAGGGAAGATAAATCACTGCGGACTGGAGACATGGACCAGTGGTTAAGAAGACTTGGTGCTCTCCCAGAGGACCTGGGTTTTTTTCCCAGCACTCACACCTGAGAGCTCACAACTGCCTATAAATCCAGTTCCAGGGACTCTGATGCCCTCTTCTGACCACCATGAACACTGCCGCACACTCGCACACAGACACACAGACACATAAATTTAAATAGATCTTTAAAAAAAATAAATAAATAAAAAAATCCAACGGCAGAATGGCTAATTTTGAGTAACATTTGGGTCAAAATAAATTCTCCTGACAATTAAAGGGATGTTTCTGTTTTGCTTTTTGTTTTTCATATTTCTCTCAGTTTACATTTTGTTTCCTAGCATACATATAATACTCATATATAAAAAATAAAACACTCCCTTCCACTCCTCCTTTATTTTGGTTTTTAGTTACAAGGTTTCTCTGTGTAGCCCTGGCTGTCCTGGAACTCACTCCGTTGACCAGGCTGGCCTTGAACTTAGAGACCTGCCTGCCTCTGCCTCCCAAGTGCTGGGATTAAAGGCGTGTATACTACTGCCTCCGGCTTGCTAAAACACTTCCTTTTTTATACCATAGTTCACTGAATGAATACTCTGAAAACCTGTGGGTTGATCTAAATTATCCAAAACAGTGTAAATATATTAGAGAAAAATTCTTAAACTCTAGGGTCAAGACCTTTTCACGTTGTTAAAAATTGAAAATCCTTTTTAAAAAATCCTTTAGTTATATGAGTTATAACAATTAATAATCATTGCATTGGAGATTAAAATGAAGAAATTATTTGCATATATGTCTGTGTGTGTGTGTGTGTGTGTGAAGCGCATGCGTGTCCACGCGTGTGGGGTTCAATTTATTTATTTAAAATAAAAATTTATTTTATTTTTTATGTTTGCTTAGTGTATTCACTTAAAATGAACAATGCATAAATATAAAGTGCATATTTTTATGAAAAGATGATCTTTTTTTTTTTCCAAGACAAAACACATTCAGCGGTAAAGATGGCATTGCTTTACGCTTTTGCAAGTCTCTTTACTGTCTGGCCTAAGAGAGCGCAGCTTCTCCTGTGCCTGCTTTTGGCGTTCAGTTTACTGGGTTGTTTTGGTTAGATGCTGAAGAAACCCAGCCTCACATTGGTATGTGGTTTAAAAGGGCAGAAGTACTTTAGTAAGCAACCAATTAAGATAATTACAGCGATCCTGAGATGCCAATCTAGACCTTGGAGGTTGCCTCACCTGAGAGGTTAGCTCAGACTCTGAAGCCTCACCTGTGAGAGAGTCTTCCACTCTGTTCTTTAAGGTCCATCAAATCTTGCAGTTTGAGTAGTGCTGTCGTGCGTAGGATATTTGAAGAATGTTGGTTCAAGGAGTTAGGTGGCTGTCTCAAATGTTCACCTGCCTCATTGTATCCAATCAAAATGAGTTAGCTGATAATCATCACTAATCTTCCCAGAAAAGTCATTAACATGTAGATAAGCTATGAACTTCTTGGTGTTGACTCTAAGTCCTTCAAAAATCCCAGTGTTTGTCCGGCAGCTCAAATCTTTGCTTTGGTAACAAACACTATTGGTTGCTTTCTTTGAAGAAACAGACCACTGTGTTTATCCTTACTCCATGCCCGAAAATGTCTGCCAATTAAGTCCTCAAGTGAGAATAACCACAGTTTGTTAGATAGCCTTTGTTAGCTAGAATGGTGTTCCACAATAGAGTGCCTCTTCAGTGGGTGATGAAGCCCACTGGTATGTTTGTCCCAGGCAGCCATGGTGCGTATATACTCTGAGCCATGACTCAATAAAGAGAGTACTTCTCACAGTGTGTCTACATCTTTTCTTAGATACTGTGTGCCCGGAATGGTCAGGAGTGGAGACAGGATCGGTATAGCTGGTCCCTCTGCCTTGCATCCTTCCTCTTAGGAACCTGTTTCACTCAGCATAGGTTTTCCCCATCCTCAGTAGTAGTATGAAAAGAAGCTTTGGTCTCTTGGACCTTGGACTAAGGGTTACCATGGGATTTAAGAATGGTAGAAATACTAAAATGCAAATAGCCCTTTGCAATTTCTCTAAATCCATTGCCTCCAAGCCCTGTCTCAGCCTTAACTAACAGTTGCATTTATATTTAAAGATTGATTATTAATATAGAGAAGTCATTACATTTTTATTTAAAAATAAGAAAAAATGAGACTATATTATGGCAATTATAGCTCTCAGGCGCGGACCTGTTCCTTACCGTGGGGTGAGCTGTGAACTCTGTATCGCTCTAACTGCTGAACATAGCTAAGTCATTAATCACTATATGCTGCAAAGGGCTGGGCCAGAAACCATTGCTACTCTGTAATTACTTTATATTAAAGCCGTGCAAACCCAAATGTAGATGAGGCCAAGGCCTGATTTACAGCAAAGATGCTGTGCTTAGAGTAAGAGCGCAAGCAAAGGATAAATTCATTTAGGGATGGATTTACTTGGGGCAAGCTGGCAAGGCAGTTTTATCAGTTGCCCAAGCACTTGCTCCCTCTGTGCTCCTGGTGTGGATGAGCTGGCCAGCCTCCATGCCCTCCTCTCTGTGAATGAGATAAGGATGTGTCAGACCCTGGGAATGAGAACATACTGTTTGGGCCTCTGAGGCAATTTCCCAGTTCTCTCCAGATGGCATCTAATTGTTTCTTGAATGACCTCAGTGTCCAGGCTGCAGGAACCTGGTCCGAGAGGCCATTCCACATATTTATTAGCTTGTGGATGAGAACTTACTACATAAAGCCTCTATTCACCCTCTCCAAAGGGCTTTCTGTGCAGAAGAAGGCACGGAGCTGATGGACCGCTTCCTGTGCCCCAAGGCTCCAGCTGGGCTCTGTGCTTTCCCAGGCCCAGGTGGCTGTGTTAGGAGAGCGGTCTGTGTGCTCAGTTGAATCTGTCCTGCGCGGACTTTTCCTCTGCTCTGTGTCCTCGTGGTCTGTATAGAAGGAGCCTGGACCTGAGCAGTTCAAGGTGATGTGAGTTGAGAATTAACTCCTTTTGCCTTGATGCCTCCCAGTCTGGGATCCCAGGTTGCCTGCAGACTAAAGGAGTAAAATGATTATTTGGATTAAAGTGTGAAAGTCTGCCTTAGTTTCATGTCTGCTGTTAAGATAAAACACTCTGACTAAAAGCAGCTTAGGAGGAAAAGGTTTCCTTCGACTGACAGTTGAGTTTATAGTCCGCTATTTCCAGGAAATCAAGGCAGGAATTTGAGGCAGCCAGTCACAACACGTCCAAGAACAGACGAAGAATAAATGCATACATGCGCTCTCTCTCTCTCTCTCTATATATATATATATACATATATATATATATATATATATATATATCTCCCAAATCCAAGGAGTTGTGCTGTCTGCAATGGGCTGGGCCTTCCACCTTAATTAATTTAATTAAGACAATTGCCTACAGGGATTGAGAGATGGCTCAGCTGTGCAGAGTGCTTGCTGCTCTTGGCAGAGACTCAGGTTCAGTTCCCACCACGCACACGGGAGCTCACAACAGCCTTCAGTCCAGTTCCAGGGGATCTCACATCATCTTCGGACTGCAACGATCACTACATGCACACGGTGCATACATACATGCAGGCAGAACACCCACACACGTGAAATAAAAGTAAATAAAACTCTAATAGAGGAAGAGGGGCTCCCCATAGACATGCCCTCAGAACAACCCAATGTAGCTAAACCTCAGTAAGCCTGACTTTCTTCCCAGGTGATTTTTAGACTGTGTCAAGTTAACACTAGCTGTCACAGTCCTAATCCAAGCAAAGGATGGCAAAGCTGGCTCATTTGTGTGTGTGTGTGTGTGCATGTGTATGTGTGTGTTGTTGTTGTTGTTGTTAGACTTGGTGTGGCATGTCATTTCTCATGCCTGTGTGGGTAATTATTTGGGGGAGCAGAGGATAGGTTCCCTACTTTTCTACATCTAAGATGAATAAAAACTATGTCCCCAGAAATACATGGGCACAACTCTGACACATCCTTCTGCCAAGGCACTTGTGAACTGCACATTGAGAATCTCTGCACAGTGCTCTGGGTTTCCTGGGCTCCTATTATATTTAGATGTCGTGCTGAATGTTGTGGTGACTAGGAATAAGAGATGGTTTCAAAGCACTTCAGTCATTCTAATAGCTGCACCTGGAAGGCGGGGTCGAAGCTGGAGCTCTGTGCTGGGCGGAAGGAGAGGAACAGCAATGGGGGTGTGGGGTGTGGGGGGCAGAGAAGGAATTCCCCAAAGGCCATGATGACTGACAACCAGGGTTTCCAAGCCCTCTAACCATGGTTACGGAACAAATCTAAGGGCTATTTGGGTGTGTGTGGAGATGGTGTCAATTTCATGTCTTTAAGTTTTCCTCTTAGGTTTGACCACCAGAGGGGCTTCTGAAAGGGAATGGCTTTGCAAGGTCTCTGAATCTGGTCCCGTGGTTTACTTTAAGATAGTAGATCACGCCAGGGCCTGCAGAGGGGACGATGCAAGATGTTGCTTCATAGCTGCTCCTAGCCTGGGAGGGTGCTGTACCCTCACAGGTCACAGCCATACTCAGTGACACAGAACAGCCCAGCTCCAAGGATCTCTTTCCCCTACCCCTAAAGGCAAACCATGTCTTCTCTGCCCTAGAAAACTCAGGTCAACTCAGTTCTTCCACGTAAGTCCCCGGAGCAGACTGAGGAAGACCGTTCATTTCCACCTGCTGCTGACATACCAGCAAAGAGCCCTGTTATTAACTGGGAAAAATCATACACGCGGCTTCATGCAGTGTCAGCTCATGTTGGCTTCTTTTGAGCAGCTCTCAGACGTAGAGATGGCACACAAGACTGCAGCTGAGCCCAACATGCTGTGCGAGCATACACTTTGAACTCAAGCTGGACTTCATTGTCATTGACATTTTAAGAAAACATTTTAGGAAAACAAGTTTTAAGGACACAAACGAAAGTCACACCAGTCCGGTCTCCTTTACGCCTAAGCTCGATAAGAGGTCCCGAGTTTGGGTTAATCTCAAGTTTGATTCTCATGATAAGCAATCCTGTAAACTTAGATGATACAAAGTAGTAAACGTCCTTCTGGGAAGGGCCTGTGTGGACCAGTCTGGGCTGCTGCTCCTGCTGGGAAGGAGAACACCCCAAGGATGCTAGTTTCTTATGTCTGCCTCTCTCAGTGCAGAAGCTGTATTTTCTCAGATTAGCATTGTGCATGAATCACACAGTGGAAGCTTAGCCTTCTGGTCCCATTGAAAAGGAGAGGAAGCTTCTTCCTCAATTCCAGTTTCAAAACTCTCAGGGAAGCTCTCAGGTTGGTCTCAGGTTGGTCATGTGTTCACTCTTAGCTCGCTGTCCAGTTCTCTGACTAGTTTACACATTCGTCGCAAGGGTGAATACACATGCTATCCCGTAAAGCTGAGCTATTGAGAAGCACTGTCAGAATTAGTTAGGTCCGCTTTCTCTAGGAGGTGTGCTTAGAGTTCAGCAGTGCTGGATAAGCAGGAGATGTGAGACACACACCCCGCCCCTCTAGGGCTTGCTCAGAACTCTGAGCTGTAAGGCTACAGGAAGTCTGTTGAGTGACTGAGCCCACATCAGAAAGGGGGCAGGCTTATTCATCAGTCCAGCCAATGGGAGAAAAGGACAGGAAGTTCTTTCAGCCAGGGAACTTTTAAAGGTGCCCTCTTATGCCAAATCAGCACGCCACCTGTCTCTGCCCTTTCTCTGCTGTGTCTCCGTTTCTGCAGAATTATATATTAAAAACCGCTTCGATTTCACTAGTCTCTTGAATTTGTTATGATCATATTTCCAACACCACCATCTGGTATTTACACACTTTCCCAAAAATGTTTAGGATCATAGGAGGCTATTTTTCTAATAATCTCTGTCTTCTTGGAATACACATATACTGTGTTGACATGTGACTGCCAAACTTTGCAGAAATACCTCCCCATACCCTTTTCCATCTTAAAACCTGTCTGCAGGTCTCTGTAGTTTCATTCTCTCTGACTTATTTATGGGCTGGAGAGTTTTGTGATGGCCACTGTTACCGAGGAGGTAGAAGTGGACCCTGCGAGAGCTGAGGGTCACCTCATTACCTGGTGTGCGGCCTTGGAAAGATTCCCACATCTGTTATCACAAGTGACCCAACCTTAAGACACAGTGTTCCAGATAATGATCCGGGCCTGTTCCAGCTGCTCAACCCGGTACCTCCCACTTCCCCCACCCAGCCCTCCCACCTATTTGGGAAGGAGCATTTTAAGGTGCACAGGGACAGGATGGGGGTTGGTGGCCTTGTATTAGCCTTCGAACACTGGCAAAAACAATCCATTGTCCTCACCCTAGGCAGCAAGTAAAAACATATTGACCTCTTAGGTGTCACTTCTGAAGACACCATTGTACTTGGCCGAAATCAAGGAAGTGAAGACACTGGCTGCTGATCAATGCCGTCTCTTACAGACAGCCTTTGGATCCGGCCTTTCCTCACCAAGGGCACAGGAGGTCTATACACAGAGGTGTTCCTGGCCTTCACTCACCTGAGGTCTGCTGCCTCCTGGTCCTGAGATTCTGTGCTCAGCATCCCTGGTCTATGCGCTACACTTCCCTGCCAGTTATGTTGTCCAGTATACCTGTCGTTCCAGGTGAACCCTCAGCCTGTGTTGCAGGACTGTCTGTTGCTGGATGAGGGGTGGTCTGCCTCCTGGGTTTGCTTTAGATTAGAGTGTTCTGGTCCTGGCAGTCAAGTGTGATGGGCTTCTATTAGCACATCAGATAAAGCAGGTTCTGGCTTGCTTTTGTTACTCACTCCGAGAACTGCTCCTGCAGCCCAGAGCATGGTGACAATGATGCCCGTCTGTTAGTGTGTTAAATGAGACACTGGTAGAATTCTCAGCAGAAATTCTGGCCCTTGGGAACATCACACACTAGGTAATGAGGTAGAGAGATGTGGATGACCGATCTTTCTAGATGCACTCCCCAGATGTATGGCTGCTGAGATCAGACTTACACACATTCTACATTCACTGTGATGCACAGGGCCCTTCCACCAGAGAAGGGCAAGGGCTTGTCCCCTCTCACAAAGGGGAAAGCTACTTCACAGCCATAAGGGAGCTCAACACTGCTCCCCTGGCTCCTCCTCTTACCAGTCACAGCCCTGCCAAGCTGACCCGTGTCCATGGCAACCAGACAAGTGTTTTACCCATCTTCAGCTACAGTCATGGTCACTAGGCTATTTTACTCACTTCCTTCCCAACTGACTATTGAAATTCTTTCTGAATCTTAGGCTGGTGACATGGTTCAGCCAGGTAAAGGTGCCTGCTGTCAAGCCTGATGACCTGAGTTTGATCCCTAGGACTCACAGGGTGAGGGTGACAGCAGATTCCCACATGGAAGTGTGGACGTGCGTGCACGCGCGGGCGCACACACACACACACACCAAATAAAGAAATGAATAGATGAATTAAGTTAATTTTTTTAAGTGAATAACCAATCAGTGGGGACTTCTAGGTCCCCTAAGTGCTTTAGAATTGAGTATAAGCTCTAACCTATTTCCCTAGTGAGCAAATCACTCAGTGGTTTGTATAGATCATAGAAGCCATGCTTCACCCCAGTTAAGAGCTCCTGATTTTCAGACTATTTTGATACAGACTGATTTTCAGAGCTATTTTGGCAGAATGCAGGATTAACGACTGTATCATTCAGATGATAATAACCGGGATGTTTCTGATGTGACAAAAGACCATTTTTCTACTGAAGGGTTTTTCATTCAGGTGGCTAAAATCTATTGAGAAGGGATTAATTCCACTGTTTTCTGTGGTTGGAATGAGTGTGGTCTCCCCTGGTGCCTGCCTGCCCTGTACTTCAGCAATCCTCACTGCCTGGTGACTGGCAGATTCCTGCTGTTGCAGGCTTAAGGGGAAAGGGTGGAGGCAGAGGATAGCTTCTCAGGGGATACAGACAGGGAGTATACATTAGAATGGGCTGGATGGGGGGGAGGGATGGCACAAGCTTCACAGGGCTAGACACTGCATGACTCTTGAAATAAGTTAATATCAGACAATCCAGTAATATGGACCAGAGCAGTAGGAAGAAATTAGGCACCTGGGAGATGGTTCTCGGGGAAACTCTAAGCAGAAGCCAAAGATCTGTTGTCATGGCGACAACCACCCAGCATGGAGGTGTTAGAGGAGTGAGATTGGCAGGAGAGCGGGTCAGAACATAGACTGAAGTCTAATTCTGCAGCCAGAGTAGTACAGGGACAATGACAGGCGGAGGATATCACCCAGATCCCATGGCTTACCCATAGGTGCCCAGTCAGATTGGCTGGGACAGGAGTGTCCCGTGGAGAGCTGAAAAGTAGTAGATGGGCCCCGAGGGTAGGCATTGAGGCAGATGCTATGGATATGTTTCCTGCCTGTTTCCATAAACGGATAACAAAGCTGCGGGGGACCATCTAAGATGTCTGAGCAAGGATGATTAAAGACCCTTCGTATGACTTCAATTTTCAGGTTTTAAAGTTGAGGATTAAAATATACTTTTAAGGCTAAATATTCTTGACCATCCATCTCCTCTTTAGTTCTAGTTTTAAAAATTCAGAAGGATCCTGAGCACCAGCTGCAGACAGGCAGCGACTCAGTCATTGTCCACCTTCTCCGAGGACACGGGTTGGGTCACCCAGCATCTGAGAGTCGGTGGCAGTAGAGGGTGGTTTCTGGTGCCTTTCTTCAAAGAGGAATGGAAGCTCACATTTGCAGACTGTGCCTTCCATGTGTTGGGGGACAGGCTTTCTATTGTTATCTCATTTGATGCCTGTGATCACCTAGTATGTTTGGGGAACAGCTTGAGGTTTTGAGAGGATACATAATCTCCCAAGGTCATGCTACTTGCACAGCATTCTAGTCTGGAACAAGTTCAGAGTCTCTTTAGAGCCACGTGGACGTCTGTCTCACAGCTCAGTTTTGGAAGGTGCTGATTTGCAGAAGTGCCTGTAAGATGGGGAAGCCCTCAGTCGGTCCTGGTGGGGGTGGGGTGCTTCCCGAAGGCTCCTCTGTACAGAGGGACCTCTGTACCACTTTTATAGTCATTGCCTGCCAGCTCTTTATGTTGTTCTCACTTACTGAAAGTAGGAGGGAAGAAAAAGGCAATGTGTACAGCAGAGAAAACCCAGAAGTAGAGAAACCAACTTTGCTCTGTGATGTCTGCATGGTTACTGTGGAATGGGAGGCAGCCTGGCAAAGTAGGTGCTGAACCACCCTGGATGGTGACTCCCAGGGTTTTACAGGGGATGTATAGGAGCCCCCCTGAAATGTTATATCAAGCATCATGAATCTGCCTCTTGCCCTGGGAAGATGGCTCATGGCTTTCTACTAAAAGATTCCCATGCCTGCCAGATAGTCTGAGACCAACTGTGTCTCCTCCTTCTGAAACAGGATCTGGGATGCACAAGATTGATGACCTTGAACTCTGATCCTCTTAGGTGTTGGGAGTACAGGAGAATACCACCACATCTAGTGTATGCAGTGCTGGGGTATGGAAGCCAGGTCTTCATTTGTGCTTGGCAAGTACTTTGCCAACTGAGTTGCAGCCTCAGCCTGTGTGCACATTCTTTTAATTTTTACCGTAATGCCATAATATAGAAATAGAAGCGCATGTGAAATACAACATTTCTGAGGAGATACCAAGAGATGATAGGTGTTTGTGATAGGGTGATATATAGGGTGGAATTGTAAAACAAACAGTAAGAAAGAAAGATCAAGGCTGCCTATTGCTTTATGTTATCCAGCTATGCAATTTTAATAGCTGTTTGGAGAATCATAAAGTTGTTGGGGGTAGGGACCTGATGTCCAATAGAAAGGAATCTATTTGTGAAGACTGTACTTAGTCTTTGTGTTGGGCAGATCAATACTGTTTCCTGAAAGAGACCATTTAGCAGCCATCTTCCCTCATCTCCCTTGAGAAAGCTGGGGAAACGGTCAACCTGAGATGCAGATGCCTGAGTGTCTGTCACACTGGAGAGCCTGCTTCTACAGTCTCTATATCCACCAGGGCACAGCAGGTGCTTGTGAATCCAGAGCAGCAAAGATCTCAACAGCATTGCCTGCCCTCTGCCCACCTAGTCTGGCTTACATTCCTGTTTGGAATAAGGACTGATTCATTTGCCCAGAGGGTAATGTGTTGAACTATCTTCACCAACCTTAGCTGTTCTGTCTAGCCTCTTCTCCAGCCTTATCCTTTCTCGGTGGTGTCTGAGGCCAGATCTGTTCTGTCAGGCCCTGTGGCTCTTTGTGTGGAGGTGTTTGTGAGAATCACGTCAGCTTCTTCTGCCCTCCAGATGCTCCTCAACTTAGGACAGGATGACATCCCAAGGAGCTGACCAGACCAGAAATTGAAATGATTCTAACATGAAGAGGAACTTAATAATATACCTGTCCTTCCAGGCATCCCAGCTTAGCCCAGCCCACCCTGGATATTCAGAGCAGTTAGCCTACAACATGGAGAAGTCCTTGACACAAAGACGATTTTATAAGAACATGTCCAATGTCTTACTCAATTAGCTGACTACTATTTTGAAAGTGAAATGCAGAGTGGATACTGCATATGCTCACTCTGGCACAGTTGGAAGCTGGAGCCCACTGTCTGTTCAGAATCAGGCAGGTGCAGACCAGACATCTTGGGAAACGGAGCTGCTACTGGCTCTGCTTCTCGACCGGCCGCCACTTCCCAGGCATGTGCCTCACAGATCTCCTCAGGGAGGTGAGGCTGTGCAGAGTGTCACGTTGCAAAGCCAAGTTACCTTTCTCTCTTTGCAGGGACACCAGAGGCAGAGAATTGGTTTCTTTGGTTTTATCCTATAGCTCATTAAAGATGCCTTTGTTCACCAAAATCCAGGTCACTAGGACTTGGTGGAAACCAAAAGACAAACCACAAGCTTGGATTGGTGGCATGTGTGTGAGGAGAGAGAGAGAGAGAGAGAGAGAGAGAGAGAGAGAGAGAGAGAGAGAGTATCTGTGTGTGTATCTGTGTATCTGTGTGTGTGTGTATCTGTATGTGTATCTGTGTGTGTGTGTGTGTGTATCTGTATGTGTGTCTGTAGTCTCTGTGTGTACGTGTATCTGTGTGTGTGTGTATATGTGTGTGTGTGTGTCTATGTGTGTGTGTGTCTGTGGTCTCTGTGTGTCTCTGTGTGTGTATGTGTGTACATGTATCTGTGTGTGTGTGTGTGTCTATGTGTGTGTGTCTGTGGTCTCTGTATGTCTCTCTGTGTGTATGTGTATACGTGTATCTGTGTGTGTCTGTGTCTGTGTCTGTGTGTTTGAAAGAGAGGCACACAGAGAGAGGAATCTTACCATCCCCATGAGAAGCTCAGCTATTTTGATCACAGTGACTGATGTTCATCCCAATTGATACTCTGGGCAGGGATTAGCTGGACCTTGCAGCCCTGGACAGTGTCTTCCAGTTCACTGATTGCCAGCAGTGAACCACAGAACTGCTTGACAGAGATGCAGAGTGTGAACTTGATGTTGAGGCAGTGAAGGGTTGGAGGTTACAGGTAGTATTTCCCCTGATGTCTTGAACAGTAAAAGATAGCTGCTTCCTGTTCCTTCCACCATGCCCCACCAGAGAGAGTATCAGTCATACTGGGGGCCCTGCTTCTACTTGGGGTGGCTCTGATACTTTGGGAAAGGAACCAATGGCTGCTGCCAACAGGAAGCATGTGTCTGTTGAACATGGCTGGCAGGAGGCTCCAGTTACCATGGTTACTGTGTAGTGTGAGTTAGGTAGTAGGGCTACTTAAGGGAAGCCTAGCATTGAGGACAGCAATTTGGTGTGTTTGGTGGGGGGGGGGGAATGTCTCTTTGCCAGCCAAAGCCTTTATTTTGGATGGGGTTTGGACAGAGTTCATATTCAGGAATGGGGATTTCCTGCAAGAGTCTACATGACTACATGGCTTAGCCTCATCACCTGTCAGCTATTTCTCCAAGCCTCCTGGGTGGCCTGAAACCACCCTTCCTAGAATTGTGCCCACTGGCTCCTTCTAGGATTCTATTAGAGGCTCCCTTCCTGCTCACAGAAAGGCATGGCGTTTAGAAAACCCCGAGTCTGAATTGGTTTTAAATTTCATACCGAGGCATCCGTGAGAGCCATTTTCTAGGTGTCACCATTTTCCTGTGGCTATACAAGCGACGGCTATAATTATGAAGCTCTGTCAAGTCTTTTCTTTTGGCTTCCATGTGATCAGCTGATTACGTTCTGCAGTCCAGTTCTGCAAGCTGGAGTCTCTGTTCCTTTGTTCCCTGCAGAATGACAGTCCATTCTGGTCCTCTGTTTCTGTGCAACTAGAATAGAAGAATCGTTGTGAAGAGAATGGGGGAATTGATCTCTGTGAATAAGAGGCACTTAAAAGCATAACCAGGCACTGAAGGACACTTTGGAAATCTCACGCAATTAGTATCTTTAGTTGAGAGAATACATTATTTTAGTTTTTCCTTGGCCATTTTAGAAGAAAATAAAGATTTTATTTATTTATTTATTTATTTATTTATTTATTTATTTTTAGTGCTGCTTCAGAAATTATTATTTGAGTGTGGAATAAAAGCATAATGTGTTCAGGAAACAGTTACCTAGTAAGATCCACCTGTTCTTAAATACTGATAGAACAGTCTTTGGCCATTTTTGTAGGTATTTCTTAGATAGGGAAATCCTCAGGTGACAGGACAGTGACTCTGTAGTGACTTGACTGGCATTATTCTGTTTTTACTTGATTCTGAAGCACTGGATATATACCACTGGACATGTATGAAGCACATATGTAATTCTCTGTAATTTATATACACATTATTCACAGATTTGCTTTCAAGAATATATTTCTAGGTCTGGGAAGATGGTTCAGTGAAGTTGCTTACCATCCAAGTATCTGGGTTTGATCCCTAGAACCTACATAAAGCTGGGAGAGCAAACATCACGGAGTTGTCCTCTGAGCTGAGTGTACGCACTGTGACATTATGACATGCCCCACCCCCAACATCAGAGACACACAGTAGTATGTATTTTTGAAGAATACACTCTCTCTTGCTGGAATTCAGATGCTCTTTGCTGACCGATCTTACTGCATCTCTGGGCAGGAGTGAGGCTGCTCCTTTTCCTGGGCTCAGGAAGTCGTTCCAGCTGCTGGAGAGGTTTTTAGCCCTGAAGGAGCTTGTCATTTCCTGCCAAGGTAATCATGTCCGTGAACTGGGCCCCATCGGTGGTGGCTCTTGGCCTGGCTGATGAGTCATTGCAGCAAAGGTACCCTGGAGACTTACCCTTTGAACCCATCATTTGACAGAAATGATAGCAAATAGAAAATGCTTCCTTCTGGATGCAAGCTATGGACTCTAAAGGACAATATTGATCTACCGACTGGATGAATTCTGGGCTCAGCCATCTCAGGTGCCAGTTTGAGGCTCCCCTAACCATCTGATGGTTCAGGTAGACTTCACAGGACAGGCAGGAGCTTTCGGGACAGCCAAGCCTCTCTCCGATACAGCACATGCGAGGGAAGGAGGAAAGCTCGTGCAAGGAGAAGTAAAACCAGCTTCCCTGGCTCTTCCCAAGCCCAAGAGCCTTCCGATCCCTGAGCCCATGCTGGATGAGTCCTAGGCAGACCCCCTTCCTCTTCTTGAATGTGTGAGGCCTGTGGCTGTTCAAATATAGAAGCTTCTCACTGGGCACTGGACAAACAAGTCCCCATTTTTATAGGCAGTTCTGACCTAGACCAAAGGCCAAGGCCCTGGAGGATTTGCCACTAATCCCGCTGGATAGTTTTCATACCTCTCTCATGCCTCATCCGGTGTTGTTCCTTGCTGGAATGAATAGGTTCTGTTTCTCCCTTGTTACAAGTTTCCCTGGGTGAAGTTTTCGGAAAGTTCAGGATGCGTTCTGCTTTTGAAAGGGGCTGAAGCCACTGAGAGCTCATCTGTGGAATGGCAAGAGAGAAAGAGCTAAGTGGCCAAAGCCTGGGGTTGATTTTAAAAAATAAACAAACAAACAAAAATAACAGAAGAGTTGAGTGTCCACTGTTACTGCAAAGAATGAGAGAAATTACAGCTGTCCCCCTCAAGGTGTTCTGGGGTGCTTAGTAGGTAGGCCTCTTTCCCTAGAGTTTTCTAGAAATCCCTTCCTTGGTGGTGGTGAATTCAGGGCTTGTGTGCTGAAGGGAGGCTGGGCAGGGTGGGCAGTTAACTGGAGATGGGCAATTAAATGAAGGACTTAGAGGGCACAGGGGAGGAGGACACACAGCTGGGTCAGGAGGGAGCACTCAATCCCTATCCTCCCTCCGGCTGCACAGCCAGGTGGGGAGGACATCGGCCCTTCTGGGTGTTTGCCGACAGACTTGCTAATTAAACACCAAAAGGCAGTAGTGCTTTGCTAATAATGAGGACCGTGCCAGTGTTATCAGCTGCAAACTGACTGCCAGGAGCAGTAATTAAAAGTAAACAGCTCTGGAGGTGGGCACGGAGAGCCGGATCCTGCCTGATTGCTTAGAACTTCTAAGATGACTCTCAGGGAAAGCCACAGCCTGATCACTTGTGGGCCACCTTTCCTCAAAGGAACCACTGTCTCACACTAAGATGGTGTGATGTGTACAGCTCTCCCTGCTTCTAAAAAAGCCCTAAGTGCTGGGGTGAGAAGCAAAGAAAGCCACTGGGAGCAGATTGCCCATGATTGTGTTCCAGCCCTGAATAGGGAAGGCTGCCCAGAGTGGGGGTGGGGTTGGGTATAACGATTTCTGCCTGGCCTCTGAATTAGGGGACAGCTAAAAGCTAAAGCACAAGCCCTCTTCTAAGAGGGGTTAGAATTTCATCAAGTCTGGTCACATGAGAATTTCTGGCACCGGGTGCATGGCAGGCTGGACACAAGCCGGCCGGGATTGAGCGAGTGGATCGTATTGGCTTGAGCGGAGGGGAAAAGTCACAGACTGGCCTGGGAGAAGGAGACGACTCACTCTGTTGGTGGCTGGCTGTGGACAGGAGCAGCTGAGCGTGGGACTGGGGCTCCACCATCCAATGCCCCCTTCCTCTTAACGGAAGGTGTGTGGTGTGAAGGTGTGTGGCGTCTGGGACTGCAGACAAGATGCCTAAGGAATGCAGCGCCTTCCACGCCCTCTCTGCAGCCCTGTGCTGCTTCTATCAGCGCAAATCTTTCTTTGGTGTCAAGGTAGGTGTGGCTTGGACACCGGGTGTGCGTGTCTCTAAGTGTCTCTTTTGGGGCTCCCAAAGATACTGTGTTTCTAGGGGGCACTAGAGGAAGTTTGCATCTTGCAAATCCCATTTGGTCTGATGGCTCTTCCTGGTTGTTTCGCCACCAAGAAAGTAGAATCCAGCCAGCTGCAGAGGACTAGGACTCCTTTTCTGCGTATGGGACAAAACTCTGTTGTTTGTGACACTTTCAGGCCTCCAGGGATGATATTGTATGCCAAAGCTACCAAATATGACAAAGCTGTTTTTCCTTCTTTCTCTTTGCCTCTCTGTCTCTTCTCCCACGTTCAGAGTGAGTCTGAGGTGGCTGAGTCCCCTTGCTCTGTTTAACCTCAAAGTCCATTATATGCCAGCAATGTATATAATGGACAGAAACCACAAAATATCTTCTTTAGAATTGCAGCCAGCTTCCAAAACATTTCAGGGTTCAGACATGTGTTTCTCTTTACCACTTGCACTTTAACCTTTGGGACAAGACATCAGTGCCAATGGCTTTTGCATAACAATGTCAGTAGACTATGTGGGTGACTTGACTCCTTTAAACCAAGGTCTGCGTTCTATGCTGGCTCCCCATGATGTACTAAGAATTAATATGAACACAGGCTTTCACCAGTCTTGAGATTTGTCAGCCTTGGGAAGACCTCCACCAGTTCCAGGGTAACAGCAGACCTGAATTATTCCAGGGAAATTGAAGGCTGAAAGCGCTTCAGGAATCCCACTTTGAAGCTGAGATGCCTCTTCCCAAGGGACTGAGAAACCACAATGGGGCTATGACACTCTGCTTCCTTCTTGCTACACAAAAGTTAAACCTTGGGAAAGTGGTCTATATTATAAGGAGAAAGACCCACCTATAGAAACACACACAGTGGATGAGATGTGAGTAGGCGTCCTCTGGTTCTGCTGCCTGGTTTGAGTGTTTGGAGTTACCTCTCAGCTACCCTGCAACTGATTTCCATGACTCTCTGTGCAGAGCTTTTGAGGAGAGTACCGAGGTGTGGGTTAAACGTGGTCCTTCCTGACTTACTGCCGAGCCTTGTGTTATCCCAGAGCCCAGCAGGGTTTTCGACCTAAATATGGATTGTTCTAGAATGGGGTAGATGATGTCATGCCATTAACAGTATTTTTGAGTTGACAAAGATAGACTGGGGAGGTCCCAAAGGGCTTCATGTACTTCAGGGATTGGCAGTAAATTCTCCCTCGAATAGACATCCATCTGTGAGCCAATTGCTGTTAATTCGGGATGAACTTAGCATTTGGTATAAGGGGAATCAATTCATGAATGTCTGGGTCCCAATGTTTTGAGTAGGCGTCCTCTGGTTCTGCTGCCTGGTTTGAGTGTTCGGAGTAACCTCTCAGCTACCCTGCAACTGATTTCCATGCCTCTCTGTCCAGAGCTTTTGAGGAGAGCACCGAGGTGTGGGTTAATCGTGGTGTTTGGATGTCCCCAAAATGTGCAGAGAAGGGACCACATAGTAGGCTTACTTGGACCATCAAGTGCCCTTCAGTCACTCCTTTCTTGACTACCCCACCATAATCAAGCCTGGTGGATGCCTCTTAGTAGAAATGACTTCCTTTCTGTCCAGGTTTCCCATCCCACCCAGCTATGTTGAAGCTTTTATAACAGGAAGAAAGGCTCTGACCTGTTCACACACTTTTCAGTCCCCCACTATGACTCCCAGATGGATCCTCTAGATGAGTTTTCCTGTTTTGCTTTGCTTAGCTGGTTACCTGGGAAGAAAATCTGCCTGTACATCCTTCTTCATGGTGCCAGTGTTACCCCAACGATAACACAGACTCATTTTATTGACCCTCACTTTAATTAGGGGGTTCAGGTCATGCTGCTCATAATTAGTTTCCGTTGCAAATAGAATTTCAAAATTAAATTGGGATTGATTGCCTGATAACAAAGCGGAAATGCTGTTCCAGTTTGACCATGTATGCTGTTTCCCTTGGTGTGAATTTTTCATACCCAAAATAACACTGCAGTAGCCATGGTAACTTTCCATTTGGTCTAATCCATATCATCTCAGGAGAAAGCAGAGTGTTATTAATAGTGTTGGTTGTATGGGAAGAAAACTAAAAATATGAAGGTTCCTTGGTTGCATAGGAGACCAACCACACAGTTGCACTCTGGGAATATCTTACTTGCAGAGGTCTCACTGAGTTTAGCGTGTAGTTAGGAGCCTCATGGATTTGTATACAAAGACCCTGGGGAGGAATGATACGGGAGGTCAAAGCAGGGAGAGTGATCAGCATTGAACATACGTTGCTGGTCCCCATCAAGAAATGTCCTAGCCATGTTGAGATCACAATGTTAGCATCCCAAAGCAGCTCATAGTAGATGCCAGTTCCAGAAAAGACCAGGGACTCTTCAGTCTGCATTTTAAAAAAGCCTTTTGCTTAAGCCCATCCAGTGGAGGGAAGCTGGTACCAAAGAGATTCCAGATACATGATATCAAAAAGGCACACTCCAAATTCCGAAGACCTTGAATTTTGGAGCCCCACCCACGCCCATGCAGGGACTTCTTTTAGGTGGGTGGCCTGGGACTATGTGTAACGTAATAAATAATTGAGGTGAAATTCTCAACTTCAAAGGACTTGCCACAAGAATGCTAGACTATAGTGTCATTTGGTTACTTTTGCAAAAGGCTTTCCAATGTCTTAATGATTCATCGGTTGTTTCCATTTGGACTAATCCATATCATCTCAGGAGAAATCAGGGTGTTATTAATAGTGTTGGTTGTATGGGAAGAAAACTAAAAACATGAAGGTTCCTTGGTTGCATAGGAGACCAACCACACAGTTGCACTCTGGGAATATCTTACTTGCAGAGGTCTCACTGAATTTAGCGTGTAGTTAGGAGCCTCGTGGATTTGTATACAAAGACCCTCAGAATAAGTTCTGTAAACCGGGCAGGGTGATAGTTTATGTTTTTCATAGAGAAGAGGCTGAGCCTCAGAATCAGCCTGTCTACTACAATCAATCTGTTGGGCACCAGGAAGGGAAGCCAGATGTTCTAGGCTTGCACCTAATATTCTTTCTACAAAGCCATATTAGGAGACTTGGAGTCTGAACTAAGATACTTTCGTGTATATTAATACTCCATTTTACATTGCACTTGGGAAGGATATTTCAGGGCGGGGGCTATTGGGTGCATGGTATGTGTGTGTTCTTAGAGAAGATAATTCTTTTTAAAAAATTATTTTTAGTAACTCAGGATTTAGGTGGATGAAGAAGAGGATGGATTGGGGGGATAGGGAAGGCATTCCAGTCGGGGAGAGTATTCCTTCCTAGCTCAAGATATAAAGGGTGTTAGCAGAAGCTAGGCCTAGTCAGAGCAAAAAGTTCACAGACAGGCTCAGTTCATGGCATGGCAAAAACAGCCATGAGCATGAGGAAGATCCCCTCCCTCCAGCCCTGCCCTGCCCTGCCCTGCCAGGAGTTAGGGCAAGCACATCTCCACACTGGCTTTTATCTTGCTTACGTCCTTGGTTCGGCTAAACAGTAATTGATCATGGTACCTTTGTGTGTCTTGCCTTTGCCAGCTGCTTTGGCCCTGGTAGTTAGGACCCAGTCCATACTCTGAGGAAGGTTTTAGTTCATTTGGAGAGATCTGCTATAGTGCTGGACAGGTGTATATTGACAGGCTGAAAAAAAGCCTCATTTACCAGTGAATCAATAGAAGGTACCTTGGCTTCTGAGAGGAGCATGCCTGGTATAGTCTGAGTAGTGGAGGACCTCCTGGGGAGGCAGGCCTAGCTTAGAAGAGTTAGTAGCGGGTATCCTGAGAGGAAATGACATTCTGGGTAGAGGAAGGAATATCCACAAAACCCTAGACATGATAGCTAGTTGTGGGGAGGGAGACAGCAGGGGACCAGACAGTAGCAGATAGCACACTATGTCCCTTAGGGAGCTGCAGAAGGACTTTGGTTACGAAAGGATGAACGACCTGATTGTTAAGAAAGGATAAATGACCTGATTTTGGAGGCTGGCAGTGTGGGATCCCATTACTTCTGGCCCTTCTGTCTCTGATGATTGATATTTGTGTGTGTGTGTGTGTGTGTGTGTGTGTGTGTGTGTGTGTGTGTGAGGGGGTGGGGTGGGGGAGAAAAGGGGAAGAAGGAGAGCTGAAATTCATCATCCTACCAGCATCTGGTCCTAAGGAAGGGCAGTGTGATGGTATTGGAGAAATCTAAGAGAGAAAAACTTCCATCCATGTATTGAAATGCTGCCTGCCCAAAACAGCATAAACAAAAAGGTGGGATACAGAGAGTATGTGGCTAAATGGACTGGAAAGGCTTGATTAAGAACAGGCCATTAAGTCCAGCCCAGTGGTCTTGTCATGAGCTGTAGTTAGGAAGAATCACAAGTACAGATTCTTCCACGCTAGGATTGAGCTGTTTCTACAATCATTAAGGACTGCCATATAGTGAAAAGATCTTGACTTGTGTTAGGGTGTTTCATTTGGATTGACATACTCCTGTCTCCGGCTCTCCCCCTGGGGGCGGGGTTGGGGGGAGGGGGAGAAGATTTAGAGCCTATTGAATCCACAATGTGTCAGGTCTTTGGCACTTGGTTTCATTTGAAAGTGCCTTTCTTCTGTGAAGAGTGTGGTGGAGGGAAGGTCCCACCCATGTTCCCTTTCCCTGATCCTTTGGCCTGTGTTATAAGTGACATATCCTGGCAATGGCAGTGGCCCAGCTGCCTTTGTTTGGGTGCAGATACACTGTCAGCAAAAGGTGGGAAAAGCCATATAGAAGAATCTTTCCGAGAGACTCACCCCCTCCTCCTGGTGGGGCTAGTTGCTCACGCATGCCTCCGGGCCCTAAAACTGAAAAGCCCAGCATAGCTTCTTTGTAAAAGGAGCCCTTTAAGAGCATTCCTTTGGCATGTGAGAACTGTGGGGATCTGGCTTCAATATCAAGACTTGGCTTGACAGAGACTATGTCCCTGTGCTCCCTAACCAACCTCAGAGCTTAGAGCCCATCTAAAGACTTCTTTTTGTTGGAGAAACCAGAAGGGGATCAGGGGCAGGGTTGGGACCCTCAGAAACCGTCTGGAGATTCAACGCCTACAGGATTGCAAAGCTGGCGTGTGTGTGTGTGTGTGTGTGTGTGCGCGCATGCGCGTGTGCAGGGAAAGAACATCAGCCTAGAACTTTCAGCAGGAAGTGGAGAAAACTAAGGTTGGAACAATGGACTCTCTGCCTTGACCCAGGGTGAGAGGTCACAAGGACAGGCATGGCAGAACCCTGGGTTAAAGGGTTAAAGGCATGGCTGAGGATGACCCAGTACCTTTTAACTGACAAGTAATTTGAATGTTCTGGTTTGAGAGGAAAGAAGTGTGTCATAGGGTTGGCTGCCACCGTGGCATCTCTGTCATCAACTGTCATAGCCCCAGGAGCTGTTGTTCCTCTCTGCCTCTGGTCACGAGAATGTACCAACTTACTGTCTAGCTCATGAAGCCTGTAATCAGTATGTTAATTTTTGTGACTAAGAACTTCTTTTCTGGTTTCTACTATAGATACGTGTATTCTTTTATAACAATGGTTATACGTAAAGGAATGTCTATTCCAAATCTTGGCTTCTCATTAAGGGACTGGAGGAGTCAGCAGCAAGCTTCTACCCTGAGCTCATGGGTCCCTTTCAGCCCCACATTGCTGGGGTCCCACCTGGAAAGAGTGTCTCTATGGCCGTTGTGGCATGGCTACACAGCTGTTTCTCTCTGTACCTATGGTAGATAGGAAGAAAGGAAGAAGGAAGGAGGACACCCCAACACAGCTTACTGTGACATCCTAGAGGCCTTTAATGCCAGCCCCGGCCAGAGACCTTCCCAGAAAAGGTTATTTGCAGGGACATTTATGGGAGGCAGAAAAGCATCAGGCTAGAACATTGAGTGAAAAGGAGGCGATCAGGTGGGGGAGGGTGGAAAAAAGTGGGGAGACAGTGGAGCACACAGCCTTGTATGCTGGGAAGAGGAGGACACCCCACCCCACCCCCCATGAGCAGCCGGGATGAGGAGTCAGGTGAAGATTTGAAGGTTGGACCCTCTGTGTAGGCTGAGTGTGTGGAACCTACGCAGTCTCTCTCCCAACTAGGGCTCCTCCAGCTTTCCATCAGTTCTGTGTCCTTGGCTCAGTTCATGTTGCTCATATCAAAACATGGTTTCCCTCTTGTAAGTAGCCGTCAACCACCCGGCAAGATCTTGCCTGCCTCCCTCCCACCACGCTGTCCCCTCAAATTCTAGCTCTTTCCACTCTACTTCATTCATGTGGCTTGTGAGGATGAAGTCCCCTGTTCCTGACCCAGGTCTGTTCTGTCACCTATATTCTTCAAGAGCTCCCCTCCCATGGTCCCTCCTCTCCCTGGGAAACCATACTGCCTCCTCTGCTCTCTTTTAGCTTAGAAATATGCTCTGGTTTTCCCCATTCTAAAAACCACCCTTACCTACACGTGTAAGCCACCTAGCCCTCTTTTACCAATGACCTGTACATGACCAAATCCAGTGGCTTCTCTAACTATTCTGGTTGGAACTCCCTGCAACACTTGACAGTGACAGTTATTTCTTCCCGAAGCTCTTCTCTTCCAGCCTCCAGGAGCCTGAGCCCTCCATGATTTGGGTCCTTCTTAGCCAGCCTCACAATGTCCACTTGGGTTTCTTTCTAGTTTGCCTCATAAAAACCAGTATCCCCAGCTTTCCTCTCATGCTGTCCTCCATTTCTGAGGTAGGAGCTGAGATGGGCTCTTACAATACATGGAGGATCTCCATGTTATATTTTCTAGTCAGCCCATCTCCACAGTGCCCATGGCCTAGTGAAGAACCCTATTTAGTTGTCACACCAGAACCCCAGGCTCTCCACCTCCTTACACAAACCTGTTAGCCTTGCTCTTGCGTTTCAACACTGGGTGACTCATGCATCCTTTCGGGATGCTTAGACTTCTTTCTGTATTCTCTCTCCACACGTAATCACCCACCAAGGTTTCACCACCTAAACATAGCTCTCATCGGTTTCTTCCCTTCTGTTTCCGATGCCACTGTGTTAATTCAGGCCTCATTATCTCTTGCCAGATTCCCTCGGTAGCTTCCCAACTGGTCTCCTAAGCCTTCACAGAACGTTGACATTTCTAGAGGAGGTGGTGCATTCCCGCATTAGGACGAATCTAAGTGCTAGATTCCACAGAGTCCCATCTTGTTTGACTCAAAGGAAAAAAAAAGTCTCTATAGTTTTAACATATTCCTGGTTCTGGTGAGGTGGGACTTCTGGCTGCCTGGTGCACAGTCCTCCCTCCAGACTGTGAGCCGGTCTATTCTGAGGCTGCATGAGCTTATGTAAATGGACACCTAGAAACAAGGACAAGGAGAAAGTGTGGAACTGTTTCTGGGGAGTTGAGTCAAGAATATTTGACCTGTCATCTTCTGACATACCAGCCCCATTAACAGCTCTCGTAGTTCCCCTAAGTGTTCTGGGAAGGGTAAGCATTTCTGGTTGTAGTCTTTATAGATACTTTGGATGACTTTCATTCTAGATGTCAGACAACCCTCATTAATTAAGTCTGAGCAAATCATGAGACACAAGCATACTTCCTCTAGTGACATACAAATACTCTTATGAGCTCCAGGTACATTGTGAGGCTCTGTGAGATCTTAGTTGCATTATATTGCGTGTCTTGTCTATTTGGACAGCACAAATCCCACTTCTCTGTTTCTTTCACAACATCTAGTGTGGTGTTTGTGTCTTTAAAATAGTTCATTAAGCAAGAATTGTGGGTGTCAAGTAGCCCGAGTCCTCTGGGAGACATACACCTTTAAAGTGGTCAGTGAGTTGTATATTGAAAGTAGTGAAGTTGCTGTAGGGCCTAAACCCATCTTGTGACTAATAATTTGGTTTTACTGAAAGCCTACTATGTACTCAGCACTGACACAGTATGTCCTATCCTAGAGCAGGGTTCTAAGACAGTTGTTCGTCATGGTGCTATTTTGGAGAGTTTGAAAGTCATTTATTCCATATCCTACAGTAGAAGACCATCTGAGTCCCCCCTCTTTCCTTTTTCTGTGTTGGCTCAGTTTTACTTCTATCTAATCACATCTATTACAACGGGGACACTTTACATTGATTCATCAAAAACTTCATTCAAGATGAATTAAGAAAAGGACGGTGTTAGAATTAAATTGCTTTTGATTTTCTAACATTCCTTGTTGAAGGGCAAATAGGACATCTATTTTGGTTAAAAGCTATGTTCCAAATCATTTATAATTTACATTAAGATGTTAAATCAATGAGGTTGAATTACCACTGATCAAAAATTCTGGCTTAGATCTTCTGCTCTGGGTTCTGGTCACCTGGTCTTCAGACCCTCATGTCACGCGGTCCACCTCGGTCCAGCAGGCAGTCTGACATTTTCTTCCTCTGTAGAGCTTTACAAGGCACTGCTATTTCTAATGTAAATCTCACTGATTAGTGATTGATGTCTCATTTATACTGTCTCTTTCAGCGTACATGCCAACCCTGTGTGAGAGAGAGGTATTATGGAAGTCTCTCAATGAAATGGTGAAAGGGACCAAAATGATTTAGAGGAGTTTGTAGACCGAACTGGTACTCAACTTTTATTTCAAGCCCACCGTGTCATCGGCCCATCATATGATTAAGTGCAGCCAAGTGACCTTTGTCCATAAATGTGGCGCTGGATTTCTCTGTGGGAGTCAGAATGTAGGGCTGCCTCATGGGAAAATTCTGGTGGCCACTCTACTTCAAGCCGCTCCTGGAATCACTATCTAAATTTAATGTACATAGAAGGTCCCCACTCCCACATCCCGACGCTGGCTGGGGCAGGGCGGTGTGTTAACAAATGGTCTATTGAAAATCTCCTAGTTATTGGTTAACAGAGAAAGGTTAGACACAGCACCTTCGAGCTGAGCTCTTGGTGGCCCATGGTAAATAATACTCTGTCAAAAGTAAGCCAAATGATTGGCACACCTTTTGGGACCAAGGTGGAAGGCGATCTTACAGCAGATGAATTCAGTTTCTCCCAGTGCGTGGAAGAAATAAGCCATGCTTGTCTCTTTTGGGTTTAGTGCATTTTCTAAAGCTTAGCTGCCCCAGTCTTCAGTCTGAAGTCAGTCTCCTTCAGTTTGAAAAGAAAAAAGGAGAAAAAAGGGAGGGGGGGGGCTTTTTCAGTCTCTTGGTGTTTCATCAAAATAAAATGAGCAGCCAGAGCAATAGCTTCCTGATCCTGCAGGGTGGGAACGCAGAGAGGAGACCTTGCCCAGAGGATGGATGTGGATGAAAGGCAGAGGCAGTCTAGCATCAAAGCGAGCCGTGGGCTCCGATCAGAGTGACTCTAATGTAATTAGTTTGGATGCAGGATTAAGTTCCTGCTTGCAGGGTGCTCTACTTCAAAATGCCAATCTGAAAAAAATTGCAATTAAATTAAGTCTCTTTAGTCCACACACACGGGAGCAGAATTTTAATGGGTGATTCTCAGAAGCTCGACAAGCCGAGAGCTCTGTTGAGCGTCTCTTTCCTGATTCCTATTCATGGCGTCTGAGCCTCTTTTGATAAGAGTTTGATAAGTTTGGGTAATGAATAAAATGAAATCTCTTGGATTTGGGACTCTCTGGGGTTTTGATGGTTTTCCTGTCTGCAAGAGCATCTGATGGCCCTCGTAATCACGGTTCGTCTGAGAAAGGGAAAGTCGAGTACAGGAGGAAAGCAAAGCATCTTAATTTAACCGAAAACTGCAAATCAGTTTTTAATGGCACTGGAGTGGGAATCCGCTCTGTAGGATGATGAGTTGCATCGGCTGAATTACCACATGGGGAAATGGGAAGAGCCTGTCTCTGCAGAGTTTGTCCAAGATGAGATTTTTGGGGATTCGGATGAGAGAAAGTAATGTCAAGGTGCTTCAGTGTTAGCAGCACGTTAATGAAGGCGAGTCGCTAAAACTCGCTGAGCTCTTTATAGAGTCTTTTTCGTATTGATCCCTTCCTCAGAGAGGCCAGAAACCTCTACCGATCTCATCAAACAGAGACTCCTGGGGGCTTCTGCAGGACCACTGGCCATCTTTCAAATGCCTTGTCTCCTCAAAGAGGCAATAACCACTTCCAAAACATAGAGTTCCTCTACCATGACATTTGTGCCTCTCTCAAATCTAGGTAGGGAGACAGCAAGACCCACAGTCACATTCCGGGGCCTGGGTTTGGGTGAAGGCAGAGGGCTGAAGACTATCAAACTGTTTAAAGTGACCTCCTGTTTGTTTCTGTACTGTTGTAGCCGGCAGAGTGGCATGCATGTGAGCTAGGAAGCTGCTTATGGAGGCTGTATTACAGAGCTATAGAGGGAGCATCTGAAGGAGAGGTGCAAAAGGAGGGGGGCCTAGGTAAGGCCAGAGGTGATCATCACTAAGGGCCCAGCACTTAGAGTGTGACAGGGTCACAGGGAGATGCTCATAGAATGCCCTGGATAAGCTAAAATAAGACATCCTTTCCTTAAGACCCTCCATACCCATCTGTTAATTGACAAATCTACCCTGGCTGTATGGCCAGCACCTGCGTCAACACAATGTCACTATACTGTCGAGATTTTGAACCATAAGTCAAGCCACCATGTGCCCCCCGAGCTAGAAAAGGTGGGATGCTTTGGGGCTTTTTCTGTACTAAACAGGGAGGTAGAATTTGAATTTGTTCTTGTTTCCTTGGATTTTTCTTTTCAAAGTTAATTGTTGGTGTAAGTAAGAGCTTTGGCATTAAGCACCATTAAGAACATAGGAAATGTCTCTGAGTATAGAGGGAGCATCTGCGCATGTGGTTCAGAAGTAGGCTCGGTTTATCTTCAGATCTTTATTTCTTTGGTTGGGGGGAGGGGAGACAGTAAGTGTGCACACACCATAGCACATATGTGGAGGTCAGAGGACAACATGGGGAGGGGTCAGTTCTCACCTTCTACCATGTTGGAACTCAAGTCATCAGTGATAACCTTTCCCCTCTGAACCCTGCTGAGTTATAATGTACTTTTAGGTAACCCTCAAAAGCAGCTGGTGTCCATGGAGGGCTCTCCGTTCTACTTCAGATTCACACATCCAAAGACTTGGACTGAAAACGACCAGTCCTGGAATCTGTAGATCTAGATCTTTTTAAGAGTGGTGGAAGTAGTTGAGATGTATTGTTTAGGGGAGTTTATGACCCATCCAGGCACAGTTTTGATTGTAAAATACCATCTGGGTCTTTAAGTCATTTATGGGGCTGGAGAGATTGCTCAGCTGTTAGAAGCGATGCTTACAACTAAATCATTTACGTGTTCACTTTGGAATTTGGCTTTAAACTTGGCCAGTTTGAAATTCAGCAAAAGAAAGGGGTTCTGCAGAGCTGGGTTTCGGAATTCTACAAGGAGCATCATGTTTGGGTGGGGTTCTCTTGAGGTGATCTCAAAGGCAGCACGTTTCCGAGTGATTTGTGGGTTGGCCTTCCAAGTCACTCTTTTGTGGAAGGTTCAGCCTTTTTCCATTTATTTAAGACATCTATCAGGGATAGACATTTTGTTCCATGTCACATTGGGTCTTGTTGGATTTCAGGAGGTCTGAGATGAGTCTGTCATCACGAATCTCTGCCTTGCCCCAGCTTAGGCGGCCCAGCGTCTACCATGTCAGAGGATTCATACCTGAGCTCCAAGAAAGACAGAGTTCACTTCGAAATTAGACCAATTTTACATGATTAGCCAGAACTCCAGTCAGACTTAGAAATTTGTGAGCATAATTTCTGTGCGTGATTTCTTAAGAAATGTGGCCTACGGATTTGTTTTGTACGAGTTGATAAGGGGCCTCCACTGTGGTTGACGGCTCCCGTACTCTAATAAACTGTTCCAAGGCTGAAGAAAGGAAGCTATTGTGTGAGATCCCCTGCTGGCATTCTGAATGTTGTGGCCAGACACTCTGAAGTGGAAGACAAGAGCCCGGGTGCTCTTCACCCCTCTTCCAGCTCCTCCCTTCCCCCTTCCCTTTCCTCTGCTTGCACACAGTTCTTTCTTCTTTGTTTCTAGTAATTTAGTTTTCAGCCTTGATCATAAAATGAATGACCAAAAATTTATCTTGTTTGTGAAAATACAATTAAGATTTTCCCCTCCCCTCCCTTGCCTTCCCCTCCTCTCCCCTCCTTTTTTCTCTTCTTACCAACTAAATGTTCAAGGAAGAAGGCATAATCTATCCCAGGACCTCTGAGCTGTGCACACATCTCCACTCTTCCTTGTTCCCTTGTGTGAGGATCGGCCACTTGTGTGTCTGCACCCTTACAGGACACCTGGGCCAACTGTATATATGTATTAAGGTTGAAATCTGTGAGTCAGGGTGTTCATCACCAAGGATGGCTTCACGAGTGGCCAGCTTCATCTGCATAGAGAGGCCGGTTACTGACACCCCCCCCCCCAACAAAGCTCCAAGAATTGTTGGCTTTGAACTTGAACAAATAGACTAAACAAAGTTGTGCATTATAGAGATTATATTGTGTAACAGCTGGTTTTTATTCTTTAATTCCATTAGAGCTAATTTCTGAGGCCAGAGAGATGGCTCACAGGGTAAAGACACTTGCTGCCAAGACTGACAACTTGACTTTGAGCTCCAGAAACCCACATGGTGAAAGTAGGGACCAAGTTGTCCTCTGACGCCTACACAACATTGATCAATCCATGTAATTAAAGAAAACCATTTTGATAATTTCTTAAGGGCCAGATCTCTAAAACTTCCTGGTGGATTTTATTCATAGTTTATGTTCTACATTTTTGGTAAAAAGAAACTTTCCACATTCATTGCTAAGAAACACCTTGAAAAGAAGTTTCTGGTTCTACACTGGTTTGAGCAAGTGACTACACATACCACTTATGGAACTGAGTTCTTCTTGAGTATTAGGTTGTTCTGTGAGAGGTGAATTTGCACCCTTGGGTGCTAGAGAAAAAAATCAGAATGTGCCTAAGATCACTTGTCTTTAACCAGCCTGCAAACTCTTTTCTCTATACTCAGTAGCAGAGAGAGAGAGAGAGAGAGAGAGAGAGAGAGAGAGAGAGAGAGAGAACGAGAACACATGGAAGGTGAGCTGACAGGCATGATTCTGTCTCTGGCAGAAAGTGTCTACTGAGGCACAGCTGTGTGTGAAGCACTGGGCTAGGCTCTGGAACCCAAAGGCAAAGAAGGCCTGGCCATCTGCCCTAAGGATCTAATATCCTGAGGGCCTTTCATACAGCTGCCTGCCGTCTTTGAGTGGACTCCTCTCAGATAATTAGCTTCAGCTTCAAACGCATCCTACACCCTGTCTGTCTCCCCTCTGGCTGCTCCCCAGTCCCCATCTTCGGCTCCTGCCAGGCTACAGTCAGCACTTCTCCAAGTCTGTCTGTCTTTCTATCCACACTCCTGAGACACAGAGGAGGACACAGGACACTGTATTCAGAGCCATAGAACAGGGGTCCTGCATGAGAACTTAATAGCAAGTTGGTTTGGAGCTTTGTGGGACAAAGCCAGGTTTTATCTGTAGGTGGCTCTGAGCCCTTGGGGACAAGTCCTCGGCCTTGACAACTCATAGACCAATGAGAGCCTGAGACTTTTGTGCAAATTTATGGGCTCTGAGACCCCAGTTGTCATTTATGCCCCTCTTCCCCATCCTTTAGACCTCGATTGGTGTCCTCAGTATTCATGGCCCTTTGGTGATCTGGGTCTCCCAACAAGGTCAGAGCCAAGCCCAGCAGGTTAGCAGGGTCTTCCTATGGCTTCAGCTTGTGGAGCTCTTAGAAGAATGGTTGGGGCAGGATGGAGTGTGGGGCCCTGGTCCTCATGGGCAAGAGCCAGGGAATTCTTTGTGTTGGAAGCCTATTAATTAGGGTGTGAGCAGAAAGACAGTCTGGATCTCGCCTTAGCTGGGTGCAACTGTGACTAAATTATCACCCTTGGCAGAAGGGTGATATAGAGTCCTGTGGCATTGTGGGTGATAGGTTGTAGGGCTGAAGCCAGGAGGTAGAAAGTCACAGGAAGTGGCTACTCGAGAGGTCTTAGAACAAGAGTTGAATTCAGATGGGGAGCAAATAGGGGCGTGGTAGGAGGCATCAACAAAAGGTAATTCTGAAGGTCATTTGGGGAATGAGATCAGAGGAGATGCCAGAGGCCAGGAATGAGGGGCTCCTCCATATTGGCCTCTGAGCCAGCCATTAACTGTAAGGAGTGAATATGGGGACTTGAATATTCAGCACATTTCAAACGACTGCACTGGCCTTGTGGCTCTGAGTGCTGTGCCACCCCAAGTGCTGCCCATTGTAGTCCACTGATCCCTCTAAAGCAGTTTTGTGTGTCGGTGCCTTCCCAGGGAGAGATTTTCTGTGACCTTATCCAGAGAAGGAAGCTCTGACCCTCAGCTTCCTGTGCCAGGTCCCCTGCGTCTGATCCCTGGCTTCCTCAATTAGAACTGCTGCGAGCCCAGCTAAGTCACAGGGTTTGTGCTTAGGGACTTGCGTGTTACAGATGCCTCAGTCATCCCTTGTTCCTCTTCTTTTTGAGAGCTGGTTTCATCGTCTCAGCCACATTGGTCCTTCTGACAAAACACCCCCGTCCCACCAACAAATAAGAAAACACGAAGGTGAAGTAACCACCAGGCTACAAGTCTTGTGGTATGTTCACCAGAGTGGGTTAGAGTATCTTCTTCAAGGGTGGGTGAGGGGTCCTCTCCCAAGCTAACCAGTGATGGCCAGGAAGACGCTTCATACCTCATGCCTGTAGTGAAGATGGAACTGTCCTTGGGAAGCAGAGGTGTATGTGGGAGTGGGAGGGGACTGGAAGTAGGGGTGAGGTACTGGAGACACTGGTGTATATCACATTCACACTTACACCTTTGCAGGTTTCTGCCCTGCGTCCCCCAACCCAAACCTCCAGGCCACTGTACCCAGCGACTCATTATTTCCCCTAGCTGTGATGCCTACCCTTCATGATTCAGTTCTGCTGTTCCAGCCCTTCCCTCACGCTACCCAAACCCCAGTGGAATTGTCCTGAGAACAGCCCTGGACCACAGTGTTTCTCATTTTGACAGAGGAGAAAACTCAAAGACAAAGAGGCGGACTAACTCACCCAGACTGCAGAGCCGGGAAAGGCGGGGTCGGCTGGCTAGGCGGTTTGTCTATCCCCAGAGCTTGGCGTGTGTGTGGTCTTCCCAGAGAATGTGCCTCTCTGGAGTCTCTATCCCTGCTTACTGACCCATGTTTCCTTAGGTTCTGAGGTGGCCCTTTGGCATGGATGTCACTGTTGGTTCCTAATGATTTGTACAATGTCAAATCCTACAGGAATGGGGAGTTTTCTTTACAGGCAGGGGTAGACTTAAGCAAATATTAATGATACTGCAGATGCCATCTTTCTCTGAGTCTCCTTCATGCAGCCTCTGAGGGTCTCTGATAGATACCTTCCACTGTCTCTCAGCTGCTGGCTTAGGAACTCGGTCTGCGTGTCCAGGCCCATTCTTGTGCTTGATATGACATGCAGGCTCTGGTGCTCACAAAGGAGACCCAGAGTTCCACCCCTCCCAGGCTGGATTAGCTTTTTCTTCCTTGGAGAGCTGTTGAAACACATGGGTTTCCACAATAATGGGGGTTCCCAGCACATTCTAGGAGCTGGCTCTGAGCCTCCAAAGTCTGTTTTCCAACATTTCCTGGGCTCTGGCTACTACAGCTTGTTCAGACCACACTTGTGAGGTACGGGGGTTACAGGAACACTCTTGCCATAGTTAGAGTGATGATCATGGTTTTCAGAGCCGTGCCCAGCCAGCTGGGGTCAGTTCTGGCTGAGAAACTGAGCTTCGGCAAGCTGGCATTGAGCTCTCTCCAGAGGGCTGAAGAAACCCAGGAGAGGGTCCTTTCCCTGACTGCTTTCTTCCCAAACCCCAGCCTCTCTGTGCCTCCTGCACCAGACCCTTGGTACTGAGTCTGCGTGTTTTATAGGCCTAGATTAATAGCGTCTGGATGTAATTATAATGACAGCTAACATTAGTGCTGATTCCCCTGCCAGAGTGTGTTCCAAGTCCCTACAGATACCCGCTCATTTGGTCCTTATTAGCATCATGTGCCATATTATCCCCACCTAGTAGACAAGGAACCCAAG
Organism: Grammomys surdaster; assembly: GCF_004785775.1. NCBI lineage: Eukaryota > Metazoa > Chordata > Mammalia > Rodentia > Muridae > Grammomys > Grammomys surdaster. The sequence goes on along the minus strand of NW_021621323.1, from coordinate 17,888,177 downwards.
GCTCCACAAAGAATGAATGTCACGTGCCCAAGATCACACAGCTGTTCAGTATTACTGTGGGCCTCTGGATGGAGGTGGTCAACTGGCCCCAGCTCTTAAACACTGTGCTGTAACAGCTCTTAATAGTGAGACATCTTGATGGAGCCACATGTGGTAGCGTATGTCTGTAATCCCAGCACTTGGGAGGTAGAGGCAGGAGGTACAGGTAGGTGTACAAGTCTACCCTTAGCTACATGGTTTCATATCAGCCTGGGCTGCATTAATCTCATCTCAAACAGCAACAACAAAATGCTAATGATGAGAAAGACGTAACTAGACTCTGATTTCCCAGAAGGCATCATTTTATAGTGATTTATGAATTTTATAGCCAGTCTCCAGTTTAGCTGGACAACTGTAGGTCTCACCTACCTTCTCCAGAGGCTGAGACATCTGCTCTCTGCATCTCATCTCAGACTCTGTGTCGATGATGAGACTGGGATGTTAATTTGCACATGGACCTGAGCTAGAGGGCAACTTTGATACAGGAGTTGTTAACTCGGCTTAAAGTCAGGAAAACCATGGGGTAGACGGTATGGGTTTTGCCTGCCCCTGCCTCCGTCCTATAGGATTGTGGATGGTTTCAGCTCCTGGAACGAAGCTGCAGGACTTGATCCAGAGCTGAGCATCCTCCTTTCTATAGGCGGTTGAGCCCAACGTAGCTGCAGTTGGCATGAGCAATAGCTGAAGTTAAACCAGGCCTCCATCTCCTTCCCCTCCAGGCAAGATGGAGAGGCATGCTCTGAGATGCTGTTCTCTGGACATGCCATGGCTGCTGCACACAGGAACCCAGCAGCAATGGTCACCTACACAAGACCTGCACAAAATCAGGCCAGTTAAAAGTCCAGGATGGAGGGTCGTCTGTGGTGGCATATACCTTTAATCCCAGCAGTCAACAGGCAGGGGAAGGCAGATCTTTGAGTTCGAGGCTAGACAGATCTACATAGTAAGCTCCAGGGCTACATCAAGGGCCATACTAAGAAAACTATCTGTAATTAATTAGTTAATTATAAAAAACTAGCACAGAGGAGGGAGGGCTCCCAAGGCCCCACCCCTAGCTGAAGAACCATTGGAGGTTGATGGCTGCTGAGGGACAGTCACTTTCTTTAAGAATTTTCTTGCTGTCACTTTCCATCTAGCAGCTGACCTACACCTCAAAGGGCTGGTGCATACTATATGCACGCCCAGTGAACTAAGCAAGCCCAGCGGGCGGGTTGTGCTGGTGTCACAATGCTTGCTGT
>NW_021621323.1:17868588-17886890 GCF_004785775.1 Grammomys surdaster | reverse complement strand
AAGCAAGCCCAGCGGGCGGGTTGTGCTGGTGTCACAATGCTTGCTGTCCTGTGCTGATAGAAGGGGTGAGGATAACTTAGGTCTAGCCCTCTTTGCGATACATCACATGCAAGCTGGATAAGGTGGCACATTCTATAATCCCAGCCCTTGGGAGGTAGAAGCATCAGGAGGAATCCAAGGTCATCCTTGGTTACAGAGTGAGTTTGAGGCTAGCCTGGGCTACACAAGACCTGTCTCTAACAGCAAGGTTTATTAATTCATATATGTGATTGAACAGTAAGAGAGAGTTTTAGAGGTACCCACTCCCTCCAAAAAACAGACACCAGCTACTCATGAGGCGGCCCTCAGGGAGGTCACTCCACGTCCCCTTTACAACCCAAGTCATTGTGGGGAGTCATAGACTCCCCACAGCAGTGTATGGTCTGTGTTTTTTAAAGTCAGGGTTCCGTCTCAAGCTATTAGGGAGGGTCCATGTCAGCACTCTCCTTTCCTCGACTCTCTGGGTTGTCACCTTGTCACCTCTGTCTCCTGTAGCACCCAATTACAGCCTGTTTGTGAGCACAGAAGGAAATAGCAGTAATTACGGATTTTCCTCTAAGGAGTTGGGACAAAAGTCACGGAAGAGCCAGCTGAGTTTGTAGTTAGGGTAGCAGGTGAGAGTGTGCGATGCTTTAAAGGAAAATGCACACTGTAGCCAACGCTAGAAGGGTGTGCCTCGGGGAGCAGGGGTCTGGATATCGGGGCTTCAGTGCGGAGAGCACAGCAGTAAATAGGGAAGTAGCTTTCTGGGTGTGAGCAAATAAAATTTCCAAGGAGAATAAAAAGCTGGCTGTACATGTTTAGATCTCCTACATTGTCCCCGCTCAGACCTGGGAGAGGGCCTAGGGTGTGGCACAAGAGGGGTGAATGGGCCTCATGGTCAGGGTGACTTAAGAGGGACACCGTTCACAATACAGGTTAGGATTCAGTACAGCTACCTTGAGAGGAAGCTCCTAAACCAGAGGCTTCATGAGGCTTGACAGTGGCACAGAAAACTGGGGACCCTGTTGGTGTGTGGGCCCCACGGATATCAGAGCCCCAGCCTGGTTTCTGCCTTCTCAGCTGTTGTTCCCAGCTATGGCTTCCCCTTCGTGGTCCAGGATATCATTGAGATGCTGGTTCTCCCATGTCACCCCTGAAGTCCTTCCAACTCAGTCTTCTAAGGGTAGACTTCTCAGTACGGCGTTTTATAAAACACAAACCGTCAGGAACACCATCTCTGAGCTGAAGGCTGGTGATGCACTGGTAAAATAGAACCGAAGATAATTTGGGAGGAAAGCTGTAGAAGCCTCCCTCTGGGTTGTTTGTTCCTGCAGCGTTACTGAGCTCTTGAGGTGTTCAGGCCCTGCCTGAGGCGCTGCTGTAGGGAAAAGGGGAAAAGGTTCTTTTCCCATGAAATTTAGAGTCTAGCAGGAGGCAAGACATAATAGGCAGCCATCAGTTGACAGCTTGCCTTCCATCCATGAGTCTTCAGATATAACTTTGCATAATTAATGCCCAGAGCTGCCAGTGTCAAACACTGCTATGTGAGCCCCACAAGAGTCATGGCAGTCAGCCTTGCACACTTTTGATATAAATTCCACTATCAGATGTCCCTCACTAGGCATAGTGGCTCACACTGCCAATCCCAGCACTCTGGAGGCAGAAACAGAAGCATCCCTGTGGTGGAAAGGCTGGCCTGGATCATGTAGTGAGTTCTAGGCCAGCCTGGGCTACACCGTGAGACTCCATCTTAATGAGCAAACTGAATGAACAAAACCACCTTTGAGTGTCTGCCCTGAGGTCCTGAGAGAGGTGGAGTAGGGGACAGAAAGGAGAGAAGGAAGTGAAGATCCACTGAAATCCACCCACATCACACCAGCCGGCACCACGAAGGGCAGCATACATAGTTAATCCTAAATCTGATTCTGCTCTGCTTTTCGGGGGAAGACTTAGGGATTGTTCTCTTTGTTAAGCAGTGTGTGAGGAGTAATTCTGTGGCTCTTTGAGGCATCTGGAGGACACGCTGGGGAACTTGGGGAAGCACAGAGACCTGGGCTTTCCCTTCTCACATAACCTTCAGTGACTGGTACCCAAACCTAGTTTAGCTGGGAACCCAGGATGGGTCGTATTCAGTGTGCTTGTACAAGGGAAATTGATTCTAAATCCAACTTGGAGCCAGTGTCAACTGGCTAGAAATCCTGCTGCCATTGCTGTGCAATGCTCTCAAGCTATTTGGGGTGAAGGACCAGTTTTTCCCTTTAAGTTCTATTCCCAGTCTGCCTTAAAAATGAAATAGTGCATTAGAAAAATTAAACAAAAAAAGTGTTTTTCAATCTGGATGTCTTAGTTAGGGTTCCTATTACTGCAATGAAAAACCGTGACCAAAAACAACTTAGGAAGGAAAGGGCTTATTTTGTTGACTCTTTCATCATCAAAGGAAGTCAGGACAGGAACTCAAGCAGAGCAGGAACCCGGAGGCAGGAGCTGATGCAGAGGCCATGGAGGGATGCTGCTTACTGGCTTTCTCCTCAAGTCTTGCTCAGCCTGCTTTCTTATAGAACCCGCAACCACTTGCTCAGCTATGTCCAATGGCCTGGGCTTTCTTACATCAACTATTAATTAAGAAAATGCCCTACAGACTTGCTTTTACAGTCTTTATTTTCAATTGCAGTTCCCTTCTCTCAGATGACTATAGCTTGTGTCATGTTGATATAAAAACTAGCCAGCACACTGGGCATAGGTATATGCCTGTAATCCCAGCACTTGAGAGACTGAGGCAGGAGGATTATTAATTCAAGAGTAGCCAAGGCTATACAGATAGCAAGATCCCGTCTCATACAAAACAAACAAGCAAACAAAAAAATCAGACTGGGGTAAGATTAGTAGACATAGCTCTTGCCATGCTGTCATGAGGACCAGAGTTTGATCCCCAGAACTCCACAAAAACAGGTTGGGTGTGGTAACGTGTATGGGAGGTAGAGACGGGATTCCTGGAGCCAGCTGCCTGCCAGACTGGCCAAAACAGTTAGTTCCAGAGTCAGTCAGAGACCCTACCTAAATATATATGATAGGGAATACATAAGGGATGTAGGGGTGATATTTAGAAAATGGCACCTGGTTCAGCTTGTTCCCGGGCAGCCGCCATGTTCCCGCTGCTCCTCAGCTCTGACTGGGTTCTGGCTAGCTAGATGCACAGGCCCTGGCACCCACGAGATGCCAGTGTGGGGGATGGCTCTGCCAGTCCTCCACGCTGCATCCACAAAGCTCAGCTGAACCCCAGACAATATCCACCATTCTCACAGTACCCAGTAGGAATGAGATTCTTAAAGCTTAATGATTATCTAAAGGATTTATGTATTTAGAAATGCTCAGTCAACAAGATGCCCACACAATTTTGTTACCCAATATCCAACCTTTTGCTAGAAGTTGCTACCTGTAGTTCTCCATGGCTGATAGCCTTCTTCTCCTCCCCTTCCTCTATTCCTCCCCTCCCTTTCCTCTTTTTCTCTCCCAGCTCCACCTCCTCGTCTACTGCCTAATCACTGAGCTCCACTGCGAATACAATGTAGCAGAATAAGTATCCTGCTACAAAGGGCTATCAAGGAAGTTGCCTAGTATCCACCTCAGGCCCCTCCAGGCACCCATGTGTGCATTCATCCACATGTCAGCTTGAACATTCATACACACATACATATGCAAGAAATATCTGTAACTAAAGGCCTGGAAAGATGATTCTGCTGTTAAGAGCACTTGTTGCTCTTACAGAGGACCTGTTTCTGGTTCCCAGCACCCACAGGGTGGTTCATAACCACCTGTAACTCCAAGTCCAGAGGACCTGACGCCCTCTTCTGGCCTCTACAGGCATTGTATACACATGATAGACAAACATGCTGGCAAAATACCCATAGGAATAAAATTAAAATAAACAGACACTTTAAAAATAATAAATATTTTAAACATTATTTCAAAGGTTATGCATAACTCAGGCATCTATTTTAGATTTAGGGGGGCATTAAATTGCTCCATCTGCTTAGAAATCTTTTATAAGCTAACTTTAATTCCTGACTGAAGTTTGTCTAACAGAAAAAAAAAAAAAGAAAAGGAAGGAAAGAAAGAAAATCAGAGCCTTTGCTACCAACCTGGAGGACTATGCTTTGGGCTAAACTGCCCCTGAGGCCCAGGGTCAAAGGCTGCTGGGGAACTGCTGTCCTTCCCAGCTCCATCTTAGGGCAGTTATAAAAGAGAATGAGGAAGCTCCCACAGGAAGAGAGCCGCCTGGCCGAGCTGCTCTGGCCCTTACACCTCTTGCTCAGCTCATTGCTTTAGGAGCGATTTCCCTGCCAGAGCTCGATGCGCAGGTGAAGACTCTATTCTGTACCAGCAGCTGGAGAAGTGAGAGGTCACAGCTAATTGTAGTCCGTCTCCAGCTCCATTTGGGCCTACGCTCTTTTGCTCAGCAAAGTGGAGGACCGTTGAGGTGGTAGTCACCTGCGGCTGGCATGGTCCGCCCTGGCCTGGGGAAGGTGAGATCACTGTGGACTCTGTGTTACAGTTCTCCAAGGATCGGCACATCATGGACAGGACCCCTGAGAGGCTAAAAAAGGAACTGGAGGAGGAGCTGCTACTCAGCAGTGAGGACCTACGCAGTCACGCCTGGTACCACGGCCGGATCCCCCGACAGGTATGTGCGCTGCTCCCCTCAGGGAATCTCACACTGATGGCACTGTTGAGTCCTGCCCAAAGACCACAGAACGATCGTGCTATAAAGTGACTTAACTTAGAACCATCTTTAAAGAGACCTTTGGAAAAGCCAAAGTGGGACTCCAAATATATTTCCAGCCATGAGGGAAGGGACAGCACTCCTGGGGTCTACATACATGTGCAGTACCAACTGCTAGAAGTATGTAGATGCCTGGGCTTCAGATAATTAAGCTCTCAGCCAGTGGTCAGAGCCTCCTACTACTTGGACCCTTTTTTGAAGGGAGTGACTTACCTCTGAAAACTTCTTGTGCCATAGGGCAGGTGGCACAGACTGACAAGGCCACCCCTGTTTCAATGGGGCAAATGAGTGTCCACTGTCTTCTGTTCTTCTTCACTGAGTCCTGTGACTCAGAGATGGGGAGGAAGAGGGATTACCCCAGGGACTATGGCTTCATGGCTCAGGATATTTCACGTGGTTGTCATTAATAATGTTGTTATTTGATTCTATAAGAGTTTAAAATAGACTAAGTCTGCAGACTTGAAGTGTATAGCTACCCATGGGCTTTTATTATAGGCATAATCTGGCCAGTCATTAATCAAGGACAGCACAGCAGGAAACACATACCCAGGTCTAAGGAGGGTGGCAGCATGTTGTAAACACTGTCTTTGGCATAACCAATTTCACTTTTAAAAATTATTATTTCATTTATTTATTGTGTGTGTGTGTGTGTGCTGTGTGCCACAGCACACACATGGATATCAAAAGACAATTCTCTTTCCACCACGTGAGTCTCAGGGATCCGAATTCAAGCACCTTCACCTGCTAAGCCATCCTACCAGCCCCATTTTTTTTTAACACTATCAAAGAAATCATTCTTATTCCGATCTTGAGATAAATATTTCTTGTAACCTTAAAACTGATGGTAGAAGATACAGATAAGAAAAAAGAAAATTCAACTCCTGTCCCTGATTGTCTCCCCTGGAGATAGTTGTTATGAGCATTTTCGTGTATATCCCTCCAGACGTCTTCAATCAAAACGGAGATCTTCCTGCTGTCTGTGGTCCACTTTCCTCACTTAATGATGTGCCCTGGGAATTGGTTCTGGCTGTAAACTCTTCTGTTGCCCCAGTGCACACTGTGTATATGGCCATCACGCACACACATCACAATTTATGGGGTACTTAGAGTGTTCCTAGTAGCCTGAGCAACATCCTGTAAGATAACTACCATGTTCAAACCTATAATTCTTTCTACTGGCTCAATTCCGGGAAATGGAATTTCTGCATGAAAATGTATTTTTAAGGCAAAGAGGCAGTTATAGAGTAACCATGGCAGCACACTATTCTGAGCTAGCAGAAGTATAGCGTCACTTGGATGCTAGAATATCCTAGGGAAAAATGTCATCACTGCTGTCCTTGTTAGTGTGCCAGGAGGGCGAGCTCTCAGGAGTACATCATTCTGAACTGACTAACTGAAACCCTATGGCGATGGTAGCAGGGTGCCAACATTCCACCCCTTTGAGGCTTTCAGCCACTCTATAAGCAGTAGCATTATCTATATCTTATAGATGATATAACTGAGCCACAAGGCGTTTATGTAATTTGTCTAGTCACACAGCTGGGGCAGAATGCAAACCTAGGTGGTCAGGCTCCGGAATGATGGACTGGACCACAGTATACATCTTCGCTGTAAACATCAGCATCATAGTGGGTACCTATGGGGATGTCCATTGTGTTACAGGCATCATACTTGGGCTTTGCCTATTTCTCACATGCAAACAGATTATCTTTACAATACCTTTGTGAGGTGAGGAAACCTCTAGTGACTTTGTATTTTTTTTTTTTTTAGCCTCCTAGCATGTCCAGAATCTACTGTGTCATCCCTGGGTTCGTCCTGCTCTGTAGGCAAGAATCTTAGGAGGAGGTTTGGGGGACCCATCTAGCCGCTTCCTCCTCCCTTTGCTGACTAGAAGAAAAATCAGACCCAATGAGCACACAGCCTCATTTCTTCTGCTGTTTTACATCCTTCAAGTCTGTGTAAATGTCCTCTTCTTGGGACACCTTCCTGGCCACTCTCATTTGAGCAATAGCCCTCCCATGTAGCCCATCTCCCTTCCAAAGGTTTTCTTTCCTTAGCTTCACAATATCTGACTCACCATACCTACTGCTGCCTGTCCTAAGAGTGACACACACACACACACACACACACACACACTGCACAAAGCCCCTGAGGAAGTACACTTAGTCATCACCGTGTCTCCTGAGCCTGCAATAGTGCTGGGAACGTAGCGGATGGTCCATAAGTAGTTTGGGTGTTTTGTTTTGCATTTGAGAGAGGGCTGACCTCAAATGTATTATGTATCCCAGGCTGGCCTCAAACTCACAGTCCCCCGTCTTAGTTTCCTGAGCACATTGATCACCACTGTGCATGGTCATACCCAGCTAGGATACAGTTCTTGAGTGTGACATTTAACAAACTAAGGACGTGACTAAAAAGGGGAGTGCTAGGATATAGCTCAGTTGGTAAAATAGTCATCTTGCAAGTACAAGGATCGCGGTTCAATCCCCAGAACCCACATTAGAAACAAAACAAAAATAAAAAGCAGGAGAGGCAGGTGTGGCAACACAGGCACTAGAGACGCCGAGAGGGGCAGATCCCTGGCTTGCAGGAGACCGATTGTGCCTAAGGGGGGGGGGGGGCTCTGGTCTCTGCACGCATGCGCACACATGCGCACACGGAGGCGACTTAGCCGCACTGCCTTCTGTTAAGTTCTTGAGAGAGTAAGTTTGCCTGTTCTGCTCCTCATTCATCGTTGTGTCTACAGGTGTCTGAAAACCTTGTGCAGCGTGATGGAGACTTCCTGGTTCGAGATTCCCTGTCTAGCCCAGGAAACTTTGTCCTGACCTGTCAGTGGAAGAACCTCGCTCAGCACTTTAAGATCAACCGGACTGTTCTGCGGCTCAGCGAGGCCTACAGCCGTGTGCAGTACCAATTCGAGATGGAGAGCTTTGACTCCATCCCCGGGCTGGTACGCTGCTACGTGGGCAACCGGCGGCCCATCTCCCAGCAGAGTGGTGCCATCATCTTCCAGCCTATCAATAGGACAGTGCCCCTCTGGTGTCTGGAGGAGCGTTATGGCACCTCCCCAGGCCGAGGCCGAGAGGGCAGCCTTGCTGAGGGAAGACCAGATGTGGTGAAGAGGCTGAGCCTCACCACAGGTAGCCTCCAGGCTCGGGAACACAGCTTGCCCCGAGGAAACCTCCTCAGGTAAGTCTGTGGGGTGCTGGGGGCCTGGCTTAGGCTAAGGGGAGGAGAGGAAATTAGTACACCCACAGTGGACGGCTGTCACGGGTGTGCATGATTAATTCCCACTTAAAGAGCATCAAAAGCAAATGGTGGGGCTGGATGTGTGATGCATGCCTGTAATCTTAGTACTTTGAGGCTGAAATGAGGAGGGGAATGCCCCAAGTTCAAGGCCATCCTCGACTACAAAATGAGATCCCTGTCTCTAACACAAAAACAACAAAAGACAATAAAACAACAGCAACAACAACAGGGTCTGAGCAGGGGATATTTGGGGGACACTGAAAAGCAGTTCTAGGGATTTAATGTGAGACATTCAAGGACCAGAGGAGCCTGGAGGGTTGATTGGCCAGGCTAGAGTAGAGGGTCTGTGTAAGGGAAGCAGAACTGGGTAGCAGAAGAGACAGGACAGGGAGAGAGACCGAAGCAGGGAAGCCAGCGTAGGTTTCAGTAAGGGTCCAGGCTGGAAGCAGGTGGGGTGGGGTAGACTTCTGAGGTCTTCACGGTTAGAGGGAGACTGAAAAGCCCATCTAGGCAATGTTCTATGGGGAGGGCAGGGATTGTGGACGTACTGAGTGTCAGCATCCAGCAGGGGTCAGTGCTGAGGCTAAGGACTGGTCTTGTGGAAAAGGATTGAGTTGGAGGGAACAGATGGGGTTTGAAGGACTGGAAGCGGGGAGGGAGGAAACTGGACTCCATGGCCCTGGGATTGAAGAGAAGTGTTCAAGAGAATAGGCAGGAAAGGACTGAGAAGCGAGCTCTGTATTTGCGTAGGACCTGGCTTCTAGAGCTGAGAAGCCTTGACAGAGCCAATTGCCGGAGACCCAGGGAGGAAAGCTGAGATGTAGGCTGGACCCTTTTAGTGCACAGCAGCCCTGCCCCCGCTCCCGGCTTCTGAGCTCCCACTCATAAGTAAACGTGTCCATTCGCCGCTCTGCTTTCCTGTCTGGGCCAAGAGAAAATATAAACTATAATTTCTTTACTGCAAACGCCTTATGAAATACAGGACTGTGTAAGTAACATAAACTGTAACTGTTGCCTGGTATGTATTAGTCAGCAACTGACTCAGAACCTGTGGCTCCGTACTGGTTCCATGTGGCTAGCTGTGCACCCCTGGGCGGACACCTTAACTTCTCTGGGACTCCCTTTCTTGGTCTGGAAGCATAGAAGCTGCAAGGGTGCAGGAAGTGCAAAGTGTTTACTCACAGAAAGTGCTGCTAGTCCTTCCTGGTCGCTGTTTCTCTCTGCAGGGGAGGCAAAAGTCAGACTTGGCAGTGAGCAGGGAGGCAAGGAAGGGTATGGGAGATGCTCTTCTGGTTGTCCTTTGGAACACAGAGGCACTGGTACAGCTTCCCACAGGAAGCAGCTAACACACTTCAGGTGGGGGAAGGGTGACCTCAGCATGACCAGTGGCCTTCATGGGCTAGTCACCCTACCCTGCTGCCCTTCAGTGACTTCCCCACGTCAGCTTTGGCCCACAGCCACCTGCTGCTTGGCTGGCAGCCTGGGGCCTCGGGCAAAGGTGTGCCTTCTCAGCCTTTCCACCTAGCCAGCTGCCCTGGGTCCCTGGAATAATCTGATTGGTTGATTGTTGATCATGGCAGACATGACTCAAATATTATTTCTCCAAAGTCATTTCCTTTTGTAATTTGCTCAGACCTACTTATCTTTGAGTGGTTGCTGGAAGGTGTTTGTTTGTTTGTTTGTTTCCAAAGGTAGGGAGGATCTTCCGGTTTGTGTGAGACTGGTTTGTGCTTCAGGGTGTGTTCATTGCAGCCTGGCCAGTACTGTGTATCTCTTCCTCTATGAACAGAAGCCAGTCTACTGGTTGCAATTAGAATGATCCCCAATTAATCAGGACAGAGGGAGGGTTGCAGACAGTGCCTCAAGTTACCCTCTACCTTTCCCCTGGGTGGTTGTGTTCTGGGCCTCCCATTTGGTGACAGTACTGGACACTTTTCCCTCTAACTCAGCAGCTAGAGGTCACCTGTGGGTGCTCCAGGCCCAGCCAGGAAGATAGGTATGACTACCTCCCCTGGGATCTGGAGATTATTTGGGGGTAGAGAAAGGGGAGTGCTGGTCTGTACATAGAAATGGAAAGTGGCCTCCAGCTTCCTCCCAGTTGACATTGATCCATTGTGGAAAAGTCGTGTTAGTTAAATAAGCCAGTCCCCCAGGGAGTAAGAATCATTTAAAGCTTTTTTTTTTAAAGTACACATTCCAGTTCATCAGATGCCTTCCCACTACTCCCCAGAGGACTGTGACCCATTCAGCATGCTCTTTTCAACAGGATGGAAGGGCCGAGGAAGGAACCTAGGACTCAGCTGCTCTGGCCCCAGGGACTCGGCACACCCTGTCAGTCGCTCCTCCTCTTCGGCCTTTCCTTTACTGTTAGGGTATGCGCCACTGCGTTCATTCTGGGAGTTTTCTTTTCTTAACTCTCCGTGACGTTGCCTGAAGGAGGGTTTTGCTACTTAATGACACGTTTCTGCCTGGTCTCTGGCTTCAGGAATAAAGAGAAGAGTGGCAGCCAGCCCGCCTGCCTGGATCACGTGCAGGACAGGAAGGCTTTAACCCTCAAAGCTCACCAGTCGGAGAGTCACCTGCCGATAGGTAGGTGTGGGGCATGTCAGCTAAGAAGGTAGCGGTGTGACCCTGGGTGCCCTCGAACTTTTTCTGCCCAAACAAGCCACGGGGTTTGAAGACTCCATACCCTCAACTTGGAGGGGAGGTTGGCAGAACTGTTTGGTTGTGGTACACTAAGCTTGATACTTTCTGTATCCGAGCATTTAAGTCCCGTAATGAAACTTCAAAGTGGGCGCAGTTATCCTCATTTTGCAGCTGGGGAAACCGAGGAATTAAGGTATTGAGTACAAGGGTCACCTAGCATTTGTACCCAGGAGTTTTACATTTCAAACCCTGTTGATAAGTGGTGGTCACCATGATAGAAGGGCTCACTCCTTAGCTGTCCCCCCACCCCCATCAGTGGCTCAGTTTGTCCTGGGGCTGCTAATGGAGCAGCTGTCCACAGATACCTTGCTGTTTCTCTGTGTTCTTTTCACAGCCAGAAGAGTGCTGGGGCGTGGAACTTGGGAAATCCATAAGCATTTAGTGCCAGTGGGAGGGTTTTTCATTTCTTTTAATAAGTAACCTTCCACAGGGCCACAAAGTGATTTTTTTTTTCCCAGTGCTCCTTTGTAAACTGTTTGTTTGGCTTATCGCTGTGTGTCTAACTATCTTCCTTCCATCTCTCGTGCTCTCTTTACTGCTGCCTGAGATCCACCCTGACTTTGTGACTCAGAGCCCTTAGTGCTATGTGGCAGGTTTCTGTTTTCTTCTGATGGGATCATGCTGTTCACTGCCCAAGACATGTTTCCCTGTTCTGACTGTCCCAACCTGCTATGACCATAAAATGGTGTTAGAGCCCAGCCCCTGGGATTTAGAATCACCTCTAGTGAGGTGGAGCCAGGGAAGCCTTCACAGTGTTCTCGACTGCCACAAACCGGACCTGGTGTGAGAAAGTCACTGTGTTTTCTTTTGTGGCAGAGAGGGGAACCCAAGGGCATAGGGTGAGAGCTGGAAGCGGTCACTCTCATTTTGTTTTCTCTTCTCCAGACAACTGAGCTTTCTCTGACCTTCTTTTCTCCTCCACAGGCTGCAAGCTGCCCCCCCAGTCTCCGAGTATGGACACAAGCCCTTGCCCCAACTCTCCCGTGTTCAGGACTGGCAGTGAGCCGACTCTGAGTCCGGCACTGGTACGAAGGTTCTCCTCGGATGCTAGGGCAGGAGAGGCACTTCGGGGATCGGACAGCCAGCTGTGCCCCAAGCCACCCCCAAAGCCCTGCAAGGTGCCCTTGCTCAAGGTTCCCTCCTCTCCATCTCCCTGGCTCAACTCAGAGGCCAACTACTGTGAACTGAATCCCGCTTTTGGGGTGGGCTGTGACCGGGGAGCCAGGCTTCCCTCACAAGCTCACGACAGCCACGAGATGCTGCTGACAGCCAAACAGAATGGGGCATCGGGTCCCCGGAACTCTGGCATCAACTACTTGATCCTTGACGGAGATGACCAAGCGAGACACTGGGATCCACTGGCAGCACAGACAGCAGAGGGACAGGAGGACAAGACCGAGTTTGTGCCACCTCTCATGGAGACCGTGTCATCATTCAGACCCAATGACTTTGAGTCCAAGCTCCTTCCTCCAGAGAACAAGCCTCTGGAAACGGCCATGCTGAAGCATGCGAAAGAACTGTTCACCAACCACGATGCCAGGGTCATCGCAAAGCACATGCTGAGCGTGGACTGCAAGGTTAGTGTTCTGTGGTTGTCCCCGTCCCCTACTGTTTAAGGGGGTCTACCCAGCCATACCCCACCTTGCTGGGTAGATGCTTTGTCATAGAGAAAAAAGCCAGACAGGTGCGGAGATTTATTTGCAGGGTGGGAACTACCGTCAGAGCAACCTTTGCCCAGCAGGAAACTGGGAAACTTCACCTCGGACAGAGGGAGGACAGACCTGCCCCTGAACCCAACCTGCTAAAGACAAGAGTGTCTGTGACTCCTCCTCCTCCTCCTCTTCCTCCTCCTTAGTTAAGAACTCCCCTCAGCCCTGTCAGAACTGGAACAGCTGGGGGGAAGGAGGATAGCCAAAAGCCTGGTTGCTGGCCTGGCAGAGCCCTTGCTGTTTTATGCTGTTATGTATTATACTTACTTAGATGGCATATTTATTTTATTTCTGATACGATCTTTATGATAATCATCTTCAACTTGATTTTTTTTTTAACAAAAATTGTTCAAGTTAAAAAAGTGTAAGATGCAGGTTAGAAGAAAAGATAAAATCCTACAAAATCCAGTTTCCGGGGTCAGTGAGATGGCTCATCAGGTATATACAGCTGGCTGGCAAGCCACAACCTGAATACATTCCCCAGAACCTACATGGTTGAAAGACCAGCTTCTGCAAGTTATCTTCTGACCTGTACACACATCATGTCATATATACGTGTGTGCAGACACACACACACACACACACACACACACACAAAATGTAATTTAACAAAATCTCAAAACTCAGCTGGAGAGATGGCTCAGTGGTGAGAGCACTGGCTGCTCTTCCACGGGACCTCAGTTTGATTCCCAGCAACCACATGGCAGCTTTCAACCATCTATAACTCCAGGTCCAGGGGTCTGACACCCCTTTCTGGTGTCTGTGGGACTAGTCACACATGTGTTTCGTAGACATACATGCAGGCAAAACACGCACACACATAAAATAAAATAAAAAATTAAATAATTAAATTAAAATAAAAAGCTGATTTTAGAAACTCCAACTTCCTAATGATCACCCAATGGTTGACAGTACTCGGTATGTGGAATGCCAGGCCTGTTAGCATTTGTAAATAACACTGTTTATCATGCATAGATAGAATTCCAAGCCTGACTCTCATTCCATATCTACATACGTCAGCTTTGATTTTTTTTAAGATTTATTTATTTATTTATTTTATGTATATGAACGCTCTGTTTTCATGCATGCCAGAAGAGAGGATCAGATTCTATTCCAGATGGTTATGAGCTACTGTGTGGTTGCTGGGAATTGAACTCAGGACCTCTGGAAGAGCAGCCAGTGCCATCTCTCCAGCCCCGTCCTCATTTTTAATAGGGGTATTTGCTTCAGGATGTAATGTATGTTAGCTCTTGGTATCCCTTAGACAGCCAGCATCTTGGGCCTAGCCTACCTTCTTGGTATGTAGCAGTTGATACTTGGGCATCTGAGTGACAGATAAGGCCTCAGTGAAATCTGAAGCCCTGTTTCATTCAGCTCAGAGAAGGCCATGAATTTCAAAGGTTAGGTTTATTCAAAAGCTGGATTTTCCTTCCTGTGTCAGGAATCCTGCCTACAAATCTAATCTCCTAGCAATACCCCAGGGAGTTTGGGGCCTGGTAAAGGACTCCCAGAATAAACTAGAGGGTCACTGAATAACTGGGGTAGAAAGAGCTCTTTTTCTGAATCCAGGACCGGAAGGCTAACTAGATGCCTATGGCTGGGGATGTCATCCGTGCTTGGAGATGAAGGAGGGTGTGTCCCTGCTACACAGGCTCCAAGGGGAAAGCCAGGGAATGAGATTGCTGTGAAAGAACAAGTCTTGTTAACTGGTGGCTGGGCGGCCTTGTGCAAAACATACAGGTAGGCAGAAAATTTGCCGTGTTAAATCCTTACCTACTGCCTGGTGGTGGCAAGAGGACTGAGAGTTCCTGTCCCAGTAAGTCAGTCAGGCTGGGCCCTGGGTCTGAGTGTTCAGTACCAGCAGGCCAGAGGTGAGTGAGATTCACATCTAGTGCAAGCCTGCCCACCCACCCACAAGCCCCAGGAGGAAGCTCCTTGTACACACAGGGGTCTGTAATTACAGAACAGCTCCTTTCCTAGGGGAGCATGAGCCCTTGGCTATCTATGAAGGCTTGACTGTCAAAAAGGAGAGAAAGGGGAGATGCCTGCCCACTCCTTACAGGTCTGGATGCTTCCTGCTGCTGTTGACATCTTTCAAAGGAGAGCCCAAGTCTGATGTCACTTGACAAGTATTCAGTCCTCCTCCGTTTCCTGCCCTGAGCATTTTGTCCTCCTCCTGGGCCTCCTCCCATACCTGTCTTGAGGTTTCCTTGAAAGATAGGTTTCTCGGGAGTCCCCAGCAAGCAGGGAGAAAGCAGCCTAGACTCTGTGCACCCTAGTCTCATGGGTAAGGCTCTGTTCAGCCATCTGCATTCTTCCTCTACCACCCGTTCCTTGATTTTCTCCCAGAAAGACTACCAGGCAGAGCCAGTGTCTCCAACAGGGAAACTCCTTTCCCACTGTAAGTGGAGCAGCAATGAGGTGGAGCTGCCCAGGAGCCAGAAGCAGGCACGGAGCATCTGGGGCCGTGTGCACATTCCCACCCCAGCACATGGTTCAGGAACAGCTGCCTCGTATTAAGGGCATCAGGATAGCGGGTGTTTCTGAGTACACCGGAAGCTGGAGCCCATCCGTGTCCAACACCCCAGCTTAGGGCCCTGCCACCTGCAGGTGGCCACTGCTTGTGCCTCACTCGCCCTGGCACAGCACAGCTGCCCTGCCACCTACTGTCTTTGAATGGGGAAGTGAAGTCTACCAGTTAAGAGCTTGGCCTTCACGGACGAGTCCAAATCCCACCATTGTCCGTTAGCAGCTGCATGACCCTCATTCCCTCTCCGTTTGTGGAATGGAGGACCACCTACCCAGGTGGTCAGTAAAGACTGAGACAATATAGTCGAAGCCATGGGCACTTTGCCTGGCCCAGAGTAAAGCACTAAATGTTGATCAGTGTTACATGTTCCGCCCTGATTGAGCACCTGCTGCGTGCCCGGCTCACTGGCATCTCTGTTCTGGAAAGACCTGCTGTTTGGTTGGAATGAGATGAGAGCAGATGTGATACAGGAACTTGGTCTACAGCATCGCCAGGAAATGCTCTGGTGTCAGTGGCTGGACTCCCCAGGCTTGAGGAAGGGCTTGAAGCTAGAGATCATGGCCAACCCGAGATGACTTTGGAAGGCTGAACAGTTGGCAAGGAGAATGCAGAATGTGTCTTGCAGGCTTGGAGGCACATGTGCTATCAAAAGCTATGGAGATGGGGGCTGATCTAAATGGAATTCATTTCTGGATCAAAGGAGAGTGGGGATGGGTGGGCTGTGAAGGACCTGATTGTCATCCTCAGTGTTTGCAGGTGTCTGCATCTGGGCTCGTACAGGATCTTGCTGTTATAGATAGCACTTTACCATCAAGCTAGGGAAACAAACCAGTGTGTGAGTGGGCACAGGTCTTAGTCCTCAGCAGAGCCAGAACACCTAGTGACTGGGCCTGCCAGTCTGATTGCGTTTTAGGCCTCTTGGTAGCTGAGATGAGGGTCAGGCCAAGTACCCATCAGAGGTCCTCAGGATACCACAGGGTCTTGAATGTAGAAGAGTGAGTCCACACAGTGGTAGCAAGTAGGACTTAGTGTCTTTCCTCAGGGCATTCATGCCATCCTGGCCTGTCACAGTAAACATAGCCTCCTCCTGCAATCCCCTAGAGGACTTAGCCTAGATCCCAGTGTGGGCTCAACATCCTTAGTCTTCCAGCTCAGCCCTGGAAAGTATGCATAGCTCAGGAAAGAGACCTGGTGATGGGTGATTGACACTTAATTCCGACTAGAGGCTTCTTGCTCTCAGAATGGAGCCCTCAGAATGCCTCCTAGTGCTTCCGGAAGAAAACTGTGTCAGTGGTGAACCCTTGAGGCTTACTACATAGAGGGTGTGGTTTGCAGTGCATGTCAAAGAGGAGCAGGGCTTAGAATCTCTGGCAGGATGGTGGGCGGAATGTGTGGAATGTATGGGGTGCCTTGCCATGGTCAAGGTGGGCCTCCCTGTCCTGAGATCTCGCCAGAACCGCCCCCTTTCCGCAAGGCCAAGGATTCACAACTTGTACGTTCAAATAGTCATCTGAATCCTTAGCAAAGCCCTTGAGAAAGGCAAATCTAAACAGCAGTGGGGATCCTAGAATGAGTTCTGAATCCTGTCCTGGGTGCCACCACTGGACAGCCAGGTCCTCATGCTCGTACCCCAGGGTTGACAGGAGTTGCCTTGCTCAGCATCGGAAGTTTCAGGTCAAGTAGAATAACTAACTGCTGAACTTCCTGACTTTTTTTTTTTTGTGTGTGGCATATTATAAAGATCTCTGTACTGCTTACATGCCTGGCATGGTTATGGTAGAAGACAGTCCACCATAGGAAGCACAGAGCCCATCTGGTGCCTGCCATATGTCCAGACTCTGTTAGACCCCCCCTGAATCCCAGGGTCACACCGCAGTACGTCAGTGAGCTAGCATGGCCCCAGTTTAGAGATACAGCTGACTCCACTGTAACGTTTCAGTGTGCTGTATACTAAGAAACAGTCAGGTCTGAATGATTCCATTCAAATGTGATTATGCACGTTAGAAATGAGGTGGTAAAAAAAAAATCACACTGTAAGAAACCGAAAGAACAGATTTAATCAATGAAGAAAAAAAGCAAAGAATTGAGTTGAGATGAGATCTGGCTTGGACAAAGAGAGATTTTCTTTCAGGGAAACCTCTGTGGAGAAGACGTGGGTGTGTTGGTTTCCAATCACCACATATGTTTTTAATGGCTTCCAGCCGTAAGGTACACTTACTGCACCCAGGAGAGGCGTAATTAAGGGCAATAGCAGCCAGCCATGGCTGTTAAGTGAGACCGTGAATGGTAAGGCCCCCGCGCAGATGGGAGCTTGGACGACACTCTGCTTTTCCACTGAAGAGACTGGTGGCCTCCACACACACTCACAGCCTTCTTGTTGGCAGCAGAGTGTCTTGCCGGGATCTAGCCTGTGTCAGACCAGAGCCTAATAAATGATTAGTTCCCTGACTGGGCTTGAATGCGTACCAAATCTTCAGGCTGTGCAGACCATCTAGGAGTTCCGTCAGTCCTTTGACCTCTAAGCATGTGTGGGTGTGTGGGTGCTCGCGTGCGTGCGCGCATGCACACATGTGTGTTCTTGTTCATATGTGAGACAGTACACATATGAGGGTACATATGCACATGTCAGTGCATGGAGGAGGTAAGAGGACAACCCCTCAGGTGTCCTGAGGACGTGGGGCTCGTCACATAGGCTGGCTGACTGGTGAGCCCCAGGGATCTACCAGTCTCTGCTTCCTCAGTGCTGAAGATTAGAAGCCCATGCTACCATGCCTGTCTTTTTACAGGGGCATTAGGAATCAAATTCAGGTTCCCACACTCAATACAGCAAACAATGTATAGACCAAACTATTTTCCCAGCCCCTCATCCAGTTTAATATTTTATTATGTATATTAAAATATCGTATAAAAGAAACGTTTTGCATGTTGTCAAAGAAATCCAAGCACATTCCATCCACAGCCTCAGGGTTTCCCCCTTTCCTTTCCTTTTTCCTTTCCTTTCCTTTCCTTTCCTTTCCTTTCCTTTCCTTTTTCCTTTTTCCTTTTTCCTTTCCTTTTTCCTTTCCTTTTTCCTTTCCTTTTTCCTTTCCTTTTTCCTTTCCTTTTTCCTTTCCTTTCCTTTTTCCTTTCCTTTTTCCTTTCCTTTCCTTTTTCCTTTTTCCTTTTTCCTTTTTCCTTTTTCCTTTTTCCTTTTCCTTTCCTTTCCTTTCCTTTCCTTTTTTCTTTCCTTTTTCCTTTCCTTTTTCCTTTCCTTTTTCCTTTCCTTTCCTCCCCCTCCCCTTCCCCCTCCTCCATCCCCCTTCCCCCT
>NW_021621323.1:17813828-17868488 GCF_004785775.1 Grammomys surdaster | reverse complement strand
TTTCTTTCTTTCTTTCTTTCTTTCTTTCTTTCTTTCTTTCTTTCTTTCCTCATGCTAAATTAACACTGGGGCCAACACACTTCCTGATCCAGCGAATTTCTCCTCTGCTCCCGACAGGTTGCTAGGATACTAGAAGTCTCTGAAGACATGAAGAGGACCATGGGTGTGAGCTCAGGACTGGAACTCATTACCTTGCCTCATGGCCGCCAGCTGCGCCTGGACATTATTGAAAGGTGAGCGTGCTGTCCCTGTGTTTCCCACAGTCAGCTCCTCGCAGGTATCTGTGCAGCAGGATGCCGAGGGGGAGAGGAGCAGCATCAGACTGTCCTGGAGTCACATCATTCCAGGGTACACATGACTCTCCTCAAGCCTGAGCTGTGTCTGGGACGTCACACCTCCCTTACCCTATTCCCGAACTCTGGCTGCAGCCAGAACACTGCACCTTCCCGCTGCTTTCCTCCCCTCAGGAGCAGCTCACGTGGCCTCTGGAGCTTAAGACCTCTTGATGAATTAGGATTGGGGAAGACTGAGGAGAACGGATTCTGACCTCTTTCTTTAAAAGGTGGACAGGAGGACTGGGTGATCCCCAGGCTCTGAAACCTGCTGCCATTTTTCAGAAGCACTGCATCCCTGAGTACTTAGTTTCTTTTCTTGTTGCTCTACTAAATTACCCTGGCAAAAGCGTCCCAAGAAAGGGTTTATTTCAGTTCACAGTCCCTCAGAGTGAGGAAGCCAAGACAGCAGGAACTCCAAAGATGTGGTCACACTGTGTCTTCAGTCAGGAATGCAAGCTGCAGTTCTCCATACACAGAGCAGGGGCCCAGCTAGGGAGCACTGCTGCCTTCGGGGCGGTGTCTTCCTACCTCAGCTAATTAAGTCCCCCAGGGGCCCATCTACCACCCGATTCTAGATTCTCTCAAGTTGATGGTACTCACCGTCACACAAGGTGTTCATTAAACCACACAGGTATCTGTAATCTCAGTACTTGGGGGCTGAGGCAGGATGATTAAGTCCAGCCCAAGCTATATATATAATAAAGCCCTTTTGCAAACAATAAACAAACCGTGAAACAAAAGGAAAGCATGCCCTTGAACATGGGATGCTTAGAGATGAGACATGCTTTTAAGACAAGAAACAGAAGACTAGATTTTCACATTAAAACAAAAGCTGCCCCCCCAACACTAGTGTGCAAGTTATTTCCCAGTCGGCATGACAGTTAACAGCTTCCATGATATACTCGGGCACAGCCTTGGCCCGTTGAGTTTTCTATAGTGCTGGAATGTGCTCAAACCACTGACTGTCGCAGCCACTGTACATGGGTGGCAGAGGGAACCAAGAGACGAAA
The DNA here is from genome assembly GCF_004785775.1 of Grammomys surdaster. NCBI lineage: Eukaryota > Metazoa > Chordata > Mammalia > Rodentia > Muridae > Grammomys > Grammomys surdaster. The sequence continues at coordinate 17,867,143 of NW_021621323.1, read as the reverse complement.
AATTTTAAGTCTTAGTATTCACTTGTGTAAGCAGCTGTTGGCCTCTGGGAGTAAAGGCTGCATTCTACACAACTTTACAAAAACGAGTGTGGGGTGGCATGCCTGTAACTCCAGCACTGGTACAGTGGAGGCAAGGAGGAGCACAGTTTACAGGCCAGTCTGTCATATATACAGGGTGTCCAGCCTAGGCTCTATGTGGAGACATGATCACGACGACGATAAAAACAACCCAAAACAAATGGCTTTGAGGGAGTGAGGTAGAGGCTGGAGTTGGCGTCAGGAGGAGGACAGATGTGTTAGGAAGTGTTTCCTCACTTTGTTCAGGCAAACTTTGGGGAATTTCATGTCCAGCTTCTGAGCCACTTCCTCTTCCTGACAAGACTTCTCACTTCAGCCTCCTCTTCATCCCCGGCAGCTCCTCTCTCTTCCCGTGTTGTCTGGGTGCAGTGGTCACCCTCACTTCCTCATTCTGAGTAGATACACTGCAATCTGAAATCTCCAGACACCTTTGTTTTGTCCTGGTACAGAGAGGTGCGCTGGGGCCTGAGCTCTAGGCCTAAGCCATGGCCAGCAGCTGCAGGGCCACTCTCTTGCTTGTCTTCTGACTTCAGCTCTGTCAAAATCCCTCCCTTTTTGCTGCTTGCCTGGAATCTTAACACCCTAATTTGTTTCTCTCTCTGACTATGGGATCTACTCACAGAGACTGGGGGATAGTTTGACTAGTTACGGTGTGTTAACTAAATAAAGGGCAAGGTCTTAGGAGCCCTGAGCTGCACGGTAACTTCATTTTCTTGATCTAAAATCAAACACAGACTACCCCTTGATGTCTAATTTACTACCTCATTCCTGGGCAGGCTAAGTTGGAAGCATTCTTCTGGTAAGATGCGGGTACCACCAGCTGCTGGCCACTGACATGTAAGCCACAGACTGAGTCATTCCCACACACACCAGCACCACCAGCACCAGGAAGGCCCCAGCAGATGGTGATCAAGTGACTGTTATTAGCCAGGCACACCACATGAATGAAGCAGGGGAAATTGGTCTATTGTTAGTTGAAAGAAACACCTGTAGTGGGGCTGAATTAATGTTTACTAAGATACAACTCCTCGACAAATACACAGAGTTTATCCTTTGGGAATCTGATTGGATTCATTGGTTAGAAAGACAAGAAATCAGGAATGGGACATAGTTGGGAGAAAAGGAAAGAGATGGGACAAACAGACAAAATGAGTCAAGGTAGTCAGGCCTGGTGGGGACAAGCCTGCCAGTTATAGCTTATACAAGGGACTGAGGCAGGAGGACCACAAATTCAGTAACTGTGGAGGCAAATTAATGAGACCTTGACCTAAAGTTAAAGGTTAAGATGGGCTAGGGACATAAGTCGGGTGTAGAGTGCTTGCCTTGGATGTACAGGCCCTGGGTTCAGTCCCCAGTGCCTTGGGGAGGGGGGGATGAGAGAAAGAGAGGGAGTGGGGTGGGGCTTGGGGCTTACAAATAAAGATAGAAGATGGTAAGTTATTTTTGTGCCCACAGTCTGTATTTTATATACTTTGTCCCTGCTTTGCAAGTTAGTGCTCTACACACACACACACACACACTCACACACACTCACACTCACTCACGACACTTAAAGACAGCAGAGCACATAACTCAGTTAACGGGTATTAGGAGAATTGGGAAAGCTAGGCATGCTCTGGGCCACTACCACCCACCTAGGCCCAGAAGGAACACGGCCAGGAACTATGGCCCAGCTATGAGCTTCCGGGAGAGTATGACCCTGGAGTTTCAAAGGCACGGAGTATCTTAGGAGTTTTACTTACAGCGCTTGCATAGTAGCCAGGAAGACTAAGACTAAGTCTGGCCCAGTGCAGTAAATTCCTGGGTTCAGATTATAGAGGGGAAGGAACAGGTCACTTGAGCTTCCTGCCAGACAGACCCTACACATAGGGTCCTATTGTTCTGTACAGAAGAGTCACCGTGTTTCCTGCCCTAAAGCTCGAGTATGACCCTTGTAATTTAGGGTGAGAAAAAGGGAGAATTGGGGTGGGGGAGTAGATACTCTGTTTTATTAAGGTCTGACCTTACAGTGAATTCCTGCCTGTCTTTCAGTCTTTGTTTCCCTCTCCAGTCTCTCTGTGGTGCCTGTACTGGGGCTCTTCTTGCCTCCTTTCTCCTCTTCCTGTTCTGATACCCATGACATCTCGAATCGAGTTCATATTCTCCCTCCCCCTCCCCCTCTCTCTCTCCCACTCTCTCTCTCTCTCTTCTTTTCCATTCCCACTAAGTGGAGCTCCAGTCTTCCCCAGGGGTAGCATCCCCTGTGTGTTGTGGTATCTCCTTAGGCCTTGCATGGTAAGAGAGGCAACATGTAGCTACTTGCACTTCTGAGGTCCTCTTCATGGTCCCATGTCCAGGATTAAAGCTGGTTATGTCCTAGGGCATCTTACTTTCTGAATTCATAGTGATTCTTTGTCTGGTATGGGATGGGCTTTATTGAGATCAGCTTTCCAAACTGGCTCCCAGCCAGTGGCACACAAATAACCCTCCTTCTGGATGATTAGGGCCATTTTCTCCTCATCTTGTTGACCCGAACCCAACCTTTGGTCTTCTCCTACTTAGACACAATACCATGGCCATCGGCATTGCTGTGGACATTCTGGGATGCACAGGCACATTGGAGAACCGAGCGGGCACACTCAATAAGATCATCCAGGTGGCCGTGGAGCTGAAGGACACCATGGGAGACCTCTATTCTTTCTCAGCCATCATGAAAGCCTTAGAGATGCCTCAGGTGAGATGCTGGCTTTGTGCAGCCTCCCACGCAAGTATGCATTCATCACTCATTAAAGAGTTCTGTATACCATGCATATCTGACTGCTCCAGCCAGCCTCTAAAGATAAAGTAAGTTTTAGTGAAAGCTGAGTTGGTTACAGACAGCCAAGGGCACTGTCCTTAGTGTTTTGATTCTGTTTGTAAAAACACTGGTAACTGCTGGTAGTTCAGTATCTCATCTTTGATGCATAGTAACAAGAGTTAGTCTCACTACTAACAAGCAATATTCCTGAAGAACCAGTTAGGGCAAGATACCATGCTGGAGTCTGTGGCATGACAGAGGCTGCATCGACTTGGGCCATCAGGGATGTGGTTAGTTGGGGTAATGACTCGAGACATTTAAGGAGCTTGTATCAGAGAATCCCTAAACCAGCTGTCCTCAATCTGTGGGTCACGAAGACGACGACTTTGGGCATCAAAGGAGTCACATGTCAGACATCCCACATATCAGATATTTACATTACGATCTCCAACAATAGAAAAATTGTAGTTATAAAGCAACATTTTATGGTTGGGACAGGGAGTCACCATAACATGAGGAACTGTATTACAGGGCATTGTAGCATGAGGAAGGTTGAGAACCACTGCTCTGGACTTGATTTGTCTCAAAGTATCTTTGCCAATGGACTTAATTTAAGGCAGTTGTGTAGCTCTCTCACTGGTTGTGTAGCTCCCCAGCTAGAATATCTCAGGTAGAGTCTCTGACTGTGTGTGCATTGACAGATGCTGGATGTTTTCAGAAGCCTGTCAGACACAATGGGCCTCCATTGTGAGGGAAGTGAGATCTGCTGTCTACTACTCAGGTCTGCTTCCCCTCATGTGAGTGCTTGGAGAGCTTTGAGTCGTAGAGTCAGTCCTGCAAGCCAGGTCCAGCCAGCAGTGTCAGCACTTGGCTGTTTCCTAGATTAGCTCCAAAATCCTGCCAGGTACTCATAAACAGCCATCTTTGCCACTGTGAGACCCGGCTGCAGTCATTATGTCCTGAAGTCAGAGCATGCTCGGCACATAATTCTCTTCATTAAAAACAAACAACAATAACAAAGAGTGACCACCTTAAAAGCACGATGCTGAACAGATTAAGGGTCCTTATCAGAAATTTCTTGGAATCACATGGTAGGGAGAACCCACTCACTACCCGTCCTCTGACATACACACAACATAACTACAGTGAGATACTTACGTTTAGGCACTTTTTAAAATTATGTATAGATACACACATTCGAGCATTGTGGGATGGTCATCAGAGCCATAGGGTGTAGGATTACGTTCTCTCACCTCACACCTACTCAGAGAACTTCATGCTCATCTACCACGTATTCCAAAACTTAAACAGAAAGGTGTTTTTTTGTTTTTGGTTTTTTTGTTTTGTTTTGTTTTGTTTTGTTTTGTTTTAAAAAGAGCCTTTCTGAAGCAGTAACCTTTCCTTCTTCCAGATCACAAGGTTAGAGAAAACATGGACAGCTCTGAGGCACCACTACACCCAAACAGCCATCCTCTATGAAAAGCAGTTGAAGCCCTTTAGCAAAATCCTGCATGAAGGCCGAGGTGAGCACGGGAGGGCAGGGCAAGTGTCGGGACTCCTTAAGTCTCTCCTGTGTTAGCACTTTAAACAGGACACAGGCTACTCCCTGCCCCTGTCACCTGCGAGGCTGATGCTGGCTCACACAGAGGCACTGCATGACAGCTCTGCAGTGGCTCAGGAGACCCAAATGACCAGTTGGGTCTGTGATTGACTGTCAACAAACTGTGATCTGGAACTTTCCTCCTCCTTCCTCAGAGTCTGCGTATGTCCCAGCAAGCAGTGTATCAGTGCCACTGCTGATGCCTCTTGTGACCTTAATGGAGCGCCAGGCTGTTACTTTTGAAGGAACCGACATGTGGGAAAAAAATGACGAGAGCTGTGAAATTCTGCTGAACCACTTGGCAACAGCCAGGTTCACGGCTGAGGCCTCGGAGAGCTACAGGATGAACGCAGAGAGGATCCTGGCAGGTAGGAGCTTGTTTCTGGAATCCTCTCTGTGCAGGGATTGGAAGGAAGGGAAAAGAAGAAAGGGCATGGATGCCCTCGGTCAGAACAATGACCAACAGAAAGGATTAAGGTGTAGCTACATTTCCTACTCCATTGCTATAATGTTTAAGAGCATACAAAGAAATGGGTTTCACTGTGGCGTGTGTGTGTGTGTGTGTGTGTGTGTGTGTGTGTGTGTGTGTGTATGTGTATGTGTATGTGTAAGCCAGAGGTCAACTTAAGATGCCTTCCTTCAGTTTCACACACCCCTTTTTTGAGTCTCACTGGCCTGGGACTTACATGGAGGCTAGGCTGGCTGGCCAACAGGTCCCAGGGACCTTTCTACCACTGTCTCTCCAGTGTGGGGATTAGAGGTGCATACAATGCCTCTCTTTAAAAATATTTTTTTTCAAGCTGTGCAGTGATGGTACACACCTTTAATCCCAGTACTTGAGAGGCAGAAGCAGTTGGATCTCTATGAGTTTCAAGGCAGCCAAGTCTACACAGAGAAACTCTGTCTTGAGAAACAGAAATTATTTTAAAAATATGTATTTCTATGTAGGTATGTATACACCATGAGCGAAGGTGCATAGTGAGGCCAGAGGCCTCACACTGTTGAGCTAGCCACAGGCAGCTGTAGCCTTAACATAGGTGCTGGCAGCCAAACTCAGGTCCTACAACAGCAGTACACATTCTTAACCTCTTGCCATCTCGCAGGCAACCAAGACCAGCTTCAAACACTTACTGAGAATGCCATGCGTGAGTGCTGTATTATGTAATTTCTACCATACACGCTTACCTTCATCTCCTGTGCCTCCCTATGTAGATCACTTTAATTACTATTCCACACACACACACACGCACACACACACACACACACACACGCACACAAACATGTATCTGTAAATATAACCTACTGAGTAAATTTAGTGTTGTTCATATGTGTGGGTGTGTGTGGGTGTGTGTGGGTGTGTGTGGGTGTGTGTGGGTGTGGGTGCATCCCTGGAGGAGACTGACTCTTCTCTTAGCAGTCATTAATTACCTATAGCACCTCATCTAGGGGTGGGAGCCTTTAAATGTCTCCCCCATCCGCTTTGGAATGTCAGCTGGTGTTGCCATTGAACAGGTCTTGTTTAGGTGACCATACTTTTGAGACTGCATGGGCTCAACTTCCCATCATATGCAGAAGACAGCACCTTATAGTATGTGTCTTGGTCCTCTGGCTCTTAGTCTCTCTGTACCTTCTTTCTTCCTCGCTGTGGCGAGGAAGGTGTAGAGATTGGATTGTAGATGTATCCACTAGGGGACGGGCAGCTCACAATAAACTGTTCTCTGCATTTTGGCTACTTGGGGACTTTCGTTGATGGTCATCTGCTGCAAAAAGCGGCTGCTTTGATAAGCAGCAAGAGCTACTCCTATCTATGGATATAAGGGTGGATACTTAGAGTGCAGTCAGGAATTACACTGGTGTAGGAGAGTGGCAGTAGCAGGTTCTCCCCTGACCTCATCAGCCGCAGGAAGTTGACTAGGTTTCCACTAGGCACAAATTTCTTCCTATGAATGCACCTTCAATCCAATTAGATGGCTGTTGGTTACCCCCAAGATACAAGTGCCACTTTGGCACCCTTAGAAATATCTTGCTGTGACAGTCATTTTGTGGCTCACAGGCATGAAAGCTGGGTAGGACTGCTAATTGCATGTTTTCCCTTGGCAGCCTGCATAGCATCTACAGATGCTAGGAGAGCTAGTCCTCAGAGGAGGCTTCTAGGTCAATTCCAGCTCCATCCACCCAGTCCCTCGCCTAAAGTATGTGGTATCTTCAGCAATAGTGTCTTACCTTCAAGTTCTGGGAGTCTCTTGAACCCCTTTGACCAAAGACTCCAAGAGAGGTTTCCTAGGCCTGACACTGAAGTTCGTTAGATTGACTATGGTTCTTAGGGGAAGTATTATCATCCCAAGTGACCCAACTTGATTTAAACCATTTATACATGTATACACATACACGAATATAAGTAAACACATAATATGTTTCTCTATGGTTTTTTTTCAGTCATCCTTGGTATGTGGGTTTTTTTGTTATGGTTCTTTTGTTTTGTTTTTGTTTTAAAGCTAGGAGCAGTGGAGGGAGAAGGGACAAAGCCTTCCCCTTCATAGCACCTGTGTCTTACTGTTCCTCTCTAGAGCGTCCCACACAACCCATCATGGTCTCTTGTCATGAGGAATTTATCTTTCTTGGTCTAGTTTACCCATCTCAGAGTAGTATCTCCTAGTTCTATCCAGGTACCAACAAGATTCATTATTTCACTTTCTTCACAGCTGAATAGTATTCCACAGCGTATGTACCACACTCCTTTCTTTATCTACCAGCCCAAGGACACTTAGGCTATTCCCACTTCCTAGCTACTGTGAAGAGCACACTGAACATGAGTGGACATGTATCAGGTCCCTGGGGTATGTGCCAAGGAGCGGCATAGGTGGATCGTATACTATGTGAGCCTTAACCACCTTGATCCACTACTATAAGTAGTGCTGCCCCAGTTTACAGTTTCACCGACAGCATATAAGGGTTCCCCTGTGCCCACATCCCTGCCAGCGTCTGTTGTTTGCTTGATCTTAGCCACTCTGACTAGGGTATTGGGGTAAAATGAAACCTCAAAGTAGTTTTAATTTGCATTTTCCTAATTGCTAAGGATGGTGAACACCTTCAAAGGTGTTTCTTGGCTATTTCTGTTTCTTTTGAGAACTCAATAGCACATTTTTTTTTAAGTTGGGCTATTTGTCTTGACTGGTTTTTGAATTCTTCTGGATATTAATCCTCTGTCAGCAGCTTCTTTGTTATGATGTTCCAGTTGTCAACTGTGGGTATGTGAAGCCCTTTAACGTGTAGTCTGGAGATGGAACGAAAGCCTCTGTGCTCTCACACAGGAAACACTACTGACTGAGCTGTTTTCCCCAACTGGGAATCTCATATGTGTATTTTCATTCTCACTATTCTAATTCATCCCCAGACTATGTCCTGAAATTCCAGATAATCTGGGGATCCTGAATCTCCTTTCTTTTGAATTCTACTGAGGGACAGAATAAGTAAAAGACAGAGTCAAGAATACCCTCCATTAGCACCTGGGAAGGCGTTTTTTATCTAGACTTCCTTGTGTCTTTGCCCTACACACACTAGAAAGTGCTGTGTAAACTGAACTTTAAGCGTTGTAGTAGGAGAAAGCAGCTTCCTCAGATTGAATGATAGACACTCATCACAGGTGTGGTGTGAGCTGCATGGAGCTAAGGTGCTCAGAGAGAGGCACCTCAGCACACAGTGGGTAAGCAGTGTGCCATGGAACGCTCAGGATAAGTAACTCATTTGCTCAGAGGCAGCATGTGGGGATGACTTCCAAAAGGAAAAACAAACTTCATTGATTTTATAGCTGTGTTACTGACTGTGAGTTCAGGGTCTCATGGATTCAAAGCTCATCTTAAATTCGATGTATAGCCAAGGATGACCTTGAACTTCTTGATCCTCCTGCTCCCAGCTCCCAAGTGCTAGGATCACAGGTATATGCTACCATGCCTGAGCTATGCTTGAGAGCGAACCCAGGGCTTCAAGCATGCTAAGAAAACATTCTACCAAATGAGTTATGTCCACAGCCCCCTTCATTATTAAAATTATTTAATAATTAAAATAATTATTAAAATCATTTGGTAGAAAGCAGGGGTGGGCTGAGTTGGGAATTCTACCCAGACAGTAAAACTGGCTGCCTGGAAGTATCCTAAAACTAAATAAATTTACTAGCATAAACCAAACGTTACAGCTAAGATAGCTGAGTCACGCAGTATATAGTTGAATGATGTGACAGGTAAATTCTGCATCAGTCACATTGTTACAGACAATTGCAGACAAGGAGACAGTCAACACTACTCCACAAGCCTGCAGGGGACACAGGCTTAGTGAGTTGACTGTGAATTCTTTGAAGCTGGACAAATGCCCTACATTTTTCTGAATTCTGAGAGAGGAGAACGTTCATTTTAACTCTTCTTTAAAACAGACTTTTGTTCATGTTTACCTTTTAATTTTAGGCAGAAAGGACTGATCTTACCTGTTTTGTCTTGGTTAGATTTCCAACCGGATGAAGAAATGACTGAGATCTTAAAGACTGAGTTCCAGATGCGGCTGCTGTGGGGCAGCAAAGGTGCTGAAGTCAACCAGAATGAAAGATACGACAAGTTCAACCAGATCCTAACCGCTCTCTCACGGAAACTGGAACCTCCTTCTGGAAAGCAGGCCGAGCTGTGAGAGCCATCTGGAGGACCTTGGGGCACTACCTGGAGCTTCTCCAGTCCTGCTGGGAACGCTTATTCATCTGATAAAGTAATAACTTGTATCTAACAAGATACAAGTTGTTAATATCCACAGGATATTAAATATGTAAATTGCACAGAGCACACTTATTTATGAATTGTTTAAAATTACTACTGATTTTTAAATGAATGGTAATTTATTATTAAGATAACTATTGCTAATGTTGATCAGCAAATTTAAGACGTAGCTATGTTGCTGGTTGTTTAATAACATGGTATTTGACCATCTTAGTTTTAATTCCTTGTCAGATAAATGTAAATAGAGGCATTTAAAAGAAAAGCATGAAACATGGAAGAAGGTATCAGTTATATGATATTCTTTGAATATGAAACTGTAAATAGTCATGAATGGAAATATATCTTTTTGTGAAATAATTGTATCCTGTCTCTTTAATATTGACTCAACTTAGCATGACAATTCTAATTCCTGGGTTCTAAAGAACTTTCTTCCCTATCTCCATATTAAACTAAAATTAACAAAAGTGGTTTGCAAATCTAGGGTTTCTCCTGCAAAAGACAGAAGGAATACTGAACCAAAGGAGTCCTGCTTCAAAAGACCTAGGTTCAAACTGGAGGGCAAATTCTGGCTAAAAATCGTACTGAACACCAAGATATCAGCTGTGCTATTTCATGACACAGGTGGTCTACCGAGTTGGCTCTCCTGGAAAGCCTTCCCAGGCACATCTGGAGCAATGCTTTCCTATTCATGGTCCTTTAGGTATCTCTCTTAACCCATTTGTTGGTTACTTTCTGCAAAATCAACTTGGGGAAGAAAGGGTTGATTTTGGCTTATGGTTCCAGAGGGACAGAGAACATCACAGCATGGAAGGTAGAGTCAGGCAAAGCATGGCCACAGAAGCCCCGATCACATTTTCATCTCCACACAGAGACCAGAGTAAGAACAGGAAGTAGGGTCAGACTATAAAAACAGCCCAATCCTAATGACAGATTTCTTCAACAAGACTCTACCTCCTAAAGGTTCACCTGTGACCTTCCCAAACAGCACCACCAACTTATGAGCTTTCAGGGGACATTTCTACCACACCAATCTCTGTGAGAAGGCAAACCCTAACACTTTTAGGATGTATAGTGTTTACTATACTTTGAATCAACTAAAATATATAGAAAAAGCATGTGAAATAACTATTTCCCCTAGCTGATAAATACACAAATCTTGCAGGCTTATTTTCTAGGTTTCTGGCTTCTCCAAAATAATACTGTCTAGTGTTTAAACACTCTATTTTTCCACTGTAAAAAGTTTAGAATACAAGATTTAAAAATATCCTGCCACCAACTATCAAGGACTTAACTATTTGTTTTCCTATCATTTTGTGTTTGTTTGAGACAGGGTCTCACTATGCAGTGCTGGCTGTCCTAGAACTTACTATGTAGACCAGAATAGCCTTGAGTTTACAAGAGATCTTCCTCCAAGTGTTGGGCCTGGCTTGTGTTTTCCTTTCATTTAAGTATCGAAATCACACCAAGTTTTATGGCCATAAACTTGAGGTTTCTTCATGACATTAAATAGTCCTTAGAGAAATGATTGGTTACAGATATCATACTGTATAACATAGTCATCTCATACACAGTCCTAGTTTGCTTTTTGTTGCAGTGATAAAACACTGATTAAAACAAACTTGGGTTGAAAAGGGTTTATTACAACTTACAGGTTAGAGTCCATTAGCAAGGGAAGCCAGGGCAGGAACTCAATGCAGGAATCTGGAGGCTAGAACTTGATACAGAGGCCAAGGAGGAATGAACTTCCTGCTTCTGCAGTCTTACACAACTCAGGACCACCACCCGCACTGAGGTGGCACCACCTACATTGGGCTAGGCCCTACCATTAATCATTCAGTGTCCCATAGGCTACTCTGAGGAGGGTTCCCTCTTCCTGGGTAACAATTTGTGTCAAGTTGACAAAGTAATGAGCACATTTGCCTATCAGAGCCAAGTATAAGCCTCTATTTGTTGTCAATACAACTGTTGTATTACAGTGACTACAACTGTTAGGCACTATTAGTTTCAAATCCTCGACTCTATATTTCCACTACCTAAACCTAGAATCATCTTAAAGGTGCTATTGCAGTTGTGTGTATGTGCATATTGTATGGACTTGTGTGTGCAGGTGTGCTTGTTTGTATGTGAAGGGGGGAGGTCAGTGCTGAGTGTTTTGTGCCGTGGCTTTTCTTTTGTTTGTAAGATAGTCTTTCACTGTACCTGGGGCTGATTTGTCTACCGTAGAAGCTTCGTGGCTCCACCTGTCTCCAAGCCTGGCTTATGTGGGTGACGAGGAAGTGCTCAGGTACCTATGTGTATACACCAGGAATTTTGTAGATGAATCACCCAGCCACCTCCTCAGCATTTGTTTTATCTTTTTTATTTTTATTTTATTTTTTTTTAAGAAAGGGCTTCATGCAGCTGAGGTTGGACTCCAGCTCACAGTGTAGCTAAGGACGACCTTGAACTTTAACTTTCCTGTTTCTACCTCCCAAATGCTGGGATAACAGGCATGTGCTACCCCTTCCAACCTACATTTGTTAATTGTTGTGGTGGGGGAATAGCCATCTACTTTGGGCAATATGAAGGCTCAGATATCATTAGAAAGCTCTTTCACAAAAGAATACTAAAGAACACTAAATAATTGGTAACCTATCTTTTAAATGCACTGTGGAGGTTAATGATAGAAAAACTCTTGGAACACTCCCTCTCTTCCTCAACCCTAAAAGAAACAAAGCTAAATCACCTGTAACCCTGAAGGAAAACACTAAATTCACCAATGAATGGAGGAGCTGAGCTTAAAATGCCCCCATACATAGGGTTGTGGTGGTGGCCATGGGGAGGGAGGGACTGCGTCTGCTAGCAAAGGGAGGATAACTGTTTCCTAGTTATAAATTCTGGCGCCAGAGACAGAACCAAAATGTAATTATGTAGAGACCGAGGAGGGGGGCTTAGTAGAATTGACTTACATGCTTATGGAGATTAGGAAATCCTGTTGCCAGGCCTTTTGCACACTGGAGACCCTAAGATACTGTAGTCTTGTTCAATCCAACTCCAAATGCCTCAGAATCAGGAAAACCGATGATGTGACTTTCAGTTCAGGGCAAAGGCCCACAACCCTGGGAGTCCCCACTACCAGTACTCGAGTCCAAAGGAGCCATAAAGCTCAAGGGCAGGAGAAGCATCCCAGCTCCAGAGAGGAATCCGCTGCTCCTCCGTGCCCATGTCCTGCCTAGGCTCCCTGCCCATCTACACTGAGGTTGAATATTTCCCACCAACTCACATGCCAGCCTCTGGAAACAACCAACATACCCAGTAGTACTTTCCCTCCACTGTTCTAGGTACCCCTTAATGTAGGCAAATGGATACCTAACATGATACAATTAGCATCCTCAATACATGAAGAATTACCATGAAAGTCAACTAACCATAGGGAAAGAAAGGTCAAGGATTAAAAATGGGCTTTTCACAGAAGGGGAAATACAGTATGCAGTAAAGATGCCCAATATGAGTAGTCAGAGAAACCCACACTACCGTGAACTGTGATATCCTTTGAACTGAAAGATCAGAATGCCTGACTCTCAAAAGTGGGTCAGGGTGTGGAACAGATAACCCTTACACCAAAATTACTAGAATATAAAAACAGAGTAACTCTGGAGGCTAAAAGTGGCATTATCTTTAAAACTGAAAATTTAACACTGTCTTACTATTCTATTGCAGTGAAGAGACACCATCACCAAGGGAACTTAAAAAAGAAGTCATTTAGCTGGAGGCTTTCTTACAGTCTCAGGTTACAACATGACCATCACAGCCAAAAGCAGGCACATAAGAATAATGCTTGGAGTGCCTGAGAGTTCACATCTGATCTATACGTTGCAGGCAGAGAGAGATTGGACCTGCTAAGGGGTTCTGAAACCTCAAATCCCATCCCTAGTGCCACATCTAATTCTTCCTAAAGATCCCACCAACTGGGGACCAAGCATTCAAATAACATGTGCCTATGGAGACCATTCTCATTCAAACCCCTACAAACATATAAATTAGGACTTCTACTTCTAGGTATAGATTTCAGAGAAAGTCCTGTGTCCTTAAACACACATGTGAATATTTGCAAGCAACACTGTTTAGATTGGACGAAGTTCAGGAAAATAGTCAAAATGGGTAATAGTCAAGACAATGGGTAAACTGTATATTTGGATAATAGCAGACCATACACAACAAACTATGCATGGATGTGGATAATCTCACGATGAACCTTGGGTGAAAAAAAATAATCTTTAGACATAGGAATACTCAAAGTATATAACAAATGAGTTGCTAATATATCCATCATATCATAATATACAAAAAAGTATATAAACCAATGGACAAATCAAATGAATTCTTACTTTTCCAAAAAAATAAAACTATCAAGAGATAAAAGTACCCCAAGTTGCCATTCATCTTCAGATCCTTTGTTTCCCAGTGGATAGTAGACTCCTGTTTGCAATGGTCAGCACAAGGCATGGTACTCTTGACACTTCCTACAGGGAACCACCATTTTTCCCTGTGACTTCCTCTTCTGAATTCAGTCGTGAATTTCCTAACATGCTGTCTGGCACCTGCAGAGAGGAGCCATGCAGCGATGCCCCCAGACAGCATAGTACCGTCTGGGTGCTGACTATATGGGCAGAGCAAAGGCCAGAGCAAGCAGAGTTGGGGGAAGGGGGAGAGGGGTGATGAGACGGTGGAGACTTGTGTCCTGTCTCATTTCACATCCAGACTGTACTTTTACACTGGCCAATCAGGAAGCCACTGAGCTGTCAAATAACTGCTGGGATACAGGACAAATGCCAGAGGAAAAACGGTCTGAAGGAAAACACACTAGGCAAAAGGGATTCCTCTGGTTCTGAACCACATCAACTTGGTCCTCCCAGCAGGTCAGCAGAGGCAGACTTACTTGCAGGAGGAGACAGATAGAATACTCTGGAGACCAACAAAGTAGAGAAGAACATGACAGCTGTGTCATCTGAAGAGCTCTAAGGAGCACAAATGCACAAGGTGGGCCAGCTCTCCACTGTACACATTAAGTTACCAAATAAGCCAAAAAATTTAGAAGACCGTTCTAAGGGGCATCACTGCAGTGTGGAGGGGATCTGTGCTCCTCTCCTCTCTCTCCAGTTGCAATGCAAGCTGAGATCTAGCATTCTGACCCCTTGAGCAGGACAAGGGATCTCTTTGTGAGGTGGAAAGAGTAGAGCCCTCCCATCCAAGGATCTGTGACACCAGAGTAGCTCAATGTATGAAGAAAGTGACAGCGAAACATAGTGAACTTTCACTTTGTGTCAGTGTTTACACCTGAAGTGCTGAGTAAAATGGGTACCATGTAGACTTTCTGGGCTGGAGCACATGAGCTGGGACTTAATGCTTCATTTTATGATTTTTCTGAGTTACTGAGCAGTATGGAGTGTTTCAACATTTAGCATATGGCTATGCTTGAATGCTAAACAGCATGAACATCTGCTTGCTCACACAGAACATCCCTACAGAATCATCTATCCAGGGTACAAAGAACAAGGAACCTTTTGGGAATCCCCTCACCAAAAAAAAAAACAAAAACAAAAAGAAAAACAAAACAAAACAGAAAACAGAAAAAACAAACCCAAAACCAAAATTCAAGATAATGGTTCCTTATAGAAGAGGTGGCAATTGTACTTTTCTACTTATTAAGTTTCGTGATAGATGCTTATTCAGTGTGATTCAAAATTTACACATACACATTTTCCTTAGAAATTCTCCTGAGGGTTGGCATTCTGGGTTACCAAACCAGCTTGTTACAAAAGCTCCCATTCTTATACCATCTCACAAAAAATGAGGAATCTTGTCATGATGAAATGTTGCTAAGTGGAGGATGGTAGGTAAGTAAGCGTCTGAGACTTCATCTGTACCAGACAATGAGGCTTTGATTTCTTAGGAACCTAAACTACTTGCCTATGAAATTTCACCTGATGCTGATATTATTTAAGGGTGGTTGTCAGACATATCTGAAATTACTCTCCAAAGCTTATGTGTGCTCACTTCCTAATCTCCTGGTGTCTTTCAATTTTCTATGATCTCTGTAACTTCCAACAGTAGCTGAGGTGGAGCTGGTTTGTCAAATGGACGACATCTGGAGTCTACTTAAATCCAAGCAGCTTGGCACCATGGTGAAGAATTTTCTTGATTGGATCATCTGAGGTTGGCAACCAAAACCTGGGTCACACCTGGTAGCAGCCCACATAAAAGGACAAAGAAAGCAGCTTTTGCTTTCTGCCTGTTTGCCCTCACTCTCACCGGCTAGTTCCTCACTTCTGCTGCTGAGGTATTTCTCTGCTGGTATTAGAACTTACCACTTCAGGATTGCAGCCGAGACCAAAGACCTGCTGAGACATCCACTGAACAACTGTTGGATTTTTGACCTCTCCACTGAGAGACGCCCATTGTTGGAGTAGCCAGGCCACAGCCTATAAAGCCAGTCTAACGAATCCCCTTTTAATGCATACCATAGGTACACTCCATGGGTTCTGTTCTCTAGAGAAACCTCACTAATACAGTGACATCTTCTCCCCGGGCTGGGTTCCTTCTTCTTTTGTTAATGTTGTTATAAGCTGTTTTCTTTTTCTAGAGTGGAATTTGACTTCCTTGAATTCATTCAGTTAAACTTCTTTTCCATCATCTTGGACATTTCCCCACTTCCTCCTTTAAACTTTTGTTCCTTTAAAAGCTGTAAAGCCTGACACCATTTTGATGCTATTTTCATTGATCTGTATGTGTCTACTTCCAAACTGGGCACTGATTTCCATCATCTTAAAACCCTAGCCGCTTCTCACCGCCCAGAATCTCTCTTGACACTTTATTCCCTTTAGGCTTCTGAGAACCTGCAGTCATGGTTGAGCAACTGCCTTTTGAGAGTGACTCTTCTAAAATCAGACTTCCTGAAAGTTACAGATATTTTGCCCCTAGTCACAGTGAATGCTCTCTTTCCATGCATTTTCCTTTCCCAGGAAGCATGGATGCTCTGCAACTAGTCAGGAAGGAAATGTTAGCCAATGTGTAGTGGCCAGATCAGACTGCTGGTCCAGGGACAGGTCTTACAGATGGATGCAGGAAGACAATGAGGGCAAGGGATGTCTGTGTCACATACCTATTTCGAGTAAAAATAATTTCAAATGATTACAGCTGATTTAAATTCACCCTAATTAAGCATCTATTCGTTCCTTTGGCAAAGTTTGGAAGGAACTAAAAATCAGAATAAAGTGCCTAAATAGTCTTTTCCTGAAAAGACTATCCCACTTTAGGAGCTTAGCATCTACTTTTATTACATGGACTCTATCACACTTAAGGAATTCCAGTAAAAGATAAGTACACATCTTAGCTGACCATGAAAAGATTGCTTTATTCCATGAAAATATTCTCAACAGAGAACACTACCATAAACAAGGCTTTTTACCATTAAGAAATCAATATGTGCACAAAGTGGAAATTACTGCGAAATTAAGAGATTTCTTTTAGACAGCTCACATGTTCAAAGTTTAAGAATGATTTAAGAATGACTTAAAAACTGTGCAAGTACAAGTGTCTTTTCAAATGTTATAACCCATGTGCGGGTTGCACTACTCCACATGAAGGAACGTGTCTACTATGGAAGCAAACGCCAGCTTTAGAAAAACACACAGTAGCTGGAAAGGAACAGTCTTTACAAGAAAGCTTTGAACTTTGCCCTCTGTGATTGTTAGTCAGAAAAACATAAGCACTTCAGTCTTTGTACAGAAGACAAACACAGTCAGGTCACATTTCCTTCTCATTGCTAACTTCTGAAATAAAAATAGCACGACTTTTAAAAACTACTTTGTGTAGTCTGTCAGTATAGAATAATGTCACATTATATAAATAACCCTGTACGAGATTTAATATCTAAAACTGTATAGTTTACTAGCCTCAAAGGTAATATACTATATGTCAGCTGCATAACAGTGGTGTACTTGATCTTATGAAGGCATTAATGTTCACACAATTGTCATTCAGCTTTAGCATAACTGGGAGTATGATTCAAATAGCATTGGAAAAAATTATTAAAGCAGTCACACGGTTTCTAAAATATTGCTTGAAATCCAATAATACACAGAACATTTCACATTCTCTTTCTCCCCTCAAAACAGTAAAGAACCAAATTAATGGAGCTTCAGTGGTACAAATAACCCCCCCACCCCACCTCCCTGTTACAAGTCCACTAAGAAATTAGTTCAAATACAAGTCATTAACAGAATCACAAGTGTGGGGCAGGACACATGAGCAATGAGGGCACTAACGACCATCGTATTTACAAGTATAAACACACAGAAATCCCCATTTTACAAGTAAAAGTGCACATAGATCTTTACAAAGTTTCACTAAATTTAATCTGGTTCAAACAAAAGCGTCACTTGGAAACAGACTATCATTAAAATAATCAAGGAGATCGTCACCACCCCGTTAAAAGATGAAGGGGGAAGGTTCATCAAACTTCTCATAAATACACCGATGAAAGTAAAATGGACTCAGACAGGTCTTTAGTCTGAGCCACGAATTCGAGGATGCACCACTGCACATGGTGGAGCTCTAGAAGCCACCTACCGAGGCTACATCACAGCTGTGGAGGTGCCACAGTTAGAGGCGGAGCACTGAGCTGGCACACAAAGCCCTTTGTGGGATACTGTAGTGGTAGTGTTGGCAATCAAGAGATTTAGGCACTCGATTTTTAAGGCAGCATTTGAATGGAAGCAGCTGACTTTTGACAAGAGTCCCTTCGGTGTTATTATGCCAGGACTTCAGTGCTGACCAGATTCTCCCAGACTGAGGTGCTGAAGATGTGTCACATTTCACAGAGTCTTTAACTGGGCTGTAGGCTAGAGCAGAGATGTTTTCTTTTTCTTATCATAAATACTTCAGGTTCACAGACTATGTCTTCATGTCAAAACTGGAATGTTTGCAGTGGGGAAGTTTTAGCAGCATACACAAATACTAAGATGGAAACATTAGTGCTGAGATGTCTGACACAGTGATTTGCACTACAAATGCAAAATGAAACAGAAGCTTCGACAAGAACAGGGATTACAGAGACATGCCTGAAAACTCTAAGCCCAGATCACTCTAGACATGCAACAGGATGTTAAGCAAGCACAGAGGTGGTGCAGGCAGACACTGACAAACGGCAAGGGGTCTAACAGGCGACAAGTCTAGAAGCCAATTAAACAGAGCTGGATGAAGACAGTCCTACTGGACAGCCCCAAACAAGACAAACTAAGACAGCTCTGCATTCTTTCTTATTTGGAATCAGTATATGAAATAAAGAGGTTAGCCATTACTGGCTTTTCTTTTCCTTCTTCCATGTGAACAACTGCAGACTAGGAATTTAAGGACTGGTACTAGAATGACTTTTTAATGTATGGAAATGCTAATGAAGTTAGTAAAAAAAATCTGCATGCATTCATGCAACTTGCTTCTCTCACTCTCTTTCAGCCTGACAACTCTAATACCCTCCCCCAAAGCAGCTGCATGTAACCTCCTTCAACATCTTGCCCATTTCCTCAGAAACCCTCTTCAGGAACCTGCAGTCCAGGAGGAAAAAGAAAAAAACAGTTACTGAAGACCTTTGGTAAGACCAAAAGGGGCATTCAGTTTAAAGTGTCTGTCCCAAATGTACCTAAAATTATTTTATAGTCGGCTACTAAAAACACCAGAGAACTCTGGAACACAAGATGATCAAAGGCCAGTGTTATTGCCTCCTCCCTTTATCTCCTCACTCAACTAATGAGGATGTGGTCACATGACTACTACACTGTACAGCTCCTGACTGGACAAAGATCCCAACAGATGCTTTTGGCAATACACTGGAAAAGAAGTACCTACTCTGACAGTCGACAATCCAGCTAGAATGAAGTCCTCAATGGTGGTAGAGATCTTCCTTCATCTCAGTAAAACCTGTTCCCTGTTCCTCCTCTAAGAGTTCCGACTGCCTCTATTCCAGACTGTCCTTTACCACACTGAGTTACATTCACTTTCTCCTAGGAGTAACTGCCAGAGACTAAATGAGCACTAATGGAATATTTCTAAACGACACTTTCAAGTGAAAAGTACAAGCCTAAGATTAGCTTGGAATGAACTTTGTACAACATTGAAAATTACCAGCAAACCTGAAAATATTTTCAGGTCTCAATGCTGTTTTATTCACATACAAGCTCAATACCAGGTGACTTATCCCTAGATGAGCTCATATTAAATAGATTATATACCAGGTATTCCTTTTCTTTCTTTAGGAAACTGAGTTAACAATAGCAAGGAGAATGACTGTTATTTTACCTAATTATCCAACTATTACTTTTCTTCCTAGAACCTGAAGCTTTAAATCCAAGCTCCTAGGTTTAGCTGCTCTTGAGAGTCAGCTTTCAGCAGTTGAAAGCAGGTTTGTTTATTTTAATTCATCAGTCACTGTTGTTTCTGAGGTGAAGGGGGCAGGGAACATTCTACCTATGATTCTTGCCTAATAATCAAATCTATTACTTCTAAGGCAGAGAAGCACACATCCTTTACACACACTTAGGCAGGACAGAAAGCGAAAGGCATCAATTAAGGTTCCACAGCAGCACTGCTTGAACAGCAAGGCGTCCAAGAGCTTCTGGTGGCAGTATTCACACTCTCTGATCAAGCCTGCACTCAGCTCACATAGTGAACAATGCATCAGGATGCCTTAACTTTTTGGTTTTTCTGACCTGTTGAATGTGTTGTCATTTTACGTGTACATGGCACAAAGCTGCCCGGTAAGTTTAGATATAAGTTACTGCACCTTTACTGTTTTTCTCTAGAGTTACATCTATGTATGTTGTGGGAACGTAGCCTTCTTCACCGTTCTGTCTCCGGGCTCTTGTCCATCCATCACCTTTGTCCTCCTCAATAATGTACAGAACTTCACCTTCTTTCATTGCCAGAGTACCTTCATTATGTCCTAGGTGAAAAGTTTTAAAAGCATACACAGCATTAAAGCACTGCAATAATGTTAATAAAAGTTATAAATACAACACACTATCAAACATGAAATACTATACTTCATCATACCTAGATGCGAGAGCCCACAGATCGTCACAGCAGCACCCTCTCTGTGATGCTTTCTAGTTTACTCAACACATCACACACAGTCTCATCTGAACTACATAATAAGCCTGTGAGGTGGGCTACAATCACCCTCTGCATAACAGATTCACCAACCGGGCAGAGCACTATGTAGCATACACAGACATTATGCAATTTGACAGGGGAGTCTAATCACTGTTTCACAATTCTAATTCTTTCCCCAAATTTAAAACTAAAAACTATCTAAAAACTTCATGAAGTATGAATCAGAAAATAGTAGGGATGAGAGAGTGAAAGAAAGAATATATGCAGGGGGGATCCTTGGAGCAAGCTGGCTAGTCAGATCGGCTGCTCTGTGTTCTATTCAAAGACTCTTGAATAAGGTCAAAGAGCAATTGAGGATGAGTCTTGACATCAGTCTCAGGCCTCCATATGAACAAGCACCCAGGTACATATATGTGCATATTTGCACATATGTATACCACACATACACATGCAAAAAGAAAACTTATTGTATGTATGTATGTATGCATGTATGTGTGTGTGGAGAGAGAGGGAAAGAGGGAAAGGGGGAGGGGGAGGGGGAGGGGGAGAGGGAGAGAGAGAGACAGAGAGAGAGAGAGAGAGAGAGAGAGAGAGAGAGAGAGAGAGGGAGAACATGAGATATGGCATAAGTGTGGAGAACATAGGATGCCTTTAGCATCTGTTCTCTTCTACCACATGGATTCCCAGGAACAAACTTAGGTCCTCAGTAAAGGCACCAAGGGCCTTTACTCACTATCCCTCCAAATATATTTTCTAAAAATGAAGAGTAACTAAAGACTTCACTCAATTGTAACACTAACACATGGAGAAAGGTGACAAACTACAGAACATTTTACAACTGTTGATGGAGGCGTTACTCTACATTTCTGTTAGCTGACGAAGAGGACTTTGATTTTTAGAGTCCTAGAGAAGGAGAAAACGAAATGCCTGCAGAGAGCCCGTCTCTAGCCCACACTCCAGCCACCACATCACAGGAGAAGGCACTACAGTCACGAGTGCCCACTGCTCTCATCTGAAGGAGAAGCCTGCAGAATCAGCATACAATAGATGGCATTCAGCTGTCTCTCTATACCAGTTAGCAGCAACAGAGAGCATAAAATGACATCGACAAGCTGTTTGCTCCTGGCTTGGGCTACATGCTCAAGCGGTCACAGCTTTGACATGCTCATGTGAGTGTAAGTAAGATCTAGGATCTAGAGTTGTAGGCAATCATCTGTGTCAGGATCTGGCAGCATACAAGATGTTCTTTCAACTCAGGTGTGTGTGTGTGTGAATATATTTATAACATAGCTAAAACAAAACTACACAATTACTGAACCAGGAATGTAATTTTCTGATAATATATCACTTAGTTAAGGACAGTAAAGTGATCACTTTGAAGAATCAAATTTACCAAGTATTATATGTTACACATAACATCAGGGAAGGGACTATGCAGGGGAGAGGGTAGGGATGGGAAGAAGAGGGATCAAGTAGAGGCAGGGGAGGATGGAGGGAGAGACTACAGCCTGAGACCCATGCCATGAGAGGGAGTCCACCCTTGACACTTTTAATGATACCCTGCTAGGCTTGTAGACAGGAGCCTAGCATAACTGTCATTAGAGAGGCTTCACTCGGCAACTGGTAGAAACAGATGTAGAGACCCAGAAGAAAACATTAGGCAGACCTTGGAGAATCTTTTAGAAGAGGGGGAGGAAGGTTTGAAGGCGCCAGATGGGTCAAGGACACCACAAGAAAACCTACAGAATCAACTAAACTGGGCCCAGACGAGCTCAGAGAGACTGAACTGCTAACCAGACAGCATACACGGGATGAACCTAAGTCCTCTGCACATATGTAACAGTTGTACAGCTTGGTCTGTGGGACTTCTAACAGTGGGAGCCCAGGCTGTCTCTGACTCTGTTGCCTGCCTTTGGATCCCTTTCCCCTAACTGTGCTGCCTTGTCTAAGCTCAATAAGAGAATATATGCCTAATTTTTCTATATCTTGATATGCCAAAGCTGGTGATATCCATGGGAAGCCTCTCCTTTTCTGCAGAGAAAGGGGAAGGGGTGGGGAATGAGGTGAGGTGAGAGAAAGGGACTTGGAAGAGAGGAGGGAGGGGAAGCTGCCATCGGGAGGTTAAGTAAACATCACCATCATCACCATCACCATCACCATCACCATCATCATCAAGCATCGTACCATCAAAAGGGTAGATAGCTTTGCAGTGTCCGATAGCAGGCAGGGGATCATCATCTTCAAACTCATCATCAAACTCACTGTGGTGACCATGTTGTTGGGGTGGCCCACGAACTTCTTGGTTTGCATCATCAGTGTAACTTCCCTCAGGACTAAAAACCATTAAAGTATCTCTGATCAGGTATCACAAACATGAGAACACTTTGTGTATTATTTATAAGTTGATCTCAGAAGAAATTAGATGTCAGTGACATACTTCCATATTGAGCCCTATTTTCAAACATTAACTATGTAAATTGTGGTAATACAAAATGGTTCTTCACTTAATTCCCTGAAGTAAACACTTCAAAGATTACCATGTTTAGAGCAATGCTCGGTAACCTAACCACCCCTCACTATTACAGGATCTAAAGAGGACATGGCGCAGTGTAGTAGACACTAGATCCTACTGTCAGAGACATTCCTTAGCAGAATCACCCAGGTCTACGGTTAGTCCACAGTGAGGCTGTTTATAGTCCAGCTCCTGAGTGACCGTGAGCACAGCACGGGCATGGAGGCGAGCAGCTCACTAGTGCCCCTGCAGAGCAAACAGGAGGACTCCGCCCATGGCTGCCCACTCCTTTTTTCCTTTAACTTAGAGGAAAACTGCAAGCTTTAAAAACATTTTTTTTTTTAATAAAAATGAGATGTAGCCTTAAATCTAACATGGGAGGAAGAATAGCCAAGAGGTAGAGAAAAAATTGAGTTCTATGAATATTATCTAGGTTGTCTCTTAAATTATTGAAGCAAATTTTTATTCCAAGACAGTACAAGAAGTCATTTTGCTTAAAACCAAGACTCCAAATTCTAATAAAATGACTTCCGATTGATTAAAGGAAATTAATATGTTAGAAAATCCAAAAGAATGGAGTGTGTGTGTGTGCATGCATGTGCTCTCTCCCTCCAACACCCTAGCAGCCCACCTAGCTAAGTTAGAAAACCACATTTTAAATTACATACTAAAAAATTACACCCATTTAACCTGGGGCTTTAACCTAGTAACAAAGCCCAGTTATCTGTAGCTCTCTTTTGATGAACTAAGAATTCCTTCCTGGAAGAGAGGCGCTGGGTAGGAGGCGCTCACAGCTGTGAGCTGCACACTAAGACCATGGAGTTGACCACTACATGCCTTACACCACGTCCTTTAGCACTAACAACTCTACACAACGGACCTTCTAACTTCCATTCTATGTTTTTTAGAAAATTGAGATAGGAAATATAAAAAATGAGCTTGCTCAAATTATGCTGTAATGATTAGACCCAGTATCTGATATCAAGCCAGTCAAATTTTCTTAAAGATGAAGCACAGTTTACTGATTATCTTATGATAAGAAAAACCAAACCTAAATACATCATACTCAGGATGAAATGTCACAAGTAGTATTTACAAGCAGGCCTTGCAAAAGCTGAGTTGAAAACTGTGCAAACTAATAAGACGTAATTCTCTTTCTTCTTCATCAAACTCTAAGAATTCGACAGCAATTCTTTTTTTGTCTTAAGCTATCCAACTCCACATAAATCTTAGTGGAATCTCTCCCATTCCTCAGGTTCCTAGGCTTGCTAGGGCTTCTTTCTTTTTTGGTATTTTTCTTGTTTTGTTCTACGATATTGTTGTCTTTTATTCTTAGGTGCTCATGAATGTGATAAACTAGAATTGAACAAGATGAAACATCCTATTTTACCTACAACCATTACCTAATATACAGTACAGTTTAAATGAAGTTATTTGATAAACTTAGTAATGGGAGAAAATTGAGAAAAAAGGTGAACATTAAATAATTACTGAAGTTAAAAATAAAAATTAAACAGAACAATTCCCGACCTTTCTCGGCCCTGTGTCACAAGATGATTGATGTCACTGCTGTGTCTCCTGTCCCCTCTCACACCTGCTTTGCCTTCAACTTCAGACAGCCATGCCTTCAGGAAAAAACAACATCAGACAGCTCAGTGAGTCTGAGAGTTCCTAAGGCATCCTGAATTTAAATGCACTTTGAGACTTTATGATTCTTAGAGAACTTTTATTCCAATGTATACAGTGATTAAGTTTATAGTTGACTTTTTTGTTTGTTTCTTTTCTTTTGTTTTTTGTTTGTTTGGAGATAGGGTTTCTCTGTGTACCTTTGTCTGTCCTGGAACTCGCACTGTAGACCAGACTGGCCTCAAACTCATAGAGATCCACCTGCCTCAATCTGGGATTAAAGGTGTGTGCCACCACTGCCTGGCCTTTTATAGTTGATTTTTAAAAATAGTATGTTTAGTTTTATATGAAAGTTCAAATAACAAAATGAGTAGGCTGTTAATTTGATAATTATATATCATAATAATGATACTTTCAGTTCATAAATTCTAAACTTAAACATAGTGGTATATAAGTGGCAAAATCCAATGAATTGCAATAAAGTTTATAAAATATTTAAAAATACACTTCCAGTATGCTGAGTTAACAAATGTACCTCATTCTTGTGGATTTCCATTCGTAAGCGGTCAATGTTATTCATGGTCTCTGCTAATTTAGGCTGCAGACTTCCTGGATCCCCCATTTGTGGATTTTTCTCATACACATCCTTCATTTTGTTGAGTGCTTCTCTGAAAAACAAAAGGAAACCACAAAATTAAACATCCACTTCATGTGTTTTTAGAGTTCCATTTATCTTTGGAGACTAAAGTTTATCTGAACCTTAAAAAGTCACACTTCTAAGTTTGGACAAATATATCCTAATTAAAGACAATTCGTGCAATGATGTGTGCGTGTGTGTGTGTGTGTGTGTGTGTGTGACTATATATAGACTATATATAGACAGTAGTTCAAGGTCTTTTAAAATAGGCATTATGTGTTTTCATTTAAGACTTCTAATAGAAACAGTTCTCATGTCTTACTGTATAACTTATACATGGGCTTAGTAGACAGCTGGTAGACTATTCCATAGTATTCTTACATTCATCGTTTCTCAAATCAAATTCACTAGTTTGCTTTGTTTTGAGACAGGGTCTCACTAGATAGTCCAGGCTGGCCTTAAACTCGTGCTCCTCCTAACCTGTGCCACTGTGCCTGGCTCTAGAGCAAACTCACAGTGTGTCCCGTTAACACTATTCCGCAGCACTCCTTACCTCATCCCCACAGCATCACTGTCCTCCTACTCCTCTGTGCTGGAAATAGCAATGCCATCTTTAACTGTGCACCCTCCAGCTATCTGCCAGCTCCTTAGCCTGCCCCCTGTTCTCTAGAAACATCACCGGAGATCATGCCCAATCGGTTCTCTCTGATGCTAGCACCTGACACTGTTGACTAGTACTCCTTAATACTCTTTTCCTGCCTAACCTAAGGGTTCTATTTTTCCCTTTCTCCTCCTCACCTCTGCTTTCTTAGCAATCATTCACTGGCTTCTTCTTTGTTCAACTTTTAAATGTCTATTATATAAATGACAAGAAGTTTTTTCTCATCTCTTCCTACACTCCTCTTTAGAATGTTTTGATCTTCAGATGATTTTTCAGTGTCTGTTTCCAGTTGTTTAAGTTCTAGATGTATAGTTCCACACTCAACTAGGTGCTTTCCATGTGGATTTTTCACAAAACTAAGCAAAATCTTTACTTCTTTTCCCAAACTCACTTTTTTTTTCATTAATTTTATAGCTCTCTCCAGTATCTCTAAGTTAGTTCCCCAACAACTTCCCTTGTCTCCTCTCCTGATCTCTGATCTCCTCATAGACAATGTTCAGTGACCTTGAGAACAGTTGCTAATGGGCTATCATCCACTTGAAATTGATAAAGACCTCCCCACCTCCAACAGAATGGAATATTTCCTAACTCATATTCTTTTCCCCTTACCCTATTACTGCACTTACACAATTTCTAACCAAGTTCCATCGCTCCATTTATACACAAAGAACCTCATATGGCTATTTCGAAGAATTTAATGACATGCATCATGTAAAATGCTTGATGTGTAGTTAAATGATAATCCCTCAACCAATACTTTACTGAACTCAATTTACCTGATAAAAAGTGTATAAACTAGAGGAGGTGGCTGATGCTGGTGACACTACTCTGACAAACAGTTACCATGTTTGGTTTTTTACAAATTTGTGGAATTCTAATAGTGACTAACAAAATACTATAATTAGAACAAAAACCAACCAACCAAACAAATAAAACCCTGACATTCGATTTTTACTTATATAATATGTAAGCCATAATGTTTTCTAGTTTAGGTAGTGTACTTTTCCCTAAAAACAAACAAACAAAGGTGTGTCAGGGGCTGGAGAGATGACTCAGAAGTGAAAATCACTGACTGTCTTTCGGATGACCCAGGTTCTATTCCCAGCATCCACTTGGAAGCTCACAACCATTTTTAACTCCAGCTCCAGGGGTATTCTGGCCTCCATAGGCACCAGGCATGCAGACGGTACATAGATATACATGCAGATCAAATACTCATACATAATAAAATAAAAAAATTAAAACTTAAAGTGTTTTAATTGGGATATATGATTTGAGGGGAATGGTAGGAATTGAACTCAGGTCCTCATGAATACTAGGCAAGCACTCTTTCCATTGAGCTCTATACCCAGCCCAGAATGAACAATTTGGGAACATTGTATGAATCAGTGTATCATCTATGTATGTTATTCATTAGCTGCAGAAGGGAGAACGACGAGGGGCTCAGGGGGACAGTACTTTTGGTCTGCTTCTTTCTGCAGCCCTCGGTTAAGCTCATCAATGCGCTGCTGTAACTTCTTACGCCTCTGCTCTGGTGGCAAATGGCTGAAATCTTCTAATGCTGGGCCCTGAAAAGAGAGTCTAAATCATTATTAAGACACTTTCAGATATTTTGTTCTTAAACTTTACCTTTTTTATAAATTAAGCAACTAACTTCAATTTTTATTTAGCCTCAGCTTAAAAAAAAAATCTATATAGATGTATTAGTAAAATTAAAGCTTAAATTTCATATTTATAAAAACATGAAAATAGGTAGGAAAAAAGAAATCTTACCAAATATAGGTAATTAATAACTGTATCACATTATTTCAAGTCTTGACAGTTAAAATGAATACACACGAGTCTTCTTACAGCAACAACAAAATGGGAACACATAACATTTCTTTTTATATTATTTTATTACTTTGTATATACTCTTACATAGAATCTTAAGGAAAAAAAACCCAGTCATGACATTTAGAATACCATGAATGCACAAAATAAAAATATGAAATTCATTAACTGAGCAACAAAAGCAACTTACCGCATCAAGACAACTAATTAAAGTATACTTCAATACTGCAGTTAGTTTTTGAATGATTATATTTTTTAGACCATTCTTTGGAAACAAAATAAATTCTGATCATTAAAAAATTAAAGGTATAGTTTACAGATCAGATATTATATACATGGAATACACTTATGTACCAAATGACAGACCTCGGTGGTTTCTGAAAGACATAATCCCTGTTTTCTCTGTCTCTCTCTCTTCTCTGGGTGAGACAGCAGGTTCTCACTATGGTCTTAAACTCAGATGCTCCCGCCTCAGTCTCTCCAGTGCTACCATTACAAGTATGTGACACCATGCCCAGCCTTGATACAATTCTTCAGGGAGAATTCCTGCTCAGAAAGGTTTTAATGCTTTTGAATCTAGGTAAATTAAATGTCAGTATAAAGTTGCAGATTTTTCTTTTTTCTATTATAATGATGTCTTTCTCCTGAAGACCATGCCTCACTGTGTAGCCTAGCCCTGAACTCCCAGCCTCCGGTCTTAGGTTCTAGGTGTTGGGGTTACAAGTGTGTGCCACCACACTCAGTTCCACTTTCCTCTTCAATGTCATTTTAGTCCTTGTTACTTCAGCTACATTCCACAGAGATTATAATAGAACCACCATTAACTACTGAATCCGTTTACTATAACCTATGTTAATATATTACATTCCAAAAATTAGTACTTATCCTTCATTTTTCTTCTCAAAATGATTGAATATGACTATTACTCTCAATTTTTTAAGTGCTACTGAGACAAACTTACAAAATAAAATGTATTCTTTCTTTCTGGACTACTTATGTCTTTAACAGACGCTTAATAGCTTGATTTTACCAGTTTTAAGGACATTCTATTCACTTTTAAATTATTTTATTTGAATAATGGGTGATTTCCTGTCTCTATCTATGTCTACACACCTTGTTCCTGCAGAGGCCAAAAGAGAGCATAGGATTCTCTGGAACTGAAGTGCCAGACAGTTGTGAGCTACCACATGAGTGCTGGGAATTAAACCTGGGTCCTTTGTAAGAGCAGCCAGTGCTCTTAATGTCCAAGCCACCTCTCCACCTGTGTCATTTACTTTTAAACAAAAGGAAACCCACTTACAGGAAAAACTATGATCAAATGTTACTATTAATTAATGACAAGCACCTTTAGACTCTTTCACAGTGGCCCATAGATTATGGGCATTCAACAACCATAATGACTAAAAGTGGAGCCACTGTTTAAGTTGCTTTTGTTTTATATCAGGTATTTCCAATCAACCAAACCTAAACTAAATGATGGAATAGCAAAATCTTCTATATAAAATTCCTTTAAATTTACTAGCTAATGATCAATGCAATTTACTAGATTCATTCTAATTTGGGGTCCTGGGATTATACTATCATGTAACAGTACAAAAATAACCTACTTCATATTTTGAAAATAATTTAAGTGAAATAAAACATATATTTCAGTTTACTAGGCTTTGGGAGGAGCTATAACTGGCCATTATCAATGGGTAAATCTCCAAATATCTGTGTAACCCTAATGCATTTCATTACCTAGTATTTGATACCTAATATTTGAACAATAGGAATCAAGGCACTTGCATTCCTAACATCTCATTTCAACATTATAACACATTCTTACATAAGAACATGAGGCAATTCCATCATATTTACTAAGAACTTCAAAAAGCCATGCAAGGCATTTAATAACCTGTTTTATAAATGTCTCAACTAGAAATATCTAAAACAGTAATCTGCTTTCTACATCTGTAAGCATAGCTTTCTATGCAAGTGCTCAATTATTTGGGGGTTAATTCTTCATAATGTAAATCCATCAATTTGTATGAAATAAATGCATATAGGAACACCTAAAACACAGAGCGATGGGAAACACATACTCACATACACTCTCACACAAAACATTACTTTTGCTTCCCAACAAAGAACAAAACCCATTATAAAATTAGCAAAACTTTTTTCTTTCCTGGAAAAACCTAATAATTCTTATGCTAAAGTAAACATTAAATTTGTATGACCTTTTAAAGAAAGTAAGTTTTAAAGTGTTTTTCTAAATTTTACTTCTGTAAAACATCAATTTTGCTCTACTATGTATAACTTAGAAAAATTTTTAAAAATTAATTCTTTTTAACATGACATGAACTTTAATAACACTTAAGAATTTGATGGGTTGATGATAGGTAAGTACATTATTATCTAATCTATGACACCGAAAGGTATTGGCATATGTTGGACTATGGATTCAATTATTTAAAAAACAATCATACAAGTTGCAATGTGGAGTTATCCTTTAGCACTTGTTCTAAATGAAATCAATGTTTCCGGAGTATTTAATGTTGGTACAGTGTACAGATCAGCACACAGGGCTTACCATCTTCATCGACCACTGAATAGTTCAATGGAAAACAGAAAGAAATGGTAAATTATTCACATGAAATCATAATACAGAAGATGCAATAACCTATACTTTTTACAATATTAAAATAAATTATGTACACTTTACAATTCAAACAATTATGCCAGAAAAAAAATTTAAGCACACTTGGGAAAGCAAATTGCTTGCACACACACGCAAAAAAAAAAAAAAAAAAAAAGAAAGAAAGAAAGAAAAGAAGAAGAAGAAAGGAAAGCACACACTGATAATGGGCAGATATTTTCTAAATTTACTAAAACTCAAAAAAAAGTATATCATCCTACCATCATATATTTTCTTTTGAGAATTATGTGAGGGTGTTTACTCCTATCATTCATTTTCAGAAGCACTGATATTTGAAATGTGCTGACTGAAAAAGATCTAACATTAGCCATTTAAAAGGAAATTTATGAAATCTTTAAAAACTAGAATGTCCTTCTCGATGCTTTACAGAAAGCATCATTTCCTGAAGTTTCCTAATCTAAACACTATTTTAGATTTAAATATATCAAAGTTTGGTAAGGGTAACATTCTTAAGGTGTTGTGTTTTAAAAAATAAAAATAACACTTAAGAATTTGATGGGTTGATGACAGTTAAGCACATTATTTTCTAATCTATGACACCCAAAGGTATTAGCATATGTTGGACTATGGATTAAGTTATTTAAAAATAATATTCTCAATATAGAGAGAATCAAATTCTCTCTATATTATTAGACTCAAAGGTATAGGTTGAGTTTTGCTTTGAGTTTTTTATTTTTTAGGTTTTATTCTGAAATCAACATGCCTAAAAAACAGCCCTGAATTTACTTCACCTTTGGGAACCTGAATCCAGAGTTACCCTTTCAGAAGAGAAAGGCATGAGCAGAGTCCGAAGAGATCAACTATGGGTGCTCTTATGAATCAACGTATCACACACCATTCTGATACCAGGATTCTGCAAGTGGCCCAGAATGGATCACACATGACCACACACACACACACACACACACACACACACACACACACACACACACTGGCCTAGAATATGCATTAAACTTTACATATCTTCACACTCAGCACATTCCCTCATTTAGGGGGCCTGGAGACACATGTCAGTGGTAGACTATTTGCCTCACATGTGCAAGGCCATGGGTTCAATCCTCAGTATCCCTCATTAAAAAAAAAAAAAAAGTTCCTGTTTTCTAAATCATAATTTGTTTAAGGAAAGATAATATATGTCAGAAAATTTTCACATAAGAAATTAAAAGAAATTTAATAAATATCTAGCAAAAATATCTACCCCTTATCTCTGATGAGTTGGCCATGTTTATCAATGATCATGACAGAGAAGATGACATTTGCTATCCATTGTCTTTCTAAACTACACTTAACATTCTTTAGACTGTCAGTACTTTAAAGAAGAAAAAAATCAATTTATTTTGCTATCACAAAATTCACAGTGAGAAAAACAGGTAATTAAGAAAAAATATCCATAGTATTCTTAAACACTAACAAAATTGTATGAAAAGGAATAGTTAATTGAATTGCCTTATCTTTTATACTAATTTTCACTACTGAGTGATATAATTACTTTCCTAATTTATATTTTAATCTTTAGAGAAAATAGGATAATTATAGATGAAATATCAAATGTTTCTATTTTAGCTTATCTAGTTTTACTAAGTAGAAAATAAATTTAAATTCACTAAAAAAGTTCTCTAAGAACATAAATATTGGTTTTAATACATGTTCAAGGTAAAAATATCAGACTATCATATAGAAATAGTTTACAAATTAGAAAATTTCATCTAAGCACTACATCTTTGGGTAGTGCAAGATACA
Source organism: Grammomys surdaster (assembly GCF_004785775.1). Taxonomy (NCBI): domain Eukaryota; kingdom Metazoa; phylum Chordata; class Mammalia; order Rodentia; family Muridae; genus Grammomys; species Grammomys surdaster. Next base: position 17,835,074 of record NW_021621323.1, on the reverse strand, counting down.
GGAGAACTAAAATTAAGTAAAGGAATGAAAATAATTAGATGTGTTTCATCTTAAAACAGGCCAAAACCCTGAGAATGTATTCTGAAATCTGTAGGATTATGTATAATTAAACATAAACATGGACTCCTATTATAAGCTAGGTAATTCTATTACTCTAAAAAGGAGTGTCTATAAAAACAAAATAAAGTAGTTACGGAGATAAAAAAAATGCTAATCTGTGTAGTAAGCCGTCAAGTTTGGGTGTATTTCCCAAACACCCACTTAGAACTTGAGATCACAGAGGGCAATTTTAGGACCTTATCCCTTGGAACAGATCCAGTGGCACAGCTATCAAACTCAGAAACATCGTTCTGATGGAACATTTTTCAAATCCTTAATTATGAGACTGCATACACCAGTTTTTCTTTAAAAGTAAACATATGTATATATGTATATATGTATGTGTTTTAGAAAAGCTACTTAGGCAACACAATATCCAACAAGACAGAAAATAGCTTCTGAACTGAAGGTACAACTCAGCAGCTAGAAGCCGTCCCAACACTTACACTATAAGCTTAGTGGATGAGCATCCACATAAATACACATAATGAAACAGTTTATTAAGGCTTACTTTCTTTGTGGAATTCTTGAGTGGAAAGAAAACATCTCTATCTCTAGTATTAATTTTCAAATATTATCTAGTAAACTTTGAAAGATCAATCAAAATATAAAAATTTCAATCCCAAAGATAAACACTTTCTTCCCTGTTCTGTACTCTAATCCTCTAGTTAGTTACTATGGCAACTTAGACATGGCGATTTCAGTTTTCCAGAATTATAAAAACAATGTGTGACAATTTAAAGCAATATATGAAAATAAATCTAATAATGTGTAAGCTAACAAGTTTTAAGTGCTGCAGTTGTAAAATTCTAACTGCAAATTGTTCAGTAAGAATGCTACACATTTAAGATTCTCTCTCCAGGCCTTATAGCTCTAAACTGCATTATTTTTTTCCATATAATTTAATTTACTATGTATTTCTATGAGAAGCAGCTTAAAAATTCTACCTCATAACTAAGGAAGGAAAAAAAGACAAAAAACAAAAGCAAAGTCTCTCACACAAGAATAAAAAGCTCTCCAGAGTGACAGCCTGGATGCTAGTCCACAAAATACAAACTCATTTGTGAGGAACCTCTCTAAGGGTCATGAATGGCCTCTATTATCCACACACAGCTAGGGAAGCTGAGAGGTAAAAAAGGTTGAAGATGCTAATACACTGGGTTGGTCTGTATTACTGCCATCAGTGTAGTTTGTCATACCGTCTTAATAGTTTAGAATAAAAAATAATGTGATCTTGCCCTAAACAAATACATTTTGTTCTTCAGGTGTCTAAAATGCACTTTAATTCTGGGAAAAGCTACAGAAAGGAAAGAGAAAGAAGACACTATTTGTATATTACTCTCAATAATCTAATACTACACATGGTTATCACACTTGTCTTTCAAATGTTCAAAACCTCCTATAAATTAATCTAAATTGCTGCTGTATAATTAAGAGAATTACCTAAAATTCAAACATAAAAGTGAAAAATTAGTAGGCTAGGAGAGTAGTTTAGTGATAAAATGTTTCATATACACAAAGACCTAGGTTCAATCTTCAGAACTATAAAAACAAAAATTAGTCCTATTAGCATAATGAAGTACCATTAATTTATTAGAAGTGTAACAGTCATTGGTAAGAAACACCAATGCACTTGAGTTTTTCTAGTCTGTACATTTTCATTTGCAGAGTACTATTAAAATACCTAATAGTATTTTGCCTAAGGCTGGTCAATTTTTAAAAAGTAAAAGGAAAACTACAGTAAAAAGGTTTATATTTAGTTCAAGAAGAAAACAAATTCCACATGGACATTACTCAATAATACTTAAGTATTTTATAGGCTTTATAATTTAGTAATAACTTCTAGTATATTAATTTGACATATAAGAATCTGTATTTAATATACTTATCTTCTTTATTTTATTTTTTTGCTTTTGGAGATATCACTTCTCTGTATAACCAAGACTGGTTTTAAATGTCATATGCAACCCAGATTAGCTTCAAATTCTATCCTCCTGCCTCAGGCTTCCAGGTGCTGTAATTACAAAGCTGCGTCTCACTCACATCGGCTTTTTAGTTTTTTATTAAGGTACTGGAAATTATATTTTATGCATCTAAAAGTAAGTAGGGCATAAAAATCAATCTTGACATTTTACTGTCAACAAAACAAGATTTTATAAGATTGGTAGGTGAAGTCAGCATTAGTGACAAATCATTACAAGAGCAACTCCAGTGACAAATTACTGAAAGTCTTAAAAATGTAAATACATTACAAGACAATGGTGGACATATGATTTCACATAAACAAAAAAAGCTAAAATATGACTGTACCCAGCACCCTCTTTATAATACCATTTTTTATGGTTGAACATTTCAAATGTTATAAAGAGGAGTTGTTTTTACTTGAGGGCAGCTATACTTAATTCTGTGGTGATTTTAAACTATGTCTTTATAGGAGAGCCTTATAATGAGGGTGGAGAGTATTGAAAAGCCACACTACACACACAATTAGGCCATCATGCATTTCAACCCATTATTAAACTTACCCCTCTTTTGAGGCTTCTGAAAGAAGGAATTCTGGGCTTCCCTGTTTTTATTTCATTCATACAATAATGCACGGGCTCAATGGAGAATGTGAGAAACTGGGACCCATTAGGAGTACTGGATGTGAATAAACTAGTAGGGGTTAAGGGTGGGGACTGTGGCTAATATGGAAATAAAGAAAGGAATCAATAAGCCAAATGTGCATAGTTTTTTGTCCTAAATGAAAATTCTATTTCTGGCAACACATTTTCACAAAATACACTTTAAATAAAATTTTCTATGAAAATAGAGAGTAAACATAGTTTTGCTAAAGCTATTATCTTTTAAAAGTCAGTTACTTTTAAACAATACCATTTCACTTTTTTACAAGCTGATAGATTAAAATATAGAGTATACAAATTATGTTAGAGAGAACAATATAACCTAGACTAAAAAATTTTTCTGGATTTTAGCATGTTAGCTTCATGATGGATTCTATACAGGTTATATTTAACTTGTACTTGTCAAGAGATAAAGGCATCAACTATAGTTAAAGTTATCACACAAAATACTTTTAAAACTGTATCTGATTACCATAAATAGGCAGAAAGCTTCCCATCATCCCTAGCTTTCCTCTCGCCATCTCTTCTTAAACAAGCACTTGGATCTTTCTAAGCTGCCCTGGCTAGTCTGCTGTGACCAAGAGAGGTCTCACCGCTCAACCTCTTCACTGAACAGTATTATTAAAAGCATAGGTAAAGCCCGAATCACTAATAAATGTATTTTTAAAGATACTAGCAGTTAGATAATTTGAGTTAAATTTTATATACTTTCATATTCCAAGATCTAAGTACTAAATTAAATAAGCACTAAATTAAATTACATAAACACATTTTAAAAATTACAGTATATCAGACAGAAGGAATACATCTCTGCTCCCCGGTGCAACACAATCACTAAATCGACAAGAAAGACAAAGCACTGGTCTATACCATTTGCTCATGTGGTGAGCTATGTTTGTTTAGCTTCCAAAATTAACAGTACATCAAAATCTGAGGTATGAAAAGGGCAAGACTCTCTTAGTAAACTAGAGGTTCCTAAAAGCTGAAGTTAATCAAGAACACTAAGCCCTTCTCATTAAACTCACATCTGGATAATAAAAGGTTATAGTAGTATGAGCTATAACACCTGACAGTGATTACCAGTGAGTTTAATCATTTATTCCAACTAAGAATCTCCACTGCAGTAACAGTAAAACATTGCCTTACAATTCTGACACTATATAAGTAAAATTGTAAAAACGTGTAATTTACCTAGATATTAAAACTTAGTTAATATTCTTCCACATTACTAAGTGCTCAAGGTACAAGACTGTCTTCTAATTAGTGAAAAATTAATTGAATTATTCAAGCTGAATGCAAGTATTCCTCTATTAGATGTAAATTATTATCCATTCAACGTCTTTTTCAACTTACTAAGTAAGAGTTTGATTAGAATATGGGGATTTCGTGGTTTTTACCTTAGGCTTCTTTCCAAAGAGCCAGAGTTTGCCCTTGGCCTTCCCTACTGTGGATTTGGAATCCATCTTGCCACTCTCCTGTTTGGATGCACTGATGGTCCCATCAGAAATGGTTCTGTAAATATGCTGACTGTAATCTTCAAATGGAAAGTCTCCTGGAGGTTCAAAGCCAGACTTGAAGGAATCTACTACCATTTGAGAATCCTATATATAAGAAACAGTTTTTTAAAAACAATTGTTAACAGTACATTAGCTTTCAAAAACTTTTAAATAAAACTTTACTAAAAGGCCTTTTCCTTTTTTAAAAAAAAAAAATTTAGGGATTCAGTTAGTTACAGGTAGGCTCTTTGCTACCATTGACTGAATAATGGCTTGCTGTGAAGACTGAAGTACACGGCACATATGTGACACTCTTCCAAAGTTAGTTCTTTTTCTTGTTTTCCCCTTGGAATGTCAGAGTCTACTTGTCCATGCTTCTTAGTAACTCAGTCAACATTTACTGAGAAATAACCAGATCTAAAACTGCTACCCTTTGGCTAAGCTGTGATGCTTCTAGATCTATGTTCTCAAGAACAAGAATGTGCTGTGTCCTTGACTCCTGACACCCTCCTCTTCTCCTCATGGTCACTAGTCTACATTGTTTCTTGATCAGCTCAAGCACTAACTCTTGCATTTAAGATGGACTACACAAGAATGTTTGGATAACACTAGATTGATCTAATCACATCCTTCTTTAAACTGTCATTAGAATAACAGCATAATATAATGTAAACACATAGTTCAAAGGTTATAATCTTGGAGTAGAAAGAAATAATGGAAAGGAGAGGGCTGCAGGTTTCTTTTAAAGAATAAGAATTTTAGAGTTGAACTTATTGCAGGAGTCTAACTTATGCAGGCTTTCTCATACAGAGTATAATTACGAAGCAAGCATTCCTTAGGTTACTTTAATCACTTCCCAAACCATTTCATTAACTTCAAATGCACAACTCTACCACATGCACAATGCAGAGACAATTATACGGTACTTACTCTTCTTTCATCAACTGATTTTGCTGCAAGAATCATTCCTTCTAAACATTTTGAGATGATAGGAATAACTTTGCGTTCTGAGTCTGCAAACCCTCTGTAACATTCACTGAGTTTAATTGTCCTTCGTTCATCCATTTCTTGTAGTTGCTAAAAATCCAGAATTCAAACAAGGAGGGAAACTGAAGTTTTTATTCTGAAGGAGAACAATTAGGGACCTCCCCAAAAATATTTCTTCCATATTATACTTTTATTTTTAGACTTTTCAATGGTGCTATATAGACTTAATAATTCTTACAATCTAAGACCTGTTAAATAACAAAAGAAGGATATAAGGCTTTTAATACTGATATTAAAAATTATCTAAAAGATTACATAATTGGCAACCAGGTCTCTGCTCCACACCTCTCCCACCCTTTTCTCTTGAACTGGGGTAGTTTTATGCTTTCAGGAAATGTTCCATTTAAACACTGAACTCTAGCATTAATCACCACCCCCTCTTTTAAAGCAATTATCTATAAGATACAAGTCTAGGATGTATCCTTAAACTGGTTCAGAGTACTTGATAAGACCTGGCTGAATGAAGGATCACAACTGATGGCATAAAGGCAGGACCCAGACCTTACTACAGTTTGCAGCTCAGAGCTGAGGGCATGAAAGGCAAACAGTAAGGCACATCACCAAAGCAGCGCACATGTTAAATTCCCCCATGTCCAAATTCACAATGGGAAACATGCTGAGACAGGCATGGTCAGTAAGTTGGAAGTCATCTGTGCACACTTGCTCTCAGCCAGCACTGGCCTTTCTTCTCACCTTCTCAAACCCTACTTCAGATCACTTTTTGTTGTTACTTTCTAAAGTCTGGAGACTTATTTTGATACCTTTGGTTTTTTAATTTGTTTGTTTGATCACAAAATGACAAGACTACTCTAAGCAAGCTCCAAAGTAGCCCCCAAACACAAAAGGTAATTTACTTATAAGCTGAATTTTTTGTGCCATAAATACTGCCATAGGGAGTTGCACTATTAGGAGGTGTGGCCTTGTTGGAGGAAGTGTGTCACTGGCCCTGAAGGCATATATATGCTTAAGCTCCATCCCACTGTTGAAACTAGTCTCCTGGCTGCCTTCGGATCTAGATGTAGAACTCCTAGCTCCTCCAGTACCAAATCTGCCTGCATGATGCCATACTTCCCACCATGATATTGGATTGGACCTCTGAACCTGTAAGCCAACCCCAATTAAATACTTGCCTTTATAAAAGTTGCCTTGTACATGGTATCTCTTCACAGCAATAAAACCCCAAACTAAGACAGTAACACTAATAATAAACATACAGAAAAGTCTGTGGTTTAAAAATAAGAACATCTACTTTTCAGATACAATTAGAATAAAATTTATCACCAGTGTATTTTATAACTAGTGAATTTAGAAATATTCTGATTTCTAAGATTTAATACTTGAGTTTTGGGACTAGAGCTGTATCATAGTGCAAAATGCTTTCTTACATCATGTAAAACCTTTTTTTTCCTAACTTAAAATTAACTTTTTAGCTAGGCATGGTGGTGCATGCCTTTAATCCCAGCCCTGGGAAAATAGGGGCAGGTGGGTTTCTATGAGCTCAGGCCAACCAGGGAAGATAAACAGTGAAATCTTGTCTCCAAAAAATTCTTTGAAATCAACTAGACTAAACTTACCTTGTAAATCTGAGGAATCACCACATAAAAATGTTTGTGCTGTTCTCCATTAAAATTTTGCAGCTGTGCAGCATATTCATTTTTATTCTCATCAGCCATGTGTGTACGAAGGTTCAACTGCTGTTTGGCCTACAGGCAAAATGGTCCAAATGATTACCAAAACCAAAGTAATTCATTTTTTTGAAAATTATCCAAACCTAAATTTTGTCATAGATAACCCAATAGCTAATGAAAATGCTTCCAGGTCTTACATAGTCTCCTTATGACAACAATGCCCTGCCCCTATGATAGCTTGCCTCTTTACAATAACCTAAATACTCTACGTACAAAGTTCACACAGAAAATAATAAATGATGTTATACCTTGAAACAGTACATTTTAAACATAAGAAAAACAGAGGAATATTTTTGACTATGAAAAGAGTAGTGAAATATTTCTTTACCCTATTAGAATTATGAAACTAAAATGATAATAGATGTAAGTAAAGATTAAAATGTGTTGGGAGGACTGTAATATTCAACAGTGTTTCAATCTCTATAAAACCGGAGGTACTTAGTCAAAATGCATTTAATTTCTTGCAGAAAATCAAAGGAATATTATCTTCACTGACAAGAGTATAAGTTTAATTGTTAGTTCTAACACACTGAGTATAAGCTAAACAAATATCCTAACTGATTGTGATGGTTTGAATATGCTTGGCCCAGGAAGTGGCTCTATTAGGAGGTGTAGTCTTGTTGGAAGCAGTGTATCATTATGGGCGTGGACTTTAAGACCCTCATTCTAGCTCCCTGGAAGCCAGTCTTTGTCTGCCTTTGGATGAAGATGTAGAACTCTCAGCTCCTGCAGCTCCACATCTGTCTGGAAGCTGCTAAGCTCACATCTTGACGATAATGGACTGAACCTCTGAACCTACAAGCCAGCTCCAATTAATTGTTGTCCTTATAAGAGTTGCCTTGGTCATCTGTTCACATCAGTAAAACCCTATCTAAGACGCTGATCTAAAATGGAAATAAACAAAATAAGAATTGGCTCCCCAGATTCAACACTACACACCAGGAGTCTACATACATGCAAGGCTGAGGCCAGAGTTGAAGCACAACCTGGCACAACATAGCAAAAAGAAAGGAGGAGAGGGAGGGTGAGAAGGAGTGTGAGTGTCCTGTGTGCTATGTAGACATCAGGACTATAAGTTACACAGTACACTAAGTATTGATAAGCCTCACTATGTTGTTTTTTTTTTTGGCTAATCCCAGCTCTATCTACCCCTCACTCCTAGGATGTTAGCTAGCTTTTACAGATGTAGTTACTTAGCTTCTAACTAACTATACTATACTAGTTACTATACCTTGCTAACTCAGAAATAAACCGACTATGGAAGCAGGATAGCTAAGATCATAGATAAGCCCACGAAACCTTATTTAATCCATGGCACATCAGAAGTCCCTGCAAGTAAATACTAAGTCCCTGCAAGTGAAACTAAATACTATGAGCCAAAGTACAATGTATTTCTACAGAGAAAAACATGAAACGAGACAAAACCTGAGATTCCTGCTTGGAATGTTTCTTTACACACATATCCCTTTTCTCCTTCTACCATAAACCACAAAGTGGGACAAAGATTCCAAGTCCTAGCCTCAAGTCCAACTGACCTGTCAGGGGGAACTCCTTCAGGTCCCCCAGCCACAGGCTGTGAATCTCATGGGCTAGGATGGAAGTTTCAGTAGGGTATACAAAAGAATAAGGCTACAAGCTCGAACGATTGAAGCCTAGTCTAATTTTTTAATATTAAAGAGATTTCAAATAATTGAACATTAAACCATGAACACTGAAGTTCTGAAAAAGTTAGGACAAACTAACTAGCAGCCATATTACATCTAGGTTTCAAGATGCTTAGTGAGCATGTGAAGCTATCCCTGTAGACAAATTGAACACGTTAAATGTGAGTCCACTAAACAAGTAACTTTAAATGGCCTATGACATAAATTTGAATAACCATCATTTGATAATGACTCAAAGTGTTTAAAAGTGAATGTCAACCTTGTCCCATGTGCAAAATAGTGTTGTTATTAACATTACTATCGAGTAACACAGTATTCAATTACAAACATGGCAAAATGTTAGAAAAGAAATTATATAATTAAAGCTAATAATAAATAAAGATGTCCATACAAATTTTAAATACAGTCTTTGTAAGAGGCACATCCTCATACCAAGACACATGTAAAGACAAGGATTCCAGATAATCATGAACTCAATGGGAGTCAGTTCAAACATCATGTTGGCTAGATCATAAACACTCAGGTCATATTAACAAGAATTTAGTGCTCAGACAAGGCAGGTAGTCAAAATCAGAACTGATCAGACGACAGTATTACAGTTAGTTTCAGAATTATTATTATTCAAAAACTTTTATTTAAAAATGTATTTGACATTTGTCTTTCTAACTCAAAATGTTCAACAGAGATGAGTACAGCCTATATAAGGAAATAATAAAGACAGTGGGGCAGGGGCTAACTACACTCTACCAACTGACAAAGGAGAAACTAAGAAACAGCAGTTACGAGACCAATCAATCCTACCAGCAGCTGAGAATCAATGACAAGACTGATTGAGTAAACAGGTAACATGGTGACAGCTCAATGCTTATGTTCTGTAAGGCTGATGAAGAGTACTACTGAGTCACACCCAATTTGCATACTATATGGCTATATCTCAGTCTTTTTACTCAATTTAGGAATAGGGAAGAAAAACATCCTAGTAGCCAGTTTCTTCTGAGCATTATGAATGCACCTAAGGCATTATGTTATCAGTTTTCCTTCTCAGACCAAGTAAGCAACATTTGCCTATTTTAGACTTAGATAAAATAATGATGCAAAAGGTGTGCCTTCTTTCCATGCATATAATATTTGGTTATCAATGTAGGACTGTTGACTGCATGCAATGAATACACACTAGTGATAATATTGTTTTAAAGCAAGTTTGGAATTCTTACCTTTTCAACATCTGCCTTGGTCGCATTAGTATCATTATCCAATCTTTCATAACTCTGCTGTGCTTTCTCGGCTTCTCTACATTCTCTTTCAAATTTCTTTTTACTCTGTAAAGAAAATTTTTAAAACTTATTTGTGAAGTAGCTTAAATGTTCCCAGTGTGTATCATGTAAAAATGAACTGAACAATGAAAGTAAAATTTGTCCTAATTTGGAAAATTAAATATATTATTATAACTAACTTATATTGCTTCTAATATTTATATGTCTTAAATATCAGTTATTAGCTGTTGACAATAAAGAAAAATAACATGAACATGACTAATACTAAAGACATATCTAATTCTCTGTCCACAACAAGAAAAATTTTTATTATAAATGAGTCTTCATTGGTTGGTTTTGGTGTTTGCTTCCATGTATTTTATTATAGGAGCACAACACAGTTAAAATGTAGAAATATCCCTTCAAAGTAGTTTGACGTTTCTATCAGATATCTCAGGAATATTAGCAGAGACACAAGACTACTTGTTTTTGTGTTGAGTTTTTCCTTAAACCAACAAAAACAGGGTTTTGCTATGTGGTCCAAGCCGGTCTGGAATTCACTTGTGTAGTTCAACCTGTCCTTGAAGATTTAATCTTCCTGCCTCAGCCTCACAGTGCTAGGGTACATGTGTCACCACATCCAAGTTTTATCTAATTCAAGTTACTATTACTTTTAAAAAGCTATTTACGATTGCTCAATAAAGTACTTGAGCTCTTGTAGAGGACTGGGTTGGGTCCCAGTATCCACAAGATTGACTTGTGGTCTAAGAACTCCAGTTCTAGGGAATTGATACCCCTTTTCTGGCCTCCAAGGGCAGTAGGCACAAACAAGTGCACATAAAAACATGCAGGGAAACTCACCTATTCATAAAAATATGCTCATTCATAAAAATAACAAATTTAAAAGCTATTTACAACTGTGATATATACACATGCACACAAGTTTGATTTTCAATATACACTTAGTGTTAATTCAACCCACATTATTGAAATCTATCAATTTTGTTCTCTGGTTTCATTTTCTCCTAACAGTTTCTAATCTGTGTAAGTTTGAACTCATACCAGCTATCCTAGTATGCAGGTGTTTTCTTGGGGTTTCTCTTTCCTATAATCCTATGGATACCTTGCACCTCTGTTATCTGGATACATTAGGTTCACTATCATTCTGCAGGATCACATTCAGCAGTAGCTTTCAAGAAGGTTTGTAAAATATAATTTTTGAGGTGAGAAATGTTTTTATTGTTACCACCCATTCCATCCCATCCTCAGCCACCATATCTAGACTTTCTGAACTCCACCCACCGGGACAGCCCTTTACCACCACTTTTAAGTGACTGAGCATAAAGTTGGAAACAGTTTCCTTTAGAAATTTAAAAGTACTACTCTATCATTTTCTGGTTTATATATTAGTAGGTTGAGATATGTCCAATCCTATTCTAATTCCTGATTCATTGTAAAAGGCGTGTTTATTTTTTTGTTGCATCGTTTTGGTTCTGTGACTAAATCTGTTTCTCAGGTATCTGGAACCTCTTCTAAAGAGTTTTGAGATGTCATGTTCATAAGCTGTTTAAGAAAATGTTAAAGCATTTGTTTATATATCTATTTAAGTGTGCGTGCACTCACAGAGGTCAGGGGTACATGTGTAGGAGTCAGCTATCTCCTCCCACCACTGGTCATGGGGTGAGGACTGGAATGGAGTGCTGAGCCACCTTGTCAGCCCTTGCGAGGATAAGTGTTGATAGCTCACAGCTCTGGATGCTGGCAAATTCTTTCCTCCAGAAATTCAGGACTTTACATTTGAAAGCATTTTTTTCCTTGACTTACTTTTATCCATCTTTTTTAAAATCTAGCATGGTTATTTTGGAAAAGAAACTGCTAAATGAAATTTTCTAATTTTATTATGTTGTTTCGTACTTTTAACCTGTTATTTTTACTTTCTGAAAGACATCTTCAATTTTGTCTTTTTCTCATGAACTTTTCCTTTCTTTCTCCCTATATGAAGTTCTTTTGTTATTTACATCTTCAATTTTAATAGTATTTACCTTTATTTCCATGAATATAGCATTTCCTCTAGTCCACAGAGAAAATTAATACTGGTTTTGGATATTTTTGTTTTTAAGTTTTTTACCTTTCATAAAGTTGCTGTTTCTTCTAAGTTGTTTTTTCTTCTATATTATTGTGATCCCTGATCTGGTATTTTCTTTCACTGTCTGGGAATCCTTCTCTGTGTGCTGTTATTTTAAACTCCATTAAATACACTCTAGGTGGGGCTGGCTAACCCTGGTCTTTCCCTCTGGCATGAAGCAACCAGGTAGTTTCCTTGGAAACTCCTATGTAGTTCCCCGAATCTGTGACTCGAGTTTGTGAGACTCCCCAGAGAGCCTCTCTTGAGTCTGTGCCCTGGAAAATCCTTTATGATCTGTGTTCTGAGAATTATTCAGAAAAAGAAAGCAGGAGACTTGAGTATTTTGTACTTACACAATTCCACCGTCGTCCAGTGGCTATGGGTTAATAATTTTGACACAAATTGAGGCTAGTTACAAACAAGTGTTTTATATTATGTATCTTATTTGTGGAAAAACATATACTTTTCTTGGAACAGCGAAGCAATCACAAGTACAAATGAATTAAAACTATTCCTTTCCCCATGTATAATCATACAATATAGAAATGACATCTGCTCCACTCTTCCGTAGCAGAACCTGCCTTTCAACACAGAGGCTACTGATAGCTGTGGCTTGCTGTACCACTCTCCCCACAGCCTCATCAGAGGCACCTAGGAGGAAGTCTGCTGGGGTTTCTGCCAGTTTTATGTCCTTGATTTAAAAAGAACAATGAGAAAAGAAATGTTCCTTTTTTCTTGCCCCTGGCTGCAGCAAAGCTGAAGAATAAGAAACAACACAATGCAGTGACGTAAGCACAGAGCACATGTAGCACTAGTGACATCGCTCCACATCTGACTACTGGAGCTGCTGTTTCTGAGCTCTGTTCTTAGGAAACTGTAAGGTGTCATCTGGAGCCTCCTGACTGCTTCATATAGCATCTAACATTAATCTCCGTAGATTCTGACCACTCTGTCAAGATCTCCTTCATGGACCACTCTCTTCTGCCCTCCTTTTAAATGGCATTGTTCACCCTGGGAGTAGTGACTTCTTCCTTTCACCTTCTTCCTTCAATTGTTTCACATTCCTCACTTCCCCAGTTGGTTATAGCTGCCTTCCACTATTTCAGATACATTAAACTTCTATAATTTTGTTTTGACTAAAAAGAAAAAGAATTAGGAAACAGGATCCTATATTTGTTTCAACATATTAAATATAAATTTCGCCGGTCTCTTTCACTGGACTCCAGGCTCCACAAAAATTAAAAGCCATGTCATATTTACTTATGAACATATAGGGACCAGTACAAGTAAACCCTGGCTGGCTAGGGTTAAATTTACTTTTTCATAATATTGTTATGACTTGAAAAAATGCATTATTTGAAATACCTAACTTTTGTAATGGTTCTGTCTTATTTTATAACTTTGTAACTTTCCTTAATAACTGCCAATCTACAGGGGAGTCAGCACATATTGTAAACAGACTTATGTCAACACCCATTTCTAGAGGAACCAGTACCTCCTGAGTATAGGAGTATGTTATTCTGTGCAAATGAAAATAGAGACTTTCTCTCATACTTATTAGATGGCAGATACTAAGGATGCCACTGGCAGTAATTTAAATTTTAATAACTAAAAATCCTCCCTTAAAGTCTTGGTGAAACCAATTATAAAGAAAATGAAAAAGGCTATTCATATATCTAAGAATTCTAAATCAGCACTGGTGATTAAAAATCATTGACACTTAAATAGAAATAGAATCTAAGTTTTAAATATTCATCTTAACAGGAAAACATAAAAACATAGCATGAGTATGCATCAACTTTCAAAATGCCAAAGATTTCACCAGAGTGCCTTGCATGAACTTGTAAATATTCAGTCTCCAAGCCATTCTGACCATCACAACTAGACAAACTAAGTACACAAACAGTTTTCTTCAGCACAATTCTTAAAGACTATAGTATTTACTGTAAAAACTGCTAGCAAAGAGCCAATCACTTGGCAATGTGACCATGTAAAAAGTCTCCTATACCACAAAGTCCTTCAATCTAGCATATCCAGTAAACAAGACTCCAGTGTCGATGTGGACACCTTGCTTATAACAAAACCTTTTTAAAAATCCACATTATAAAGGACCTTAGGGAAAGTTTAAGTAGACAGTATGTTTTCTAAGTCTGTTCTGTAAGTTCTTTTTCTTCAGTTAGAAGCTTACAGAATTAATGGACTACTAAGCTAGAAGAAACACTTCCTATAAGGTAGTCCTTGCTCTTCTGTATTCATAAAGAGGTCAAGAGAAATCCAGTCTATAAAAACATTCAAAAACTACAATCTTAGTTCTCTCCTCTAGGGCAAACAGTCTCCCAAGATAAGTATTTCCTAATTCTCCAAACCCCACTTATTGGACAACTATCTCTAGTATTTACCAGGATATGTAGACTAGAGAATTTGTCCCACTATTTACACAGGGAGAAAGGAAAAGAGAATGAGCTTAGCCCTCCTTATATTTCTTGGTTACTAAACAACAAAACTAATGGCAGATTGTGAATAATAGCTCACCTACTACACAGCCCACAGAATGAGACCCTAGCACACCCTCCGGGGGCAGGTGTGGGGAGACAGGTGTGGGGGAGGCTGGTGGGAAATAGCTTGGTGGGCAATGGTACTTGCTGCCAAACCTAACGCACTGAGAGCATGTGACTCAGATGTAAAGCTTAATGGGGCTTAAGGGTAAGTCAGTCTGTACATTTCTGATTAACCGTGAAAGCACTGGTACTCACATTATCCATCTGTTTCCAACACATGTCAAGGTATTGTTGAGCTTTTCGTCCTTCTTGGAGATGCTGAAGATTATAACCATCAACAAACAAACAGAACAAACAAAATTAATTACATTTACATATAAGGAAATCCCAACATCCTCAAAAGGCTCTTAACTTTTTTTTCAAGGTGATAAAATATATACATGTATATATAGTTATGCATCTTTAGAGTTAGGAAGAGAGTTAAAAAAACTTATTTAAAATACATCTTATAGGTTACTTTAATACTTTTAAAATAACCTTTAAAATAGGCATAATATTAAAGAAAATAATGATCATCTTCATAGGACTTCATATAGACTTTTTCTATAAAGAGTCAGGTAACAAGTAATACATATTTAGGTTTGCAAGCCAAACAGTATTCTGTCTACAGTTGTGTAGCCATAGGAAATACCACACCCAATGAATGCAAATTAAACTTTATGGACACTGAAATTCAAATTTTATAAAATTTTACATGCCACAGAATATTTACTTTTTAGTACTTCTTCAACCACCTAAACATATAAAGTATTTTTAGTTTATGGGATCTAGGAAACAAAAATAAGTGATAGGCTGTATTTGGTCTGTGGGCTATATGTTGCCAAACCCTGATCTTAAATTCAGATTGTAAACTGGTAACCATATCCCACAGTTTTTCTTTTTTACTGATTTTTTTTTCGCAGCATATTCTCATCTCACAATTTTTAATTGAAGGAAATTTAGTAATATAGAAAACCAGTTTTGAAGCGAACATTTAGTTCTAAAAAGAAAAAAATTATTTTCTGAAACTATTTCATAAGACTGTTGTCATTAGATAAAAATGATAAATGTTACCATTTTCCTTTCTGTTTTCAGATCATGGGCATATCTCATTAACTCCCCATATACTCTGTGTGCCATTTCTTCTGCTACTACCTCTCGCTGTCCTGCATAGTCGTTTAACTCATTAAGGATGTTAAAAAAGGCGATACATGACGTAAACCTGGCAAAACATATGAAAAAAATGAGATTTATTTTTGCTACCATTACAATTTTTTGGTGAAGTATTTTTGGTGTCTAAATGTTGATAAGCCTTAATATACTCAACCTACTCCCAGCTACTGGTTCTAAATTAACCACGGATGGAAAGAAAACCTGCATTAAGCTCAAGTTGTACATGTTTAAGTATCTTTACATAGCCTTTAATTTATAAATGAAGGGATATTTGGGGTCAAAATATAATAAGAATACTACCTGCAGGCTCTTTTGACATAGTGGAATCTTTAGGTTGCCAACTGACTGGCCTGAGCTTGGGAATCACTTGGGTGGATTCCTAGACTTGGCAGCTGAACCTGTTGCAGAGATGATGTGCTTGTTCTCGAGGACAGAACCTGCCAATCATACCACTCAAATTCATCTTGATAGCTGATCTACAGAACTTTGCTATCAGCTCTGGATACAGCTGCCTGTATGCCTGCCCACATCCTGAATGGAAATGTACCATTATGGTTGGCACCAAAGAGGGATAAAGGGGGCAAAATAAGGGTAAAAATGTGTGCGAAGGGAAGGAGAGAAACAAAGAAAATTACTGTGTTAAAATGTACATATCTACTTGGAACACACCAAGGAATACTCTTAAACTGAGGGCTCAGGGAAGGCTGGCTCCCTTAAGAATGCTAAGAACCAATAATATATACAAAAAGCTGTTAAATTTAATCTCATTTAATTTCTACAGCTTACAACCACCTGCATATTAAGATCTCCAAAAACCCCAAAAGAAATTTCTCATCTTTTATTCAGGACTCAAAAATTATTCCCCTAATTTCATCATTTTCATTATCCTGAAAGGCAAAGCCTTAGAAAGCTGATGACAACATCACAATGAAGTGTGAGAAAACACCTTTCTGCTGGAGACTAAACAAGGGAAGCCAAATCCCGGTCTAAATCTTACTTGGAAATCCCACTTTCATTTATTCTTAAAAAAAGAAAAAGAAAACTGACTATTGATTACATTCATTAAATTGTCTATCCTCAAAACATAAATAGTAGTTTGTTTGTATAAATATTGTGATGTTTTTATTAAAACAACTTTAAAGAAAAACTTAATGAGATTATTACAGAATAGTTTACAAAGTAATAAAGTTTATATATGATGTCCTGAACATTGTCAATGTGCAATAACTAACAGGTGAGATTTACCTTGGTTCTTCATCTTTGGAGGAGCGTTTGGGACAGTACTTCTTAACCAGATTTCTATAGGAAGAAAAGTTTTGATTTTATAAACAATACTTCTGAAATAAAAGTTTTAGCTTAAAATTTACCAATTTCATTAAGGACTTAAGAAAAGACTATTGTACATAAAACCCTGAGAACAACAACAAAGTCACCTTCAAACACTAACATAATAATAAATGATCACTATTTACATTTTATTCTTAAAATAGTAACACTATTTCTATTTATGGTATTGTAATTACAGTTAGATTATGTATAAACTACAAGGAATAATAGGAAAATAATATTCAGTATATGAAACTGAGTGATGGAACAAAAACATATATCAAAGAAATACCATCACTCTCTTATTTGACAAATCAGTTATTTTTAATAGTAACTGAGACAAAATATAAACAGATGCTAAAGGAGATAAAGAGCAGCTGGCCACCATCCTCTACCATGCTATAAGGAAATCATGTGACTCACTCCCCATTTTAAAGTGTGGGGCCTCTTTCATTCTAAAAGATGCTCTACTAGCAACCACACCCTGTCCTCTAGCTTCCCTTTCTTTTTCTTTTTTCATCTTATAATTTTTTATTGGATATTTTATTTACATTTTGGATGTTATCGCCTTACCCCATTCCCATCCACCCCCCTGCCCAGGAACCCCCTATCCCATCCGCCCTCCTCCTGCTTCTATGAGGATGTACCCTCACCCACTCTCACCTCCCCACCCTCACTCAAATTCCCTCACATTCGGAGTCCAGCCTTCATGGGACCAAGGATCTTCTCTCCAACCTATGCTGACAAG
This sequence comes from Grammomys surdaster, assembly GCF_004785775.1. NCBI lineage: Eukaryota > Metazoa > Chordata > Mammalia > Rodentia > Muridae > Grammomys > Grammomys surdaster. The sequence continues at coordinate 17,817,294 of NW_021621323.1, read as the reverse complement.
GCCATCTCCCTTACATATACAGCTGGAGTCATGGGTCCCCCTCTATGTGCTCCCAGGCTGGTGGTTTAGACCCTGGGAGCTCTGGTTGGTTGGTATTGTTGCTCTCCTCATGGGGCCGCAGACCCTTTCAGCTCTTTCAGTCTTCTCTCTGACTTCTCCACTGGGACTCCCTTGACCAGTTCAATGGTTAGCTGTGAGCATCTGCCTCTGAATATATCAGACTCTTGCAGACCTCTAAGGAGACAGCTATATCGGGCTCCTGTCAGCATGCACTTCCTGACATCCACATCGGCGTCTACTTTTGGTGACAGGTGGAAAGGTCTCCAGACGGCCCCTCCTTCAGTTTCTGTCCCACACTTTGTCTACATATTTGTTCCCTTGAATATTTTGTCACTCCTTCTGAGAAGGACCGAAGCACCCACACTTGGTCTTCCTTCTTCATGAGCTTCATGTGGTCTGTGAGTTGACTCTTGGGTATTTCGAGCTTCTGGGCTAATATTCAATTATCAGTGAGTGAATATCATGTGTGTTCTTTTGTGATTGGGTTACCTCACTTAGGATTTTCTAGTTCCATCCATTTACCTAAGAATTTTTTGTATCCATTCCTCTGTTGAAGGACTTCCCTTTTTCCTTTGGCAAATAATCACATTCCAACCTGTGACTATGTGTGCCCACATTCCCATCTACACTTACCATTCTTATCTAGAATACTACCTTACTTCATACATATGAAATTAGCTATATGCTAGTACAGAGACTTTGGAGATAGACTGGGATATACAGGCTTGAATGCTGGCTAAATGATGTTTATATGACCCACAACAATTTAAACTTCTCTGTTCCTCAGATTCCTATATGGTGTTAACAGTGCCTACTCCATAGATTTCTGAGAAATTACTGGGATAAAACATTGACCACAATGCTTTACATATAATAGATTTGCTTTACAATATATGGACCACTCAGGGCCCAGATTTTTGAAAACTTTGTGTGTGAGTGCAGGTGCACAGCTGTGGAGAACAATCAGGTGTTGCCCTCTTTCTTTCACCCTGTTTGAGCCCTTGTTCAACACTGCATTTAGCAGGCTAGCTGGTCTCAAACTTCTTCTGGAGATTCTTCTGCTTTCATCTCCCGTCTTGCCCCACAAGTGCTTAATGGCATCCATGAGATGCCATGTCCAGTGTTACATGAGTTCTGGGAATTCAAACTCAGCTTCTCATGCTTGAATAACAAGCACTTTAAACCACTGAACCATCTCTCCACAACCTGAGAGACTTTTTGAAGAGTAATTTTGTGTCTGCTAAATCAAAAATTAAAAAAAAAAACAAGACACACACAAACATACACACACATATATGTATATAAAATCTCTTAACATACTTTTTGGTGTTTAATTTATATTGTATTTTCCAAAAGTCTAAGAATAAATGGAATGAAAACTAAGAAGAAACTAGCCTATCATCGTGATTTAAACATAATCATTCAATTATTTTCAGAACAAATTAATTCCACTTATAATTTAGCTTATTGAGACCACAAATAATTATGTGCTATGTACTAGGTGCTGTGCAAGCTACCAGGAGTGCTGAAAATGAAAAAGAGATCCATGCTCAAGATACTCTCCTAAGGCAGCTGCTACCAGTAATTACAAGGTGTAGCATGGCCAGGGCTGGATACAATACAGAGAAGGTGCTGTGACAAAAACAAAAAGCTACCACTGATGAAGTGAGAAATGGTGAAAACTTCAGTGCCGATCATCAAGAAAACCACAGTAACCATTAGAAAGTACAGGTTGAAAGTAGTAGGACTTAGGTGTGATTTTAATCAAAATATGAATATTTAAGAAAAGATGACATACTACTCATTTTATTCTTGTTTCTGTTGCGATGATAAAACACCCTGAAAAATTACTTAGGAGAGAAAGGGTTTATTCAGTTTACAACTGCAGGTTCTGTCAAGTTAGGAACTTGCAGCAGCTAGACAGAGTCATAATCAAGAGCCAAAAGAGAACAGAGCACATGTGCTCACCTCAGCTCTTCTATTATACAGCCTAAGACCCAAACTCAGGGTGATCCACCCACCATGGCCAGGCCTTCTTACCTCAGCTAATGTAATAAAGACAACCTCTCACAGACTAACAATCCCCACAGGCTAACCAGATCATAACAGCCTCTCACTGAGACTCACTTCTCAGGGAATTCCAGATTGTGTCAAGTTGACAATTGAAACTAAACATCACCATGTTTACACACACACACACACACACACACACACAATTTTTAAGCAACTATATAGGTTCATGCACAAACATTTTAATAAATAATATTACTGATCTAGACTGGTAAATACAGATACTTCTAAACAGTATTACATGAAGAGACTACACAGCTCTTAAAACAGCTTTTAGTAAAGAGGAAAGGCTAACATGTCCAGTTCTCTGACTATCTGTGTAAAGAGGAAAGGCTAACATGTCCAATTCTCTGACTATCTGTGTAAAGAGCTAAATAGAAATTAGGAAATTGGAAAGCCCTGAGGGGAATTCTAAGTACAATGAGCAAAGAGTAAGAAGCAAGAAGGAAATTCATGAAGAACTCTAAGTGGGCTTTATGTTGCTGGCACATCAAAAATGAACCAGAGAATGTCTGGCACTAATGTAGAAAGGATAAAAGGGAACATAAAAAAAAAACCCTAGTCATAATAATGAACACTAATACTCTTAACCATGGTTAAGTACCAGAAACATAACCAAAACTCACTGTAGTACCTAGATTAATCTCACAGTTCACCCAAATACCAGCAAAGATACTAAGTGCTAATCATTATTTCAGATGTTAGAATGATAGAAGAGTCCAAACTATCAAACTAGTAGTTATGCAAAATCTACAGTCATTCTGAAAGGAACCCGAAAAGGGAAGATATGAGGAAGAGATGACAAATCTAGGAGTTAATTATATAAGCAAATCCAGAGAAACAAAAATAGATAAGTAGTTGCCCAAACCAGGAAAAAGAGGAAATTACTAGGGATGGGTACAAAGTTTATTTCTGTGATGATAAAAATGTTCTAAAATTATAGGGCTCTGGAGATGGCTGACTCCTGAAGTGTTTGCTGTGAAGCATGAAGACCAGAATTCATCTCAAGCACTCAAGTAAAAAGAGGCACTTGGAGCAAGGCACACCTGCAATCCCACTGTTATGGAGGCGCACAGTGGATATCAAAGCTTGCTGGTAGCCAGCCAGTCAGTCTAGCCAAATCAGCAAGCTTATTACAAGATTTAGTCAGAGATGTCTCAAAAAATAAGAAGGGAAGCCCTTAGGACTCAGCACTCAGGAGGCAGGGCCAGCCTGGCATACACAGTGAGTTCCAGGCCAGCCAGAGATACATGGTAAGACTCTGTATGTACACACACACACACACACACACACACACACAGAGAGAGAGAGAGAGAGAGAGAGAGAGAGAGAGAGA
>NW_021621323.1:17803034-17813728 GCF_004785775.1 Grammomys surdaster | reverse complement strand
GAGGGAGAGGGAGAGGGAGAGGGAGAGGGAGAGGGTGAGGGAGAGGGTGAGGGAGAGGGAGGGGGAAATGGTTCTAAAATTAGGTAGAGATGGTGGCTACATAACTGAGAATATACAAAAAAGCACTGAATTGTATGTTTTTAACAGATAAATTTTGTAATATGAACTATATTTAACAGCCTACTTAATTATAACAGTTGTTTTTTTTTTTTTAAAGGAATGACTACTTGAGTAGAGGCCCACCTGCAATGGGTACCTCAAATTCAGTGACTAGAATTTATCTTTTTTTCAAACCTTGTTCTTTTCTCACATCAATAAAACAACCATCCACCCAGGGTCTGAACCATTAAGGCAAAATTTAGTTATCACTCTCTACATTTTTCAATATTCCATACATCCTTCTCTCTTTTATTGTTTTGTTTTTTGAAAGGGGGTCTCACTATGTAGCTTCAGCTGGTGTGGAACTCACAGAGGTCTGCCTGCCTCTACCAGGCCACTTCCAGCTTCCTTGCAGTTCATCAGGCTCACATGGCAAATTCTATAAAATGGACCATGAGCCCTGATCTATTTACCATCTGAAGCTTGTTCTCTTGATGCCTGCTGAAGCAACTGTACAAGCCTTGGGATGAGACCATTATGGAAACAGTTTGGGTTCCTGAGTTACTCTACAGTCTCATGGACTTAAAGCAGACTGCATTAAGTACAAAATAAACTTTAAGTTAGTTATGTAGTTTCTGGGATTTGGAAGTTGTTTTTCTAGTACAAGCTAGTAGGTTTTAAAATATATCTCATCCATGTAGCTATGAAGATGGCCATACAGTAAAGTTAAAGAGTATTTATTAATATGATCCAGGCCTAACAATCCAGGTCAATGAAAGTCAATCCTTAAACTTCTATTTCAATTCTTGGGAAGGTGTTCTCTTCCTGAAGTTGTTAGATTAACAGTATGACTTTACAGTTGTGTAGAAGAGACCACTTGGGAATCAGAATAACATTAAGAAAAGAAAACCCAAGAAAAGAGCAATAGATCTTACTAATTTACTAGATACTTCTCTGGGTACGTACCTAGATACACAGATACTCATTCACATGAGTTAGTTAGTTCCTTTTCTTGCTTGCCACAATCTAAGCTGAGCCTTTAGCATTTGAAATGAATCTAACAGGTTTAAACCTCCAAAGTTTTAACACAGCCAAAACCCTGAATAATACTGCTCATTTGAACTCTACTTTCTGAGGAAAGAGCACAGGTAAGAAGACAGATGACCTTGGATACTATACATAAATCATAATACACTCAACTCAAGCCACCTCTGGTATTGGAAAACTATGGCAAGGTCCACCAAATTAAAATGTCCATTGTAGTAAAATATAAGCTCTGGAAAAATAGACATCAAATTATTATGAGTAGTTATGTCTATTGTGCTAGATAGTTTTGTCTCAACTTGACAAAAGCTAGAGTCATCAGAGAGGAGGGAGCCTCAACTGAGAAAAGGACCCCATAAGATCCAGCTGTAGGTAAGCCTGTAGGACATTTTCTTAATTAGTGATTGATGGGGGAGGGCTTATCCTATTGTGGGTAGGGCCATCCCCGGGCTGGTAATCCTGGAAAAGTAGGCTGAGCAAGCAGTGATGAGCAAACTTGCCTTCATGGCCACTGCATTAGCTCCTGCCTCCAGGTTCCTGCCATGTTTGAGTTCCTATCTTGATTTCCCTCCATCCAAAATAAGCCCTTTCTTCCCCAAGTTGCATTGGTCCATGGTGTTTCATAAGAGCAATGGTAACTCTAAGTAAGACATCTAGTGAGAGGAACTGGAAAAAGGACTCAAATTTAATTGTATTAGAATAAACATACACTGTTTTCATGTGTTAAAAAATTCTTAAAAGAAACATTCAAAATAGTTGATCGCCTCACGGAAGTTGATTTCAGTTGTCTTTTAAGAAAACCTAAAGTTAGCAGAAATCTTATCATAAATTCAGCTTTTCACATTGAACATGGTTAATAGCTCAAATACAATTATAATTTGGCTTGTTTTATACATGTAAAATATTCAAGCTGTTTCTAAGTTTAAAAAAATACTTTGAGCAAATCTAAAAAATCTGCACTAATATTTCAGAATGTTTATCTCTCATAAGCACAGAGATTCTCTAAGTTACCAATCTGCATGTAGGACATGTTTTGATAAGTTACTACAGACCAAGAGCTAATGGAAACACAAACTATTATAAACACACTATATTATAGAAACTATAACAGAGGTGATATAAAGTGATATTTTATCTGTGTCCATGGCCATGTGAATTTTATCTGTTTTCTTCTTCTGGACCTATTTGGTGTTCATTCTACAGCTTCTTGGCCCTTGATAAGTATCTATTTAGAATAAGAATGTTTTCTTTGATGATTTTGTTGAAAATATTTTCTATGCCTTTGACCTGGGTCTCATTTGTTCACTGTCATCTTTTGTTTTTTTGTTTTTGTTTTGTTTTTAAATAGTGTTCCTGAGTTCTAGCATGTTTCATTCTCCTTTCTTGGGTTTTCTTGGATCTGACATTTCTTTCATACCAAGTGCTCAACTCCTCTACCTTGTCCTCAAAACTTTTTCTTCCACTTCACTCATTTTAACATAAATTTGAGTTCATTTCCAATTCCTCTTACTAGACATGAGTAATATTAATAAGCTAATGTGCATTTTTCTAGAACTTAAATCTTGCTTTAACAAATTTTAAACTGGTAGAATATACTAACATTTTGGGCTTTCCTCTAAAGTTTTTGTTTAAATTTCTACATTTTTCATTTTAAGATCTCATAATGGCTTCCATTCCAAGATTCTATCTCTTCATTAAATTGTTTTCAAATCTTAAGATTGTTTTCATTATTTTATTCAATTGTGTTTTCAGAGTTGGCATCTGGGCATTTACTTATAGTCTCTTTAGAGTTCTTTGATATTTATTATTGCTACTCTGAAGTCAATGTCTTATACACCATCTAAGTCACTTTTCTTAGGGAACATTGATTACTATGTAAGTGGAGACTTGCTTTGGTTACCCTTCTTTGTATATTTGCAATGGGGCCTAAGCAATCTGCAGTTGAGGTTGTTGGTATTGTCTCTTGGTAGAGAAGTCTTGTCTCTCTTGTTGACTGGGTGTCTGAAACTCTTTTTTCTGTTACCCAATCTGTCAATTAATTGACCAGCTGTATGGGATTTAGGGTTCTAACTTTGGGCAATTCAGTGTTGACAGTTAAATAAGATTTCAGGAGTAGTCATTCCTACTCAGGTCTGGCTCTATGAGATTTCTAAGACCAGGAATAGCCTGGTAAACTAAGAAGATCCTGACTGTCAATCTTCAGGTGTCTGGGCTAAGAGCTCAGGATTCTTCCGCAGGCAGTGGGCTCTGACAGGATTGATGCTCTGAGTCTGGAATCCCTAAAGGGTTTTTTGGTTTTGTTTTTGAGAAGGGAACTAGAAGAAGGGCACAACACATCACCTTAGACAGGCTACAGGGGTGAGTGGATTTGCTGGTATCAGTTGCCCTGAAAAGGGGGGTGGGGTGGATTCCTTGCAAAGAAGATCAGCGTAGTTGGCATAACAAGTGTGGTTATCTGCCCAGACAAGGAACCAGGACCGCACAGCAGGAATGGGAGGTATCTTTGTTACTCTGCTAAATTCTGTGATATAAAGCACCATAATCAAGGCAACTTATAAAAGAAAGCATTTAATTCAGGGCTTAGGGTTTTAGAAGACTAGACTTCATAGTGACAGATCAAAAACATGGCAACAGGGATGACCTGAGAGCTGAGAGCTTATATCTTGATCCACAAATAGGAAACAAAGAAGAAAAGACTAGAAATGGCATGGGTCCTTTAAAACCTCAAAAGCAAGTCCCATTGACAAACCTCCTCCATCAGGAACATGCCTCCTTCTCCTTCCCATACAGATCTACCAACTATGGACCAAGTATTTAAACATAAAAGATCATGGGAGTCATTCTCATTCAAACTCTCAACGACGGAATTGAAGTGTGAAAGTCTAGCTTTCTTGCTAGGAATGGGGTAAGCATGCTTGGGCAGGGGTAAAGGGGTTACTAGCTTTAGTTAGGACTCCCTACCTGAAGAAGAGTGTGCAGGAAGGGGCTCAGAGAGGCAGACCAGACATATGTTCCTTAGGCAAGTGGCAGAGGTCATGTGGATTCAGTGCAGAATTCTACTAGATCGTCAATGAAGAACTAACACTAATACCTCTCAAGCTATTCCACAAAATAGAAAAGGGAGGAACACTTACAAATTCCTTTTATAAAGCCAGCATTACTCTGATAATCATAACCAAATAAACAAACAAAAAAGAAAATTGCAGGCCACTTATTTTTAATGACCATAGACACAAAAATCCTCAAAATCAAGTCAATGTCATCTCAGAGATGCATAGATGGTAGATGATTCAACACATGGTAATCAAAAATATAATCTACCACATAAATAAGATTAAAACCACATGATCATCTCATTAGTTGTAGAAAAGGCCTTTACAAAATCCAACATCCTTTTATAATAAAAGTCCTAGAGAGAATAGGGATACAGGGGATGTCTCAACATAATAATACCTATATACAAGGAACACACAGCCAGCATCATCCTAAACGGAGAAAAACTCAAAGCATTTCCAATAAAAACCAGGACTAAGACAAGGCTGTCCACTCTTCCTACTCCTATGTTAACATAATACTGAGCTAGAAGAGTAAGACAAGTGGAGGGGATGAAGGGATAGCAGTAGGGAAGAAGAAAGCAACAGTACTTTTATTGGCAGATAGTATGATTATATGTAAAAGACCATAAAAACTACAACAGAAAATTCCTACAGCTAATAACTATATTCAGCAAAGTAGTAGGATATAAAATTAACACAAAAATTCAGTAGTCTTCATATATACAAATGACAAACCTAATGAGAAAGAATTCAAGAAAATAATGTCACTCACAATTACCTGTGTGTGTGTGTGTGTGTGTATTCTAAGCGTATGTGTGTATTAGAAAAAAATCTAACCAAAGACATGAAAGACTTACACAATGAAAACTTTTAAGACACTGAAAAAAGTAAAGGTGGAAGAACCTCCTGCTTTTGGATTGGCAGGTTTAATATTGTGAAAATGTCTTTTCTACCACAATTTTAAAGAATCAACACAGCCCCATCAAAATTCGAACCCAATTCTTCACAGAAGTTGAAAAAACACTAAATCTCATAGAGGAAAAAATAACAGGATAGCAAAAACAATCCTGACCAACCAAAACCAGAGGAAGTATCACCATCCAGATACTGTTCCACTACAGAGTTCTAGAAATGAAAAGAGCATGGTACCAGCATAGCAATGGCTCATGATCAATAGATAGACCTGAGGACACACATTTAAATCCACACCTCTGTAGCCACCTGAACTTGAAAGAAGCCAATAATAAACACTAGAGAAAAGACAGCACTTTTAGCAAACAGTGTTGGTCTCCATGTAAAAGGAAATTTAACTCTCATCTCTGACCCTTTGCAAGTCTCAACCTCAAATGGATCACTGACCTCAAGAGAAACCGTGAGACCTAACTCTGTAGAAGAAAATGTAGGGAATACACTTGAACTTGCTGGTATGAGAAAGGACTGACTTTCTGAACAAGTGAGTATAGTCATTAGAATTAATAATTAATAAATATAACTTCATGAAACTAAAAAGTTAATATATAGCAAAAGACTCTATCACGTGGATAACGGAGCAGCCTACAGAATGGGAAAAATATCTCCACCAGCTACATCTAACAGTTAAAATCTAATAGATACAAAGAACTCCAAAAATTAAACAAGAAGTCAAACCCAATTAAAAAGTGAAGCACAGAACTATACAGAGTTCTCAAAAGGTGAAATGCAAATGTCTGAGAAACATTTTTAAATGTTCAATATACTTAGCCATCAAGAAAATGTAAATGAGAAATTCACCCCATTCAGAACAGACAAGGTAACACACACACACACACACACACACACACACACACACACACACACACACTGACTAATGCTGGCATAGATGTAGAAAAGGGGAACTTACTCACTGATGTTAGAAATGCAAGCTGGTGTTCCCACTATGGAAATTATTGTTAAGATTCCTCAAAAAGCAAAAAATTTCCCACTATGGAAATTGTTGTTAAGATTCCTCAAAAAGCAAAAAATAGAGCTACCATATAATCTAGCTATACCACTCTTAGATATATACCCAAAAAACTCTATATGCTACTCTAGAGATATTCACAAAAGCCAGAAAATGGAAACAGCTAGATGTCGTAAACTGATGAACAGACATTGAGAATGTGGCACATTAACACAAGAAAATATTATTCAGTTATTAAGGAAAAAAAAACCTGTCACATTCGTGGTTGAATGAATACAGCTGAAAGCAATCGTTCTGAGTGAGTGAGGTAACACAGAGCTAGAAACACTGTATGTTTCTCTCGACTCTGCATGTTAGCTTTGAATCTTCAGATATGTGTTTGATTTGGAATACCTGTAGAAATCAGGAATTACTTAGGGGTCATGGTAAAGGACTTTCAATGAAGGAGACAGGACATAAAGGCGTAAAGGTTTAAGGGGCAATAACAGAACAGGAAGACTAGGACTGAGGAGTAATAGGACAGAAGAGGGAATATGAGGAGAGATAATTAACACCAAAGACCTTTTTGAAAAAGTCATATGGAAACCCACTACTGTAGAAGCTTCCTATAGAGCAGCAATGCTCCACTAGAGACTAAAGAATAAAAAGCTCGTTGTCAAGAATGGGTTTTTTGAGTTGTTGGGCAGTGAAGTCCCATAAACTTCCAAACATTATAGATTACTGCCACTAACTGCTCTTGGTTACCCTCTGGAACTTGATGGTAAGACCTTATTACTGAAAATATTAAAACATGGCAAAATCAAGCTGGTATGCACCTAGACGCTTCATCCCTACTAGCTAGCTTTCATAGTGCAGCAAGGTGCTATGAAAGCTACTAGGAAACAAAGAAAAGCAACTATCAGTTATACCCAGCCATAAACCTTGCAGGCTACAATAATAACTTGCTTGGCAAGATACGCTCACAGGTGCAATAGCGGCATAAACATCACGGGAATAACCTACTAATTTCTGACTGGATTTAAGCACCACTCCATAAGATGAAATCTAAACCTGGTATCATTGCTTAGATAAAAAAACAAACAAGCAAACAAACAAACAAGCAAACAAAAAACACCTATTGCTAGACAGTTCATGGGCCTAGGGAAAAATCTACTGTTCTGTTGTTAAAGGGACACAGTATTAAACCAACTCCTAATGATTTAGTGTAATACTTATAGATCAATGCATCTCTCAACCCTCATCTGAGAAGATTCTATTTGCAGTGGATAGTAGTTAGCATAAAGAGTTAACTTGCAAGAGACAGAGAATAGACTGAAGAATGCTCAGCCTTTAAGGGGAATATATAGACTACACACATACATATATACGCATCTACAGCTAAGAGATCATTGTGGAGACAGATCAGAAAGACTGCAGTTGGTGACAACAAGGAAACCGTGTATTCTGGACATAGCAGGGCAGGTGCACATATGAACTCACAGTGCTTGAGAAAGCATGTATAAAACCTGTGCTAGCCCAATCAGACCAAATCCTAGCACAGAGAGGGGAGTTGCCATGAAATCTGATTGTTAGCTGTGGAGCTATTGGCAACTATTAGCTTTTTAGAGAGGGAAAGACAAGTTTTCTTTAAAAGTGTAGCCCCAGTAAGTCAACAACACTCAGCAGAATATTACACATCTATGAATATTTGGACAGCAAAAATGGTCTTAAAAGTTTTAAGAGGGGAAAAAAAGGCACAAATCTGTGTGGATAGAGAATTAGTGGGGTAATCTGGGAAGAGTTGTGGAAGGGGTGAATACGATCAAACATTGCATGAAACTCTAAAAGAACTAATGTTTTGAAGTTGAAAAAAGTTATACACAGAAACACTATATAGTCTCACTATTTTGCTTCTGGATATGCAAAAACAATGTGAAAACAAGGTCCTAAAGAGATATTTGCATACCTACATCCATAGTAATACTTTTCATAATAATCAAAGGTGAAAACAATCCAATTCCCAACAACAAGTAAGCAAATAAACAAAACATGAATGTACAAATAACAAAAGAGTTTATTCTTTAAAAGGAAGAAAATAGGGATGTACTGTAGCTTAGGTAGCAACACCACCTCTTTTCTGGCCTGACAAAAGCCCACACGTCCTCCAGGAGCCTATGGCAAGTCAGCAAGGCCCTGTTCCTCAGGAACCACATAAGAGCAGAGTCTAGGGATACAATGTGCAAACATGACAGAGAAATGCAACAGAACTTGGGAGGGTGTGCTTGTCAGGCTCTGAAGAAATATACTAGAAAGATGGCAACGCAGCACCTATCAAGGAGGAGAACACAAGTACAAGCCACTTGGCACCGCACCGTGGGGGTGAACTTTGTTATGTGGCACATGAAACCGAACACTTCATCTGCTTCTACCTGAGTCAAGTGGCCACCATTTTGTTCAGATTTAATTAAAGGACTATGCACTCAGTGATCCATCCAAAAATAAGAACTGCTGCCTAAATTCTAAATACTAGAGACAAAACTCTTCAGCCTTGCTAAACAACACTCCATCCTGAATCTTAAGTGTTTTGAAGAGGGCATCCTCTATTACTAGTTGGTGGTTATGCACTAATAAACCAGCTTATGTTTCTATCTCTTTTCTGTTCCAAACTTCTGTACCTGTTTTCCCCCCCATCTATAAAAAATTATGTTGGAGATATATATTTTTTAAAAGAAAGTATTACAGCATGAATACTGCTAATATAATACATGCTACAAGTATCATTACGAACACTGTTGTAAATTAAATAAACAATGAGCAAAATAACAGATGTTTGTAAAGTACCAAGAGTATTCAAATTCATAGAAAGATAAATGGAAAGGTAGTTGTTAGGGGTTAAAAGAAGCTGTATTGGGAAGCTATTATTTAATGGGTACAGTACTTCTCTTCTGAATTAAGAGTTATGGAGATGGATGATGGAGATAGCTACAGTCATGTGAATGTACTTAATGCCAATACATTATACCTTTTAAATGGTTAACGTGGCAAATTTTAATATATTATTTTATTTTAATTTTTAATACTAAAAAATAGGCTATCACCTCACATTACTATGTAATACTAGAACAAAGTCTGAATATACATACTGTTTAAAAATATGTGCTTCAGGCTCTATGTTTATACCTTTGCTAATGACAGATGCTAAGTAGACAGGTAAGTAGAAAAAAAATTAGGAGCTTTAAATATTGATGCCTGAAAAACTCAAGAAAAGAAAAAAATTAATCAAAGGAGCTCCAAGATATGAAGGTACACAAATGGTCTTTTCATACTTTTTATATGCCAGCCCCTAGTTTTATCTTTAGCATCTCAAGAATATAGCACACATAAAATATGGATGATTGTGAGCTATGCATGTTAGTATACCAACCCCACAGTCTATACTCAAAGAATGTTAGCAATGTGTCACTACTGTTGTATGATAAACACGACAATGAGGCTTTTTAGGAAACTGTAGATCTTTTAGAAGAATATTTTCAACTAAGTTAAAAATAGACAAGAAAAAATTTTTTATCCGTTCAATTTAGACTGAAAAACAAACGGACACCACAGACTTAAGTATTATGTTTTTCAGATAAATTTTGCTAAGAAATTTGATCATTTGTTTTCCTTTTGAATTTAGGTTCACAGACCAAATGGGAGCTATCAAGCTCAGTACCTGAGTGCTTATCTAACAGGCAGAGGCTCTGGGATGACTCCCAGAAGAGGAGAAAGGACACACAACTGATACTATGAACAATCAAACTACTTTATTTTCAGTTTAATGTTTAAACAATTAAGTCCTTCAATAGTGAGACTTTCACCATGAAGACATTCACCCCAACAGGTCTGAGTTTATTTTTGTTCTTAGAAAGTTATATGCTTTACATACTAAGTTCTGTTTAGATCATTTAACCTCAGAAAACACTTTTCTATAACAGGAATGTGACTTGCAGTTCTTATGAAGGTAGATGTACCTGACCTTATTAGAAAAATGACAAGTGTTTACTGAATCATGCCACAAAAATACAAGGCTACTATAATGGAAGGCTACTATAGATGTACTCAGTACATGCTAAAACCACAATAGTTACAGAAATCAAACTCTTGTGAAGATTAAACGGGAATAACACAATTCAGCTGTGACAATCTGACTAAATTAGCAATTGGCTGACAATTAAAGTGAAGGGCAGGCATCCTAGGTACAACAAAACAAAGGAAGATTAACGGGAGTGCCAAGGCAGGCAGAAATATAAACACAGGGACAGAAGGTGAGGATCAAAACAACCAACAGCCACACTGATGATAGCTAAATGAGGCCCAACTATACACATCAAGATGCAGTTACAAGTCATTGAAGAAAAATGTTCTTCTGATAAGGAAGGCATCAAGAGAAAATAATTAACAGAACTGAAGAGAAACTTAAAGGGAAAAATCAGAGGAAACTAAAGTAATATACCATCTATAACTTAGAACAGGTTATAGGAACCAAAGTAAGAAGTATTTACTCAATGAGAGAGAGAGAGAGGGAGAGGGAGAGGGAG
>NW_021621323.1:17768777-17802634 GCF_004785775.1 Grammomys surdaster | reverse complement strand
CAAAGAATTTTAAAAGGGGGGAGGGTTGGGTTAGCTAATGGGAGGTGGGCACAGGATGCCTTGATATCAGAGATGTTTTAAAGTGTTTAGTCTTACAACGCATTTAAACTGGAGCAGAGCATTATGATACACAACTGTATCATCTTGGGAGGCTAAGACAGGAAGAAGGGTGGTGAGTTAGAAGCCAAACTGGCCAAGTATCAAGACGATGTGCCCAGTCCCCCTCTGGGGAAAAGAAGGTGAAATACTTAATAATATGAATACAGTGATTATAAAAGAACAGAGTACCTCACGAAGCAGCACTATTCTACTCCTATACATGAAACCAACCTATATCAACAAAAATAGGAGGAGCTGGCTAAAAGAGGAAATAAACAAGGCAAGCCTCTTCCCTTTGAACAACAACAACAACAAAAACCCCACTATAAACAGCACCTGACAATTCAATCATTTACCAGTCATTCATCCAAAGCAGCAAATCTCCACATAGAAAGAGGGAAGGAGTAGACAGCTTCAAATTAAACATGCCTCCTCTCAAGTCTTCTCCCAAATACCTCAACATTAACTCAGAGCCCTGCTACCAAGAGCCTCTGTTAGGATGGAAATGTGCCAGACTCCTTTAAAGAGGCAAGTCCTCACACAGAATAGACATCACAAATCCCATTTAGCCCTATAAAACTGGATTTTTCTTTTCATAAATAATTGAGAGTTCCAGCCACTCTACTTCAATACAGTATAATAGCCCTCCTCCTTGCAAGTAAGTGAAGCAATAGTTATCGCCAGTCTTAGAACAGCAGCAAAGAAGCCTGCAACTTAATTAGATGAGTCAGTCCTATTACTCTAGCAAAATTGAATCCATCATAACCCTCTGAGACCTGGGTGTTACCCTGGATAATTAAGATGTACTAGGTTGTCTAAGTTTTATCTTATAAATTATCAATTTTTTGTTTTGCAATTTGTAATAGCACTTTTTCCAAGTATACAACCACTTTGCTTAGTTTTAAATTACCAAAAGTTGTACAGAGTCACTGAAAATTATACCACAAAAAATGCCTAAAGTAAAAAAGTCTCCTTCCCTTACCACCTACCTGCTCCCAGTCCACAAGAGCAACAAGTGAAAACACTTGGAATCATACAGCTCTTCAGAATACATACAAATTTCACAAATTTTTACCTAACTTACATACAAATTCAAGCAAACAGTAATATCTACATTCTGCAACATAATTGACTTATCACTATTTCCTCTTCTTTCTGAGTCTACTGCCGTTGGCCATCTTCTAGCATTACCTAGAAGTCAATCTGCATAGGGGTTGATGTCAAAAGTATCCCCTCTCCAGGAAAAAGACATCAGGATGGGTATGGCCCTCATGCCTCACTGGACAACGACAGGGGGACCGGAGCCATTACAAGGTCCCCTTCAATTACTGGAGGTCAGGCCTCTATCCCCGCCTTAGCAAGATTAGAACTGCCACAGCCCTTCTATACTTAGAGAAGGGAGGAGATGTCAGGGGCAGCCCTGCTTACCCGCTGAAGGCCTAAAATCAACCATAGGCCTAAAATCAGCAATAGGCCTGTCATATATGTATACTAACATCAAGTCTTGGGTCTCAGTGGAAAAACATTGAAACAGATGGCTATAAGCTAATGTAAACAGTCAGCTTTTGTGGAAATCTACAAGCCTGAGTAGTCATAGACCTTGTAAATAGGTAGCCTTGGCAGACAATACCAACTTAGATAAGGACAAGCGAGTCATAGGCAGAGTCATAGTGACTTGTCCCCTGAACCTTCACCCAGCCGATACCCAGTTCTGAAGATACCTGTATTCCCCCTGAACACCCACACTTCAGTGTCATTCCATTCCCCACATCCTGCCTTTTCGTATGTATAACCCCTGTGTGAATGAATTACGATTTGAGAAAAAATAAATTATAAAAAAAAAAAAAAAATGAAGGAAGAGAAAAGGATGTGGAGAAACCACGTGGATGGACCAGGAGGATTCTCCATGTGACCGAAATGAGAGAGTAGCCATGAAGACACACATGGACCAGTGCAAGCCAGGGCAAGATCAAATGTAGGTAAAGGTATAGTAGCAGCTTAGTTGGGTTAGAGTGGATTAGAATCGGCTCAGCTATTTGTGCTTGCAGCTTGTTAATAAAAACACCACATCTCAGAGGGGAAAAAAAAAAGAAGTCATTTCAATAAATTACACGAAATAAGCATACAACCTAACCCGAGTCAAAATCACAAAAGGAAATCTTATTAGAATATCTACAAAAAAAGTGGAAGTGTAGTGGCAAAAGCCTTTAATCTCAGCACCTGTGAGGCGGAGGCAGGCAGATGTCTGTGAGTTCGAGGGCATGCAGAGCTACAAAGTGAGATTCTGTCTTGAAAAAACTAAAACAACTAGAGGTGGTGGCGAGACAGCTCCCTTCCTTCTCCTTCCTCCGTTCTCCCACTCCCTCTCTCCCTTCTCTCCTCTCTCAAAGGTACACCAGAGAAGAGTAGCAGTCTAGGATCCAGAATGGGAAGACGAAAAACCTAGAGGTGATGGAGTAGAAAGGGGGTGCTGAAAGAATTCACACACAAACAAGGAGCAGGTCATCCTGAACGAAAATGTGCCCAGACTTTTCAATCAGGCATGCCTAATTCATGTTTGTCCTCTGCTACCTAAGCACCCAACTCCTAGCTAAAACTTCACAGGCTGCTCTTCAAACTTCAAGCATGATTTTTATCAAGTTACTTAATAAACTGTCATTAATTTTAATGATATTTTTTCTTTTTCAACAAAAGTTTAAGATTAATTTCATCGAACTTAAGATTTAAAAAATCCCTTCAAATTTTTTGATAATAAATATTTTAACGTATATAGAAAGAAGCTCAACTCAGCACAAACTCTGTTTTGAAGACTTGGAAATTCTCAAATTCAGTACACTAGGAAGAATTCTAAAACAAATACCAGCAAATAGTAAATGAATAAAATACTGAATTATACCCCAGGTCTTGTTTGTTTAGTCATCAAACCACTTTACTTAAAGGCCTGCAGGTAGAAGATGGAAAGGGGCTAAAGTCAGCAGGCTCTGGCTGCTTAGGCAGGCCACCCTTTGCTCTGAGATTTAAGGATTTTAATGTCTTCCTACAATCAAAGTGACTTACGATCTAGCTAGTCAATAGTCCCCACAGTACGAGGCAATGGTTCAGTCCTCTAGCTCAACCACTGTGGATAAAGAGCACAAGGCTTACCTGTACAATACCATTTGTTTTCAATATTGAGCTGTTTAAATGTGTAACTTCATTTCTAAGAAGTGAGAAGTAAATCAACTTACCTCAATTGTTTTGCATAGTTCTGTTCAATTTCGATTCTCTCTTTAACAAACTTGGCATATCTTTCCAAGAAGTCGATTCCCCATTGGGTATGCTTATCTAAGCTATCGAACTGATCCTAGAAAAGGAAAGCAAGAACAGGTTAAACAGGTTTGAAATTGTTGCCACAAATATTTTGAGCAGTTTCTGATATTTGTACAGAAGTAATTAAGTATAAAGGATAAAGGGAAACCCTGGTCCTTCCCACCTTTTCCTAAACCAGGACAAATGAGGAAGACCACCACTGGTGTGCAACTGTAGCTCTTCCTTGGGTGATCCTGTCCAGACTTCGTTCTTGCCAGTCTCTACAACCACGTAAGACAATTACTTGTAAGAAATCTCTCTAGAGTGGCTATCACTCCCTACAACCGTGTGCACAGAGGGCTAGCACCAGACTCAAACAGAGAAGCAGCAGATCTCCAAGACTGTAGAATGGCCCACACACCCTGCATCAAGAACTGGAAGGAGGAAGCAGAGGAAACAACTGTAAAGACAGACTCAGGAAACCAAAGAAACGGAGCAGCCCAAGAAAGGAAAGGGAAGCTGTCCTTTGGGAGGAGAAAGCCATCAGGCTCCAGCAAACAACAAGCAAGCTCATCATTTGCTCCTAACTTCTGTGGGCCACACATAATAAGCAGAGGATGATCCACAGAATGTATTCATGGAGGTGTGCTGAGGAACTTGCCTGACATTCTTACAAGGGAGCTCCCTAAACACAAGAACATCAGTTCATGCCTTGGCTTCTCCCACTTTCTATGAGCCCAGGAAAGGTAGTTTCTACTCTTTTCCTTTTCTCTGGACTCACCTGATCCACGTACTATGGAACTATCTTACTGTCACTGTCAAGTGAGTCTTCTGTTCCCAGTTCCTAGCTGCCCCATGACCTTTTCTCACAGTCCAAGTTCTGTCAATAGAAAAATTTTACCCATCATCATAGGAAAAGGTAAGTTAATTAAGCAAATAAAAAGCAAAAATCTAAAACAAAAATCTCTTCCTTTGTATACATGTATGTATGTATGTATCCTGATGGTTCTGTTTCTCTGGAGAACACTGAGAAAAAAAACTACTCATTTTAAAACAAACAGAACTTGGGCTCAGTGGTAAAAGCACTGGCTGCTCTTCCAGAGGACCCAGGCTCAATTTCCAGCATCCACATGGCAGCTCACAACTGTCTGTAACTCCTGTTCTAGAGGATCTTACACCTTCACACAGACATACATGCAGTCAAATCACCTATATACATAAAATTTAGAAAATTCAAAAACAAAACTTAGCACTCATTGTTCTGGCTTAAGCTCCCTCTACTAGGTCTCAGCAGACTGAACTAAAGTGGATTTGCTCATGCTGAAGTTCCCTGCCTACCATGCCCACACCAAGCTGCAGGAGAAGAGGGAGAAACAGGCAGATAGTAATAACCAAGTCCCTAAGCAGGCCAGGTCTAAGTTGTACAAGTAGTGCTTTAGCAATTTCCATAAGGAAATTAGCATTTAAACACTCAAACTGCCTTTGCTCTCCTCTGCCGTCTCAGCCCTTCTCTGTAAGACCAGCACACTCCTTGTATTTTATGCAATGAAGTGTTGCCCAAACACAGACCTGTAAATCAGGTCAATTATAATCTTTAACTCCTTAGTTTTTTGACATATTTGCTTGCAATAATTAGATACTAGTATTTGTAGGTGACATAGGTAAGTGATAGATATATTTCCAAACATTCATTATCAAAATGTTTTCTCCATAATTCTCATTTCTTTAAAAAGGCAACTAATCACTAACCATTAAAACTTCTCTTTATCTTTTGAAGATACACTTCTCAAAATTACATATTATGAGCATATAACTGACAACCACTTATTTTAAAAGGGTAACAACTTTAAACATCCAAGAGATAAACTGATTTTATGAGAAACAGATTTTCAAGGGTCCCTCCCAATTCCTACTAGAAGCACTGAAAGTAGTTTGTCTTCCATATTCTATAAAAATATTATTTTTGTGAGGTTAACTATAACAATTTACCTAAATGTTCTATGGACTTCTCTCATTCATTTTCTTCTTACCTATAAATAACAAAGTGAATAAATTTCAACTTTATTTCAACTTCCTTTTTAAACTTCCAGTTAAAAGCACAGGGCTAGCAGCAGAATGAAAAAATTCCAGTCAAAACACTGCTTTACTGGTAGCTAACACAGTTTTTTCATAGAATATTGTTTTTGTTGAAGTCCTTTATTATTAAGAATAAATGTTCAACACATCTTTTCTTTAATGGCTCATACACAAAAAAGGTGATTCTAAATATACCTGCATATTGAAACAGAACCTATCAGAGATTATAATCTGAGGAATACTAGAAATATCTGTACTTTAATCAAACTACTATATGACAAAACTGTTGTACATTTTGTTATTGTTATTGAAAATAAAAAATAAAACTGAAACAGTCCTCTCAGAGCAGCTACTTTGGAGGCAGAGGCAGAAGAATCACTTGGGCCCAGAAATTCTTTAGTGGTGTTTTCTAAGCAGGTTCTACAGTATTTAGCTTCTCACCACATTGCTGATATGTTATAGATATCTGTATCTGTAATACAAGAGCAAGCAAGAAATGCTTATTGGGTCTCTGCCCTCAGTTCTTAGCACAACTTCTAAAACCTTTAGAACTCCTGAGTAAGGAGAGACATGCTTCCTGATCTTTAAACTCCTAGTTCCTCTAGAACCATACTTGGTTTTATGCTAATGAGGTAACCTGGATTGGAGGTCATTTATCAAAGGAACCTGTTAGTACAGGATTGAAACTTTCAGCCTCCTTATAAGAGGGGTTAGGGATTGATTATAATAACAATAACCAAGGATTTAATCAACGTTGCCTATGTCATGGAATTTCCATAAAAAAAAAAAAAAAACTAAACAATGTGTTTAGAGAGCTTCTTGGTTGGTGAACATAGCCATGTGCCACAGGGACCAAAGGTCTCACCTGTACCCTGAGCCTTTCTGGACCTTATCTTATGTACTTCTTCATATGGTATTTATCTGCATGTATCACTAAGCAATAGTAAAATGTTCTGAGTTCTGTGAGACATCAGAAGGAATTACGAAACCTGAGGAGTTGTAGGAGCACATGGTTTCATCAAGCCTTCTGAAGTACTAGAGGCCCAGGACAGCATCTAAAGTGGAGTCAGTCCTATAGTGTAAGTCCTTAAACTTATGAGGTCTTTTCTTTATTAAAAACAAAAACTTTTTTTCTTCAAATATAGTAAGATGACAAGCATGATGTTGACCATTTCTTATTGTCTGCCTGCCTATGCTCTATGTATTAAATACAACCCAATATCACTTTTTTTTTTTTTTTTTTTTTTGGTTTTTCGAGACAGGGTTTCTCTGTGTAGCCCTGGCTGTCCTGGAACTCACTCTGTAGACCAGCCTGGCCTAGAAATCAGAAATCCGCCTGCCTCTGCCTCCCAAGTGCTGGGATTAAAGGCATGCACCACCACTGCCTGGCCCCACTATTACTTTAAATCTAAGACATTGGTGTCACTTCATGCTTTACATACTAGTAGAGTTTTAGACAATATGAAGAATTCTAGTAGATCATTTTATATGCTCTTTTCTTAAGATTCCTGCTTTAAATAATATGCTATGCTTGTTTGCTCTGTGGTTAGTCATTATTCTCCTACTGAAATATTACTGGGTTTTTCCAGCATTCAGGAGACTGACACAGTAGAATCAACCAAGACTGAAGCCAGTCTAGGCCAACAATGTGAATTCAAATCTAATCTGGGTACATATAGGGAGACCATGTCTTAACAAACAAACAAAACTGTTTTAAAAGTATATGTCATTCTTAAGTACTTGAATAGTCAAATACACTCATACTATAGTTTCACTAGCTGGAGGTGTAGGCTTTCTCTGTAGCATCAGCTTTCCCTTCGGCACTGCTAACCCAGAACCTGCCTGACCCACACCAAATCTTAGAAGCATCAGGTTTCTCAAAGGTATTGTGAGTTGTTTATCATTTAAAAATAGTTAAAAAAATAAGTTTTAAAATTAAGCTAATCAGACTATTGCGAAAACATGGTCAAATTTCACTATTAACAGTTAAATTTATAAGCTATAAAATCTAAAATATAATTTTCTTTTATAAGGTTTTTCCAGTTTGTAAGACTTATTATTTTTAATTAGGAGTGTAATGTGCATGTGAGTACAGGTGCCCTGAGAGGCCAAAAACATGGAATCCCCCTAGAACTGGAGTTACAGACAGTTGTAAGACTCCACACATGTGCTAAGAACAGAACAGACTTTTAACCATTAAGACATCTCTCTAGCCCACATTTATTAAGTTTTACAAAAATTTTATATGTATACAATTTTAATTAGTTGGTATTTTAGAAAAAGTTACATATAGCTCAAGTAAGACTCAAACACACTGTGCAGTTAAGGATGATTTTGAATTTCTAATCCTCCTATTCCAACCTCCAGAGTGCTGAGATTACAGGTGATGTCACCATGCCCATGTGGATTGCATCCAAGGCTTCATACATACTAAATAAGCACCTACCAACTGAGCTAGATTCCTAACCATATAACTTTCAATTATTAATGTAAATACTTAGTACTGTAGAGGTGGACCTGAAGACTAAAGAAAGATCAAGAGTTCAAGACCAGCTAGAGAGTGAGTTCAAGATCAGCTGTAAAGGTAAAGGCGCTTGACAGCAAACCTGACAACCTGAGTTTGATCCCCAGAACCTAAGTGATGGAAGTAAAGAACTGACTTCTGAAAGTTGTTCTGACTTCCACAGGAAAACTGTGGCACTTTATGTCCACTCATAGACATACATACACCTGTAAATAATTTTTTTAAAAATCAAGACTTGATCACCACTCCCCTACTCTTGCTGTCTCTAACACATCTCTCAGTCCACATTACTAACTGCCTCTAACTTCTCCGCTCCCTGCTTCAGTCATTCTCTCTTCCTTTCAAACAGGTATGTCCATACCACAGTGTCTGTGAAAGGAATCCCATTAGTGCAGCCCTAGGTTCATCTCATCTCACATTAAATGCAAGAAAGCTCTTCTACTTCTCTTTAATTTTCTAAAATATCTCAAGTGAATTTACATCAGAATAAGAGGAAAATATTCTAAATGCTAGAATCAGCATCGACTTAAATGTTCCACACTATGTATGCAGTGTAACTCCAATAATGTTTATTACTCCGATAATCTACTTTAACATGTGCTAGCTCATAAATATATCTATTTAATCTACATTTATTTAGATACCTTAAATACAATTCGGTATAAAATACCTATTACAAAATGTTATAATTTTTTTTCAGAAGTCACTTTTAAATATGCAATTCTTGTTTTTATAATTACTTTGATACAGCCTTGCATTCAAATGCAGTCCTAATAAAGTACTCTGGTAAAGTACCAAGGGACATCACTATTTAAAGAAGACTTTTTTAACTGAAAGCTGAATAATCACTCTGCTGTCCTAGTTTAGATGTACTTTATGGCTCTATTTGCCTGCCAGAGTTTCTCCAGCACTTCTGAATACCAAACTACTACTAAAGACATTTTAAAAGACCTAACACAACTGACTTTTCTCCTCTTTAACTCCTATGGACTACAGAAAGATTTTCTTTTTTGCTTATGTCTCATGGAACTAAGAAAGCGATTATGATTCAGGTTCAGTCAATAACATCCAACCACAAAAACAAAAAACAAAAATAAAGCAAACAAAAACCCCAAACAATAATGTACTTTTGTATAATAACTTAATTTTTTCATGCTTAAGGTAGAATTAAAAGTTGTATATTGGGGAAAATGGCGGCTTCGGGAGAGAGTGGTGCTTCGGGCGGCGGAGGCAGCACAGAGGAGGCATTTATGACCTTCTACAGTGAGGTGAAACAAATAGAGAAGAGAGATTCAGTTCTAACGTCCAAAAATCAAATTGAAAGATTGACTCGTCCTGGTTCCTCTTACTTTAATCTGAACCCATTTGAGGTTCTTCAGATAGATCCTGAAGTGACAGATGAAGAAATAAAAAAGAGGTTTCGTCAGTTGTCCATCTTGGTACATCCTGACAAAAACCAGGACGATGCTGACAGAGCGCAGAAGGCTTTTGAAGCTGTGGACAAAGCTTACAAGTTGCTACTGGATCAGGAACAAAAGAAGAGGGCCCTGGATGTAATTCAGGCAGGAAAAGAATACGTGGAACACACTGTTAAAGAGCGAAAGAAACAACTAAAGAAGGAAGGAAAGCCTACAAATGTAGAGGAAGATGATCCCGAACTGTTCAAACAGGCTGTCTACAAACAGACCATGAAGCTGTTTGCTGAGCTGGAGATTAAAAGGAAAGAGAGAGAAGCCAAAGAAATGCATGAGAGGAAGCGACAGAGAGAAGAGGAGATTGAAGCCCAGGAAAAAGCCAAGCGAGAGAGAGAATGGCAGAAAAACTTTGAGGAAAGTCGGGATGGTCGAGTGGACAGTTGGCGAAATTTCCAGGCAAATACAAAGGGGAAGAAGGAGAAGAAGAATCGGACCTTCCTGCGGCCGCCGAAAGTCAAGATGGAGCAGCGGGAGTGAGCAGCAGGACCACGGCCGGGCCTCCCTGGCCAGAGCCTCCCCACTGCCTCCTCCTGCTTTAAGGACTCATTCTTTCTCCACCCCAACATAGAGTAGCAATTGCTTTTTAGTCTATTTTGTTTTCGATACAATTTAATATCAATGAGAGTAATTCTTTGTACATTGAGAGGAGGGGCTTGGTCTAACCTTCCCCCATCCTTACCCACAGAACCACCAGGATTGGAAGAAGCTACTGACTCGTGCCGCCTTCTTTTCCCACAGCCTGTAACTTAATGTTTTATATTTGAATTGTGGTGGCTCAAGGGTCATGTATAGTTTGTGGAAATCTTCCAATTAACTGTCTTGCTTACAGTGGTGTTGCCCTGACTCCAGATCAGCCCAGGCCACCTTGGGAAGCCATCCTTGAGGCCCTTGCTCCAATAGGAGAGGCACTGTGGACTCACATGGTAGTCACTTGTTGCCCTAACGCCCTGTGGTGTTTGGCACAAGGCTCCCAGCCACTTAAACCTGTTCACTTTCCAAAGAGTTCGCCATCTTCCAGCCAGTCCCATTGTGTCCTCGCTTGTCTGCATTCATTAGTGGTAATATTCTTTTACGTATAATAAATTTTTATACCCAAAAAAAAAAAAAAAAAGTTGTATATTTGGACAACTCAGGCATTTTTAACTTAAAATTTTCAACTCAATTTTATATTAAGCACACAGTGACTTCAATATCAATACAAACTATCTGTACCACAATTCCTTTGTCGTTTCTCTTCCTCGCACTTACAATACCTTTTACAGTCTTGGCTACTTATTCTCATGGTGATCTCCACTGTCATTAACATTACTACAGCAGGACCCTCCTTCTCCACACCTACAAGGGAATTTAAGAACCTATTTTAGATGGCTTGTCTTTTCTGTTGCCCCTCACAACTTTAGTCCAGTAATTGTTTGGCCCATAGACCCTAGTACTAACATACTATTACTATCCTGTCTTCATTTCCATCTTTACACATGTTAGATTCCATTGCAAATACCGTTCATTGTCCTTGCCACTGTCAAATCTTAACAATGCTCTTTAGTCAGTTGAGGTGTTTGTTTCTTTGTTCATTTGTTTAAAATTAACCCTTCCTCATGCTACTGTAGAAAGGTAAAGACCATGAATCACATTGACTGGTCAAACCCTGAAATTTCTGTCTGCTAAACTAAGGGCTCCTTAATGCTACTTAGCTTGAGCTCATTCATTCACTTTTGCTTTACCCTAGCCAATTATCTCATAGCCTTAGTCTCTATGTTAAATTTAAAGCACCTCCTACCCATTCTGCTCACAGCCAACAACTTTACTTCCTACTTCACAAAAAAGTGAACAATTGAAGATTTCTACTCTGAAGTAGGATAGAAAGATAGGAAGTTAGCAAAATTAACATGCGCTTTGAAGACTACCAACATGGAGATGCAGTATTCCTTTTATATGCAGATGTTTAGCAATGAATCATGCTGAAGGGCTAAGTACACACACACACATACACACACATGCACATTTACACATATGAATTTCACAAAGAACTGCACTTACAGTAAAAAAAAAAAATAAAAGTGTCTTAACCCCTCAGCAATCTTTTGTGACCCACAAATCCTATCCAAGTACCTCCAGAGCAGTCCTATAATTTCACTTATCAAAGGTGAGAGGATCTTACAGCCTTCTGAAATATAACTTGAAAGCCACCAAAACAGCTATGCTAGGACACTTTAGATCCACTATCTCTTGTGAATCGCATGCCCACATTTGGGGGTGTCTTATCCTTTCCCTGAATGCTTCTCTTTAAAATACTCCCTCCTGTATAAACATATGTCAATCTCTCTTCTAAATAAACTCAATTCTCCTCAAACTGGCTCATCCCAAAATTCTTTTTTGCATCAAAGTCAAGAACCCTAGCTTCGTCTGGGCAGGGGTCTCTGAAAAGAGCATGGGCTGCATCAAGCTCCTGCTTCATTTTCTGGCATTCTAACACTTTTACCCCCAACGCAAACACCAATGTGCTTTTTGTCTACCTCTTTGGATGGCTATCCACACTCCTGATCTTCTGCTTACCTGGAAACTAGTGCAGTCTCAAATTCAGCTGTTAAAACATTTAAGTCCCTAGGCTTATATACTCTTGGTTTATTCCAGGGAAAGCAAGCTACAACTAAAATGTGAGGAAGGAAAAGTACCTGATGTTGAAATGGAAGTATACAATGTCAGAATGCCAATCATCTGTCTGTATCTTCTACCCCCAAAATCTCAGCTTTCACTGAGTGACTTGAAAGAAAATACATTAGAAAATTCTGAGCATAAGCTTGATGTGCCCTAAAATAGGCTTTTAAATAACTCATTCTGATTTCTATGTTAATTAAATATGTTAATTAAAATTTCTATGTTATGTTAGAAGATCTTTGGGGTGAAGTTGATTTAAGGGGCTTAAGGGGACAGCAGAGCAGTGAGAAGTGGCAAGAGTTTATATATTTGTGTGTGTGCACACGTACATGCGCACACGTGTGTGTGCTTATGCATCCGCTTGCACAGATAATCTCAGATATCATTCCTCGGGCATCTTTCATCTGGCTGGCCTATGAGCTCCAGGGATCCTCTTGCTCCACCACACAAGCACTACAGTTATAAGCACATGCCTGGTATTTTTACATGGGTTCTGGGAATCAAACTCTTCATGCTTACAAGGCAAGCACTTTACCATCTGAGCTTACCACCAGCCCCAATTTTGTCTATATTCTGAGGGTAGTGTAAATAAAGCTTTATGATGTTTTGACTGGGTGTTGTTGAAGGCATTTATTTTCATACCCCATGAACTAGAAGGATGAACTTGCTGTTTACTAAAACGGAAGACTAAGTAGGGGGAGTCCTGGCTTTAAAATGTTGTACTGTTTTTAAGAAATATTCACATGAACTGTTGAAAACGTAGGTGAATACTTATGTCTGGAATAAAAGAGGAATGGTTCCACCAAAGACACGTGACAAAAACATTCCCCAGGTACAACCTCTACAAGCTCTATTGCAAACTATACATTTGAACACTTCAGCTATGGGCTGCTCCCAGCCAGATGACCTGTGCATAGCTCTATCTTTCAGTGCTGGGATTACAGACATGTGCTACCACACCAAGCTCACAGGATCTATTGCTAACTCTGTGTTCCCACTTAGCCTTGATTTACCATTTACCTATTCTTGACTTCTGAACTTCAGACTCTACATCTACAAAACTATAGCAATTACATGGCTTTAAAGAGAAAAGCATTTAACAGAGAACTTGGTACTGGTATTGATTTTTAGTTCATTTAAACCACCAAAGGAAAATAATCCTGAGCTTGGCATTAGACATAAGATGTAAGCAATAGCACTGTGAAAAGGAGCACTAGTAATCAAATAAACAAATTATCTCTAGAATGTATGAAATACTAATTGCTAACAACGGTTAGAGGTCAGACTGTTTATTTCAAGCTCAGACAAGATTTGGGTCTTACATCTTCTAGCAAACTCAATTGTGTTTTCACATAACTTAAACTACAGTATTATAACAACATAGTGCAAAAGTTAAACAGCCAGCCTGTAATGGCTATAATCCCAGCACTTGGGAGGCTGAGGCAAAAGGATTATAAATTCAGAGCCAGCCTGAACTACAGAGTGAGACTGATTCCAAAACTGGAGATGGAGCTAGGGAGATGGTTCACTCTGTAAGCCTTAAGGCAGGAGAACCTGAATCCCATCTCCACACATAAGGCAAAGCTGGGTGTGTGACATGGCAAAGTTCCAGGCTAATGAAAGAGATGTTGTTCTCCCACAAAAGGTAGAAAAGTTGAGGAATGACACAAGATTGTCCTCTGATGACCACATGAACATACATGTGTACCCACAGACAAAATGTATGAATATAATCTGTCTCAAAAAGAAAATCTTACTGTGCTAAATCTTAGCAACCTCAGGACACACTTCCCCCACTTCATTATTGAAAACTTTCGCCTTCTCTCCTAAAGAAAACACCTTCTAGATTCTCTTTGGTATGTATGAATCGCCAACATCACTACCCTTTTGTTTTCCTGAGCATAAACACTGCAACACAAAGACAGTGTGAAGTTATTAAGAGGCAGGGAGCTCAGTGGGAGGGCAGCATATATAGCATAGATATTCTACTAAACAAAGAAATGCCTCCAACTGCTACCCTGCAGGTCAGCACACTACTCAGAATTTACAGATAGTTTATTTCTGGAGTTTGCCCATTTAATATTTCAGCCCACAGCTGACCTTGGGTAACTGAAATTGCAGAAAATAAAACCACAAACAGTAAGAGACTACTGAATCATCTCCCTGCAGCTGACATTTTACTGAGACTAGCGAACATAATCAGCAAATAGAGAAGCCGAGAGCAGAACTGTTCTTTATGTGTGTACTTTGTATTTTTTAACATAAAAACTCTCCAGGACAGTGCTAACTTCCTTCTCCAGGTTCCTCTTTGAATTCTTGACATTCTGTTAGGTTCATTTTTTTTTTCCCCCACTCTGGCCTGCCTCTCCTTTTTCCTTGCCAATGGAGTTTCTTAATCTCCTTGGTAAGTGGAAAGCAAGTATAAAATCTAATCAAAGCCTTTAATAGCTAGAAAGGACTTTAAATATCAGACTGTTGTAGATAAGAAAACTTAAGGACAGAAACTATTTGTCCAAGGTAACAGAACTAATACAACCAAATCTTAATTTCCCATTTTCCTGCTTCAACTCAGTTCATTTAGTTAAATAAATACTTTTAAGCTACATTTATTATTTAGAAATCAAATAGGCTTCCTGTTGCTAATCTAATCTGAAGTGATACTTCAGTATATTCTTGGGAATAGTTCCAAGGAGTGACCTCATACTATTCTTACCATATAATTATGGTTAAATGCTGAGATAATTTTGTTCCATCCATATACGCTGCTATATTTTAGAAGAAGCAGAGTTGACCCAGACAATACCTTATGCCTTATTTCCTTTAGTATTATTAGAAGGCCTTAACATTTACAAGTAAGAAATTATAATTTACAAATTTTATCAGAGGATATGTATATGTAAGTATGAGTTTGTTAGGTAGCTGGCCAAAATTAACAGGATTAAAAGTTATCAAAAATTGGACTGACCTTCCTATCCACACCCCATTCTACCCCACCCCCACCCCCAAGACATCCAGTGAGCTTTTTGAAGCTCATTTGGAGAAGGCTCCTCCCTTCTGGTTAAGAACAGCCATTATCCTGGTTACTTATGCCATTTCTGCAAAATACATGACGAGAGCAATTTAAGGAAAGTTTGGGCTCCAAGTTTGAGAGTATAATGCATTATGGCCAAGAAGGCATTGTGCAAGAACAAGAGGCATCTGGCCACATTAAATCTACTGTCAGGAAGCAGAGAGATGAAAACTGGGGGTCCATGCAGTTTCTCCTTCCCACTCTGTTGGGAACCCAAACCACAGAATGGCACTGCCCACATTAGAACAGGTCAGTTAAGCCTTTGGGGAAATACCCTTGTAGTCAAATGCAGAAGTGTTTCCATGGGAATTCTAAACACTACCAAGTTGACGAGATTAACAATCACATCTATTTTATAATTTTTATTTTTTTTTCTTTAACCTACTCACTCTGCTACATCATTTTTTTTTTCGTACAAAGAATGGGACCTGAGTTCTACCTCTGGCCCTGAATAAACATATAACATTTTTAAATGTCCAAAAGATTATTCTAGATTACAAAAATACACTATTGTCCCTGTTCTTAAAAGTCAATTCAAATGAGCAATCACCTGAAGAGGAACCTGCCCTTGGGAAAACAGTCTATTTCAGAAGCTTGAAGAAACAAATTATACCTGAAGACATACTGAGAAGAATAAGAAAATCCAGAATATATCAGAATCAGAAGCTGCTTGCCTGGATATGCTAAACATTCTCTCTTCTCATCCTCTCTCCCGTCCCTCTCTATCCCTGGCCATGCAGTTGCTTGTGGACCTGCATGCCAAACCTAACTACTGTTTCAACCTCTATTCCAAAAGCAACATCCATCTAGCTCCTTTCGGAACTTGAACAGATCTCCAGTTTGCCTGCCCCGTCAGGTTTTGTTTTGCTTCTTCTGAAATCAATAAAACTGTCCTTAAGCATCCTTCTGGGTCCATTTTTAATTTTTTTTATCTATCAGACTAAGAATCCACAATCATGATCCTGTGTTCCCTAGGAACATCTTCATGACCCCCAAACAAATATATGCATGTTTTAGCCAATACTTTCCTTTTTAATTAAAGTCTTATTTTTTTTCATGTACATAGGTGTTTTGTCTGCATGTATATCACATGCATGCAAGTGCCTAAGGAGCTCAAAGAAAAAGTCTAGTTTCCTGGAATTGGAGTTAGATATTACTAGGCTGTCATGCCGTGCTGGGAATTCTCTAAAAGAGCGCCATGTGCTCTTAACATTCAAGCCTTCTCTCCAGCCCTATTTTCTTTCCTTTCTTTTTTTTTTTAACTCTTTAGAAATTTTAATGTTTTTATAAAAATATTGTCCAATAGTCCTTCATTAGAATAATATTAAATATATAATTGTAAGCTAGACAAAAATTTTTTCATATGTTTACTTATTCACTTTACATCCCCTGTTCAACGCTTCTCTTCTTGTCAGCTCCGATTTTCCTTTCTTATAGGACTTAGTTTGATTGCAATATGGTTGAAGACATCAAGTGAAAGAGACAGGATCAACTCAATGAATTCTCTTGCTCAGTAACAAACTAAGAATGCTGAATCCACCTTGACAGTGTTCTAACAGAAGTGCTGATGGGAGCTTTTTGGTGTAAAACTATCATCCTTTTTTCTGTTCTCCCCACTTGAAAAATGAGTGCTTAACAGTCATGTAAAAATTCAAGCTCAAAGCTGATCAATAAAGAAAAGACGCAGCAAACTTCAACTCTGTGCCAATCAAAAGAATGAGTTAGGGACAAGGAACTCTTGTTCAGGCCCCGAACAAGTGGAAGGATCTTATATCTCACAGAAGCCCAGGTTATTTTCTATCAGTAATGGGGTATTGTCAGGCATGGTGGTGTATATCTTTAATCACAACACCTGAGAGGCAGAAGCCGACAGTTCTCTGAGTTTGAAACTAGCTTGAGCTAGTTCCTCTTCCTCATGAAAAGTTCTCATTAAACCTCTGCCTTGCCCATTTTTATCTAGGTTTTTTATCTAAGTAAGTTAGATTCTATTTTCACTAGGAAAACTGAATCAATCTATTGATAATCATATTGTGGTTTAGACTTTACATGTTCCCACAGGCTCATATGGTGGGTGAAGACTCAGTTGTCATCATCTGACACTTAACCGGAAGCAGAGCCTTATCAAGGTGGAAACTAACAAAAAATTGGGGACAAGTGCCCTTGAAGGAAATACTGGGACTCTAGTTTCTTCCTTCTTTCTTTGCTCTTTTTTGCTTCTTGACCACCTGAGGTAAGCAGCTTTGCTCCACCAGCATTCCCTCCCATGATGCACTCACTTACTACCTGGCCAGAGACCAACTAACTCTGGGCTGAAAAACCTCACTCTCCCTTTGATTTATCTCAGGCACTTGTCACTACTGTGAAAGGCTGATACACATTTTATCAGTAAGCTACCAACCTCTACTCTGCATTAATTTGACTTGGCCCTTAAGATCAAGTCTTTCAAGGCTGATATACGGATGAGTGGGTAGAGTGTGTACTTTGCAAGCATGAGGACCTGAGTCCAGATTCCCACCAACCATGTAAAGCCAGGCACTCTATGCCAGTGCTAGGGAAGAAGGAGATAATACTTGGGGTTCACTGGCAAGCCAGCCAACCCCAAAGGATAGGCTCCAGGTTAGAAGAAGGTGCTTGACTTTGACTCCTAGGCTCCACAAAAGCATGCACCAGCACACACATGAACAACATCCCCACTCGTAATCCATTTTAACTTGTGCATGGATCTCTTGCTTCATTTTCTTCTCTGGTATATTCATCAGAGATGATTCCCTCTCCTATATTATCATCTTCCCTTTTCTCTAGATCCTTCTCATTCATCAACAGACCTATAATATCTTCCATGCTAAAACCAGTAAACTCCTTTCCCTTCTAGCCCCATTTTTCTGCCTCCTTTATTAGCAACTTTCTCCAATAAATTATCTTTCTGTACTAGCTCTTTCGATACCTTGCATATACTTTGTTCTTCTCCCCAGTTGCTTTCATGTCTATCTAGTGGTCTGAATGAGAATGTCCCCCATAGGCCCATATACTTCAATACTAGAAGGAACTGTTTGTGAAGCCTTGGGAGGTGTGGCCTTGTAGGAGATAAATCACTAGAGGCAGGCTTTGAGTGTTCAAAAGATAGGCATCACGTCCAGTGTGCTCTCTCTACCTCTTTGTTTGTGGTTTTTGAGATGTGAGCTAAGGCAAGAACGGTGGCAAGAACAGCTGAGACATCATGAACTTTAACCCTTTGGAATGGTAAAGCCAATTAAGTACTTTCTTTCATAAGCTCTTTTGGTCATGGAGTTTTATTACAGCAATAGAAAAGTAACTAATATAGTCTAGTTTATAAAAAAAAACTTCTATATATCAAATATGTAATCAAGATAAAGACATTAATGCTGATGTAATCCTACCACTTAATTTTCAGACACATTTAAATTTTGCAAACTTGACTAGTAATACCCTTTATAAGAAAAAAACAAAATCAGATCTCGACTATGTCACAGTTACTGTCTTGCTGAAGTCTTCTCCAATTTGAAATTGTTCTTGTCTTTCCTAACTCTCATGGCCTTCACATTTTTTTAAATTTACAAGCTACTATTTCAGTAAAATAGTTAGTCATCAACTTTAGGTTGTCTGATACTTCCACAAACACCCTGTGTCTTTGCACTGCATCCAGTGAGGTGGCATACAATTTCAACCATCCTATTACTCCCAATGCTAACTGATCACTTGATTTTAAAAACAAACAAACAAACAAACAAACAAACTCCACAAATCTCTATCATTCTTTAAAGTACTTTTCTTACTTTCTGAAATAAGATTCTTCATTTTAGGTTCATCTTCCATTTTTTTTTCTGCACTAACCTGGCATCAATTATATCTAAAAACAAACAAAACAAAACAAAAAATTCCTTTTCCTTTTAGTGAGTGAAGATATTCAGAAGCCAAGATTTTAATTCTAGGTATGTTCTCTGCTATTTGGGGTATCTCATTTACAAGGCCTGTCAATAATCAGAGTACAAATAAAGACACAACACACATACATTTATTCACTTCTTTATCGCTGTACCTGTGTGTATTAGAGGTGTTTACAGCAAAATCTCCAATTCTAACAATATTAACACAGTTACTCACTGAACACTCCCCAGATTACTTATAAGCAATCTCCCAGGCCACTCCTGACAACCCCCTCAGATACCTTTGTCCCTGTACTGGGTCACATGGTGCTCCTACTTTGGCCTTTTCCATCAGTCTGTTGCCAGTGTTTCCCCCCATACATCTATTACTTCCCTCTCTCTTTTCCACTCCCTTGAAGCTGACTGCCCTCATGTACGGATGCCTTCCTTACTCTTTTTGGACTCTGATATACTGCAATGGTTATAGCTTAGACTCTCATTAAGTCACACGCATTGACTTGGTGGTCTGATACAACAGTGTCCTATGGAAAGTGTCCTACTCTCTACTTGGCCCTGGCTTACCACTCCCCATTCCTGATGTCCTCAAAACTCATTCTCAAACCCTGATCTAGGATATCACTTCTTCTGACTCTGTGAGGAAACTGACATTGTGTACAACCTCACTTCAACTACTCAGAACATAAAATACAAGGGGAAAGTTCCTGCAACTCACTTATCCCTAACTGAAAATATCCTTAATTCAAACTATTTGCTAATTCTAAACCAAAGTGAATTAGTATACGTCTTAGAAAACTTCAATAGTAAAAAAATGCACTCACACAGACTACATATATGTTTGTAACAGCCTGGTACCACAGGCAATCTCAGCTACTCCAAGAGGCTTAGGTAGGAGGGTCACAAGTTCAAGTCCTGCCTAGGCAACTAAGTAAAAAAATCAATCAATCAATCAATCAATCAATCAATATTCATTCTCTCTCTCTTTCTCTTTTTCTCTTTGTCTCTAAGTAAAAAGCAGCTGGGGGTGTAGCTCAGTGGTACAGTGCTTATCTAGCATTTACAAGAACCTGGGTTCAATTCCCAGTACCAGAAAAAGAGAAATTTATTTCTGACAATGAAATAATTAGATGGTCTCTATTTATAATGGTATTTAGAATTAAAGAAAGGACTAAACTTGATGAAGCAGATGAGGTAGAATATTAAAACTATTATTAACATTTACAACTTTAGCTTTCCAAGATAAAATGTTTTAGCCGTAAAATGTATTAAACCAGGATATGGTTATAATAGGATATCTAAAACAGAAGTATGATTTTTCATATCAAAACAAAAAGTCTTCTTTGCTTATCTACCTTTATTACTAAGAGAAAACTCTTCAGTATTAGAGTAAATGGTGTCTTTTCATTCACTCACATTTAGAGCACTCCTTATTTACTCTCATATCTAGAAGCCATAACAGCTTTATACTTAACTTGCTTTGTATATTTAAAAGCTTAATGAGAACTAGAAGTACTTAAAGTATCAGGAGTACCAAGAAGTTTGGAGGATGGACATAAACAGCCTGTTAGTACACAGACCAACACCTTCCGCCATGTATGTAAGATAGCTGCCTTAGTGTTTTTATTCTAACAGGTAATTCAGCAGCTGCTCCTTAGACATTCCAAATACTGAGGCAGCACACATGTACACACAAGTTATTAGTTCATTTTCCATCTCTCACAGGATACTCCCACTTTATACAACAATAAGCCATCTATTTCTCTGCACTCCCATGTCGTCATTTTCTCTAGAAACAACCACCATTTGGAGATACTGCAGTACTATCTTATTTCTGTTTTATTTATCCTTGAATTCAAAGTTCATATTTTTCTAGATCGATCATTTCAAAATTCAAAAGCGATCATATAAGGCATCATAGTAGTTAAGAACATTGATTATTGGCTTAGGGATAAAGCACATGCAGTGTTAAGTACTGGAAATCAATCTATAATATTTTAAAAACATAACAATACAAAACAAAACACCTGGGCAAGTATGGTAGCCTGCCTTTGTCTAAAGTAAATAAAAGCAGAGAAGCCACAGAGTGCAATAGGGAAGACACTGTCAGCTTACAAACACGCACAAAACTTCCTCCAGAGCAATGCCTCTGCTCTGTACCACCTGCCTCTCTAGAACCCCTCTCTATCTGTGCTTCTCTGATCCCTAACAGACTGCATCAGTGGATTCTCTTGTTTTCTACTTCTTCCTTGGGCTTGGGCTATGGAAGAGACAAACAAGATAAAAGTGAAGTCAAGGTTCTTATTCCTCTGGTGATCTGCCTATCAGGAATCTGCAAGCTTCCTATGTTCCTCTTCTGAAAGTCGGATGTATCAGGTACCCCTTAGTCAAAATTATGTAGGGGTCTGGCAACTGTTTCCTCCCCTTGCCTTTAAGACCTAACTAGCGCCAGGTGGTGGTGGCATATGCCTTTAATCTCACCACTCAGATGGCAGAAGCAGGAAGATCTCTGTAATTTTGAGGCCATCTTGGTCTACAAATCTAGTTCCAGGACAGCCAAAGTGACGGAAAGAAACCCTGTCTCAAAAAAAACCAAAAAGATAAAACAAACAAACAAACAAAAAAGGAACTAACAACACCAAAACCCTCCAAAGACTTAAGTAGTAATAACTTCACACTGCTACCATGACAACTGTATTGTTTTTTTTTTTTTATTGTGAGGCATGGTGGTGCACTCCTGCACTGTCAGTACTTCTGAAGTGAAATCAGTAAGATCAGGAATTCAACAAATTACAAAGCAAGTTTAAGGTCAGAGTAGGTAACATGAGACCATCTCAAAAACCCTAAAATGTCACTTTATTAAATGTTCTTTCATTAGCCCTTTAAGTGTGCAATTTCCTACCAGCTCCATGACTAATGCAGAAGAGAAATGTGTGTTCAAAGATAGGCTAAATTCAATGCAAGACTTTCCAGGACTGGGGAGATAGCTCAGCAGCTGAGAGTGCTATCTGCTCTTCCAGAGTTCCCAAGACTGGTTCCTAGCACTCACACTGGACAGCTCACAGCCATCTCTACCTACAGTTCCAGGGGTTTCCGATGCCTTCTTCCAGCCTCTATGGACACTGTACACATGTAGTGTGCACATACACATACAGGCAAAACAGTCATACACATAAAAATAAGTAAATCTTTTTTAAATGAAAAATGTTGCCCATGGGTCTCTTAGAGAACAGCAATATAGTGTGGACAGTATTATCAGTGTCTTTTTTATAGTAAACTGACAAACTGCTATACTACCACGACCAAATGTATCCTCTTCATTGACTTTAGTGGACTGTCAAGGTTCTCCAAAGGCCTTCAAACTTCTAGCTTCATCCACATTTTACCTTTTTATCAATATCAGTTATTTTCCTAATACATACTGCCACAAGAATTTAAGATAAACATTCACATATTTCAAAGTTAACTGAGGTGAGCAGATATTGTTTCCAAAGTTATACAAATGAGTTTAAGGTATAGCCCAGTGGCTTGTTAAGTGTTACTAAGGCCCTGGGTTCCAATCATAGCACTGGGAGAAAATCACAAATAGAAAACATGTACAGAGAAAGATGCTCGGGTGCTGTTGAAGAGATGATCTGATGATTAAGAGGCCTGGCTGCTCTTCCAGAGAACCCAAGTTCGACTCTTAGCACCTACACAGTGGCTCACAACCACCTATAACTCCACTTCCAGGAGACCTGATGGCCTCTATGGGCATTGCATGCATTTGGTACATATACACCCATTCAGGTAAAACACCTGAATATAAAATATAAATAAATCAATCAAAACAAAATTTTAAAAAAGATGTTCAACACCATTAGTCACCTGATAAACACAAATCCAAGTCACAAAGAAGTACTACTTTATACCTACTATAGTAGCATGGTTATAATAAAAAAAGCAAATGAAGAGCTAGAGAGATAACTTAGAAGTTGAGAATGCACACTGCTCTTTCAGGCTCTAGTTCAGTCCGTAGCACATGGCTCAGAAGCACCTGAAACTTCAGTTCTGAGGTCCTCTTTTGGTCTCTGTAGGCACCTACACTCCTACATGAAGATATATAGAGTTAAAAATAAAAACAAAATCTTAAACTAAAACTATATATTTTTTAAAAGATAGATGAAGGCCAGCGACATGGCTTAGCAGGTAAATGCACTTGCTACTAAGCCTGAGGATCTGAGTCTGATTCCCAGACCCACATGGTGGAAGGCGAGGACCAACTTACTTCTGTATCCCAACTTTCATACCAAGTACTGACTGCAGAAATTTAAACCTTCACACATTGTTTGTGAAAATATAGAATGCAAAATAAGCAGGTACCACAGTTATTCAATGATTCTGCAACTCCACACCTAAAGAGAAACAACAGAAAAATCCTGTTTTGAAAAAAAAAGAAAGAAAGAAAACCATATATCCACTCAAAAGCTTAAGCCATAAATCTTCATAGCAGTATTATTCATAATAGAAAAACATAGAAAGAACCCAAATGTCCAATGAATGGATTAATAAAATGTGTATATGTACACAATTAATATTATTTGATAAAAAGAATGAAACATTCACTGATAAATGCTACAATGTAAATGACCTTTGAAATCATTATGCTAAATGAAACATTCTCCATCTGCAGTGACCACATATTTTATGATTCTATTTATATAGAATGTTCATAACAGATAAATCTGCAAAGAAGGCTGAATGGTTTCCTAAGGCTGTAGGTAGGTAAAGAGGAGAAAATACAGCACTGACTTTTAATGAACATCATCTTTCCTTCTGGCATGACAAAAAAAGCATACGAAATAGAAAGAACACTGACAGGGAAGGCAGTGAACAGATAAAAGTCCCCTGAATATGGGAGGGAGTAAAAGAGAGGGATAGACAGAAGGGAAAACAGGAGGGAAGGAGTCAATCAGTGAGTGCATGCACACACACATATATTCCTGTCTAAGTGTGGTGGTTACAGGTTGAAATAGGTGTGCAGACTGAATGATTTATATTAAGAATAGAACTGAGAGATGAAGATGGCTCAGTGGTTAAGAGCACTTGTTGCTCTGCGCACAACCCAGGTTCAATCCCCACCACCAAATGGTGTCTCACAACCATCTGTAACACCAGTCCCAGAGGATCTGAGGCTCTCTTCTAACCTCCAAAAGCACCAGGAACACATATACATACAAGTAAAACACTCATACAAATGAAATAAAATATATCTTAAAAAAAAAAATGAAAGAAAACCCAAAACCAGAACTGATTTCTCACAGTTCTGGTGCCTGCTGAAAATGCTCTCTGCTTCCAAGATGGCCTCTCCATCCTGTGCTGTCACAAGGTGAGGATGGAGGTGCAATGAGGGAAACTCCTGTCCTACAAGTCCTTCAAAAGGACTTCATAAGCCCATTCTTGAAGGCCATGTACTCATGGCCTAGTCATCTCCTAAAGAGCACACCTCTAATGTTGCTGTATTGGGAGATTAGTTTCAACTAGAATTTGAGGAGGGAAATATCAACTAACTATATTCCGGCTACTATGAATAATTCAGTAATAAACACAGAATACAGTTGTCTCTTTAACATCTCTTGTCATTTGCCTTACATATATACCCATGAGATTTTGGATCATATGAAGTTCTAGTTCTAAATATTTTAGGAACTTCCATACTATTTTTACATGTTATGCTAATTTACATTTTCATCAAAGTAGTACACTTATTTACATGTTCACCAACATTTTTTCATCATTTTGCTAAAAGCTATTTTTAATGTGATACAAGGTAATATCTCACTGTGTTTTCAATCTACATTCTCCTAATGAATATTAACATTGAACATTTTTCTATATACTTGATGGACTTTTGAGTGATGTTTATTCAGGTCAACTGCCCAGTGTGTATATAAGCAAGTGTGCAAGCACATGTCTATGTAATGATGTGCATGTGTGGGCACACATGTGCCACAGCATATAAATGGAGGTCAGAAGACAGGTGTCAGTTCTCTCAGGTGTCACCTTCTACTTTAAGGCGAGGTCTCTTTATTGTTCATTACTGCATATACCACAGTTTCTGCCTTGTGAGTGTCCAGAGATTCTATCTCTACCTCCTATCTCCCCATAAGAGCACTGAGACTTCAGATGCATACTTCACACAGTAAGATTTACGTCCTCAGTGCATTTTATTCTCGGAGCCATTTATTTCCACAGCCCTGTATGTCTATTTCTAAGATCAGGTTATTATCTTGGTACTATATCCCTCAGCAGATTCTCCCATTCCAGACACTTTGTTGTGTAGAGTTGTGTCTATTTTTGCTTTTGCTACCAACACTTTTGGGGTCATATTCAAAACAATCTTTGTCAAGAGCAATGTCATGGAGCTGTCTTTGTTTTCTTCTAGTATTTTATAGTTCCAGCTCTTCCATTTAGGTCTGTACTCTAGTTGGTTTTATTGTTATTTTTAGTGCTGTTGGGGGATTTTTGGTGGGGTATGGTATAAAGTAAGGATCTAGTGAGGTTTTCACAAACAAACAACCTATCTTTGATCTATACTAGTGTTTCTCAATGTGTAGGTTAAAACCCCTTTGGGAGTCAAATGACCCTTTCACATCGTCACCTAAGAACATCAGAAAACACAAATATTTATGTTGTGATTCATAACAGTAGCAAAATTAGTTATAAAATAGCCACAAAAATAATTATATGGTTGGGGGTCACCACAACATGAAGAACTGTCTTAAAGGGCTGCAGCATTAGGAAGGTTGTGAACAAATGATCCAGACAATGAAGTGTTTGAAAATATCCTCCAAGATACAAACTGACAAGCCTATTGGTGAGCAGGTCTGCTGGTAGAGTACATGCCTGGAGTGCACAGCGTCGTGGCTTCAGTACACAGCACTGCACAAATGAATAGTGGCGGTAGATACCGGTCATCTCATCATCAGGAAATAGAGGTAGGCCTTTACTATGCAGCAAATTTGAGGGTGACCTAAGATACATGAGCTCTTCTACCAGAAAAAGCACATTCAGACACAGACACACACACGCACACACATCAGTTTTTACCTATTAAGAATATAGTAATAAATATTAAAATCTCAATACAAGAAAATCCTGGTTTCACAATAATACCATACTAGGTTACTTACATCAATGCCACTATTCTACAGGATAGTCTAAATTAAAATCTGGATAAAATATATCTTAAATAAACTAAAGCAACAAAAGACAAACCAAGTGTGAAATGTCCTAAAACTTGGCCCCCAGCTAGTGGTACTGTTTGGCAAAACAGTAGAGACCATTAGGAGTGGTGTCTAGCTGGAAGAAGTGGGTGGTCACTCAGAGGTAGGTCTTGAGGGCTGCAGCCTGCCCCAGTTCCAGCTAGACCGCTTACTGAGCCAGAGACATAAAACAAACTATACAAACCAGAAGCTTCCAGCACCAGTGACAAGAGCTGCCCCAGCCACCATGCCCTCCCTCCTGTGGATTATGCTTTATGAAACAGAAGCCAAAACAAATCTTTTCTCCCTTAAATTGATTCTGTCAGGTACTTTGTCAGAGCACAAAAAAATTGACTAAAACAAAATAGTATGAAATTGCAAGGTCACAAGTAAAATAAAAATGAACATCCACTCATCCAATGAAATGTATGGTGCAAAAACAAACAAACAAACAAAAAAAACAACAAAAAAAAACCTACCTCTGTTCTAGGAAGTTGACAATTTTGAAAATTTACATCTGTTTTAATAAAATACCAAGACATAACACAGAAAGAGAAAACAAATCCAACAACCACAAGTAAATTCCAAAACCTTAAACTTGGTTCAAGGTGGTTCCAGACTGGTAGGGACCTTAAACACACAGCAAAAGAAAATTCCTACATATGCACTGACCACAGACAGTCCTCACAGATCTCTGGTCAAAATGGAAAAGAACAAACGCAGGAGGACATACTGCATGACAGCATGTATATGAAAACCAGTCTTTGTCTTCCAGTTCATTAAGTCAGGTCATAGTGACCTTCCCTACAGTTAACATTCAGCAGCCACAGGAGCACTAACGAAAAACTGGGTGCTCATAGTTCTCCTTTTTAGAATTTGAAGGGCCCAAAAATACACTGCTAAAGATAATCAGCTGTACTCAAATACTCAGGAACCAAGACTCCCAGACCTAAACAAGCTGAGAACATTTTCATATAAGGAGAGACAACTGGTTTCAATATCAAGTTATGAAAAAGATTCCTCAGGCTAAAACAGATACAACAGATAAAGCCATCCCTGAGAATCCATGAGGGAATGAATTCAGGACTGCTCACAGAAAGGAAAATTATGAATGCTTAACTCCCTTCTACAAGATGGCACCCTATCTGGTCTAACCCAGGCACACCCTGAAAATGTTTCCACATACTTTAAAACATCTCTACATTACTAATAATACTGAATACAATATAAATGCTATGTAAACAGCTGTTTTACTACATCGCTTAGGGAATAATAAACTGGGAAGAGGGTGAAGGTAGTGTTTCTTAGTGTCCCATACAGATA
Organism: Grammomys surdaster; assembly: GCF_004785775.1. Lineage (NCBI taxonomy): Eukaryota > Metazoa > Chordata > Mammalia > Rodentia > Muridae > Grammomys > Grammomys surdaster. The sequence goes on along the minus strand of NW_021621323.1, from coordinate 17,774,981 downwards.
CCATCATTTTGAACTATTTTGAAACCACAGATGGTTGACTACACTGGTACAGAACCCAGAGAAGGCCAACTAATTACACACCCAGGGAATAAAAACTACCTCAGGATCTAAAGCATAATTTAATTACAAAGTTATTGCAATCCATTGAAAAACTACCTTAGTATCCAAAGCATAGTTTAATTACAAAGTTACAGCAATCCATTGAACTACTCCACCAAATCAAGAAGTGCCTGAGTGCTTACTACAGCCAGCTGTTTGTCTAGAAAAGGAGAAACAAAACAGGTATGTTCACTTCCTAAAAATAAAATGCTAATGTGCCAAAAATGGGGATATCTGACTATAAATATATGCTTTTCAAATAGCAATAAGCATATCAAAGATTTCACACTCAGTGCTAGAAATTAAACCCAGGATACTAGGCAAATACTTGACCATGGAGCCACCTCTCTAGCCCCTCCCTCACTGGGTACTTTAAAGACTCTGATTAGTGTCCTATCAAGAAATTAAAGAAAAGCTCTATCAAGAAATTAAAGAGAAGCCAAGCAAAGCAGTGCACACCTGCAATCACAGCACCTGAGAACTGGAGGGACAGAGAATTTAGAATTCAAAATCAGCCTCAGCTACATAGAAAATCTGAGATCAGCTTGGGCACAAGATCATGTCTCAACCAAATAAAAAAGAACAAGGAAAAACTGCCTCTAAGCATTAACATTAAGCCCTAAATATCAACATTAACTTGGATTCAGTGGGGATCTGTTTGTTTTGTACAAACCCTTTTTCACTGCTTCATACAAATCCTAAGTGCTGGATCCCATACTAACAAAGCATCAGACATCATCCGATAACGCCTGATAGCATTCCTTTACACTGTAAGAGGTTTCGAAGAACTAGTCAGAGGAAACTGTGCAAAAGCAATCACAAATTTCACTGCAATGTTATTTCAGAAACAAAAGAAAATGCTAAAAAGCACAAATGACAATATTAAAATGATCTGTAGTCCCTATGTTCAAAGCACAATTTTCAAATTAAAGGACTTATCATTCTATCATTAATTAGAAAGTGGTGTCTCACTTAAAAGCAAGTTTACTACACACAAGAAAAAATTCTTAGTCCATAATTCAGCTCACAAAACTCAAAACAGAGCAAAGTACCACAACAAAGTCTCCTACCTTTTCCCATTGAGGAGTCTTTGACTTCCAGAAACGGCTCTGCTAACTAAACTGATACAGAAGCAAAAATACTAAATGACAGAAGAGGCGAGAGGAAGGGGTTAACAGTATTAACAAGTTGTGGTAATAATTCATATTAAAAAAGATACAGTCAGTTTTAGAACCATTAATATACTGCTGTGCTGAAGAAACCAACACTTCAGACATTTTTGCTGAGTGATAAAGCACATGCAATCATCTTCCAAAACCTAAAGGACACGGCTCAGCAGTTCAGACGACTGCTGCTATTCCAGACGACCAGTGTTCAATGCCTAGCACCCACTTGGAAACTCACAACCATTTGTCACTCCTTTCACTCCACTTTCAGAAAATCCAGTGCCCACTCCTGGCCTCTAAAAGCACCAGACACACATATACATTCAAGCAAACATTCACATACATAAAATAAAAATAAATAGAAATTTTAAATGAATAGATAAATTATAAAGGAATGCCTCTGCCTTTCACCAAAGAATTGGGGAAGAAGTGATCCCTTCTACTAACACAAATTAAGATGTCCTTCTGCCAGGCGGTGGTGGCGCACGCCTTTAATCCCAGCACTTGGGAGGCAAAGACAGGCAGATTTCTGAGTTCGAGGCTAGCCTGGTCTACAGAGTGAGTTCCAGGACAGCCAGGGCTACACAGAGAAACCCTGTCTTGAAAAACCAAACCCAAAAAAAAAAAAGAAGATGTCCTTCTGTGGAGTTTTTAATGGTTTAAAAACTAGGTTGATTTTATGCTAATGTATAGCTACACATGTGCACATGTGTGCACAGACACACAAATACCATGTTCCTGAATCAAGCAGTCAGCCAGACCAGCCTCTGTACCTGCTCCCTATCCCCGACTCGCTGCTTTCAAGCTTCTTACACTTAATGCAAGTCAAATCTAACCACTATGATCAGGTTGGCCCAGAAAGCATTTATTCATGTTCCTATCAGTGCCAGGATCTATGCCACGAAGCATGTTGATGACTGAGGAAACGGCAATGAAGCAGACAATGGAAGAACAATGAGCCGCCGGGCAGTGGTGGTGCACGCCTTTGATCCCAGCACTTGGGAGGCAGAGACAGATGGATTTCTGAGTTCGAGGCCAGCCTGGTCTATCTACAGAGTGAGTTCCAGGACAGCCAGGGCTACACAGAGAAACTCTGTCTCAAAAAATCAAACAATAAAAAATAAAAGTAAAAAAAGAAAGAAAGAACAATGAATAAGACATGATCTCTGCCCTCTAGGAACTTGAGAATTCCCACATGCATAATTCTTCCCATTCTAAAACCTAGGTGAAGTGATACAATCTTCCTAAACTTTCCCTACAATGAACAGAAGAAAAAGACATTTCTTAAAATAGTTTTAACCTTCAGTTGTCACTTTCTACTCATTTTAGTGTTACTTCTAAAGTCTTGAGTCATGGCTGGAGAGAAGGTTCAGTGGTTAAGATTTCCGGCTGCTCTTCCAGAGGACCCAGGTTCAATTCCCAGTACCAACATGGTGGCTCACAATCATCTATAACTCCAGTTCTAAAGAATCCCTCTTCTGGCCTCCAAGAAAACCAGGCACACATCCCAGTGTATAGACGTATGTACAGACAAACTATATACAGAAAAGAGTAATAGTCTTAATCACATGAGCTACTAGAGACTCATAGTTCTGTACAATTGATTCTTTTAGTATATATATACACAAAGCCTAGATTACTGCTTACACTATATGAACACAAAATTAAAATCTGTTGGATGGCCCAACATCAGTGTTTTCCACATCCTTTAGTATGCTAGTTACTACACATGACTTCAACTGAAATACAGGGCAGTTCTCAGTTTTATTTACTGAGGTAGGGTCTCTCAGGGCTGGTCAACTCTAGCTAGTCTAGCCAGCTATCTTCCTCAGGAAATTTGTGACTGTCTCCTGAGTTCTGGGATTTCAAACAGCCACCATACCTGTCTGACTTTTGCATGGGTTCTTGGGGATCAGAGCTCCAGTCCTCACACTTGAACAAACAGGTTCTTTATCCACTAAGCAATGTGATCCTGATCCAGGGAGCAAAATTTTAAGAGATCATATAAATGTGATATGTCTGGTCTATTTGTGTCATACTCACATATGTGTGTATGTGTGTGTCTGTGTGTGTGTGTGTGTATACACACATACATGTTTATCACTACAAATATTTTTCTGTTGAACTTTAACTGACCTCTCAGAAAACTAAAATGTTATCTCCTGACAAGTCAAACTTACTGACTAAATGCTCTTGGATTCCCTCAGCAATAAAAGAGAGCTATTAATTACAAAATCTGTACTTGGGGCTAGAGATATGGCTCAGCAGTTAAGAGCACTTAACTGCTCTTGCAGAGGATCCATGTTCAGTTCCCAACACCCATAAGGCCAGCTCACAACCATCTGTAACCCAGTTCCAGAGCATCTAGCACCCTCCAAGGGCACCTGGCACACAGAGGGTGAATACACAGACATGCAGGCAAAACACTCATTTACATAAAAATAAAAAAACTTTTTAAAAATGTATACTTTATGAAATAATATTTAGCTATGATCCTTTATTCTTTGTATGATAAAGAAGTCAACATCATAAGCAATGCAGGAGATGTCACACATAACTAATCATGCATCCTGGGAAAAAAAATGCAGCCTGTCACTCTAGCTAGTCACCACGTCACTTAAATGCTCATTTAAAACTAGAAGTCTCTTAAAGCACAGATCAAATACATTAACAGTTAATGCAGAAAGCCTTAAAACTACACAAAAGCCTGATCTAATCCAGTTAGCAAATTACTGTTAGTTCTGAGACCCAGTGCCTCAAATACAGCAGTTCTATAGAAGACCTTTATTTACCAAAGTTAACATAAGATTTTAAGAAGCATTAAAGCAAACAAGCTATGGTTGTGTACACCTGTATCCCCAGGAATTCAAGACCAGGGCTGGGCTGTACCGTGAAACCCTGTCAAAGAGGAAAGAAAGATTAAAATGGCAGGGGAGGATGGGGGGGCTGAAAAGATAGTGTGATAGTGCAGTTGATAAAGTGGAAAGTACAAAGACCTGATTCCACAAAGGAGTAAGTAAATAAACACCCAGGAATAATCCCACCACTGAGGATCTAGACATGAGTAGGCTCCTGGAGCTCCCTGGCCATGAGGCTCACCTAATCAGTAAGCTCAACACGAAGGAGAAATCCTATTACAAAAAAACAAGGTGGATGACGCCTCAAAAACACCCAAGTTTGACCTCTGTCCTCCACATGCATGCATACCCACGTGTGCAAACGCACACATAAAAGATAAGACAGCAAAACCCACCAGTTACAGCAAATGACTTAAGTTTGAGCATGTAACTATATATTATCAAATTTTGTATAACAATGAATTTTCAATAATTAAACCCTTAGGAAAGTAATGTGACCCCAAAGATAAAATGTGACAACTGTTTTCTATATTTAGATCTTGATGCAAACTTTCTAAACATCAAATTCCCAGTGGCAACAGAAAGTATAGGTGCTTTTATTATACTGCAACCCACTGGAAACAGAATCCTCACTCAAAACTGTAAACAAGGACTAGAGACATGGCTCAACAGTTAAGTACACAAACTGCTGCTTTTGCAGAGGACAGAAGTTCAAATCCCATCACCCACATCGAACAACTCACAAGTGCCTGTAACTCCAGCTTCAAAAAATCATAGTCCTCTTCTGGCCTCAGGCACCCATTTATATGCATACACATGCAAACACACACACAGAGATTAGAAAACAACTATGTTTTTTTAAAAAAATACAAAGTCCAATCAAGTTTTATGCTCAGCCCAATGGCTAAGAGCACTTCCCTTTGCAGAGCACCTGAGTCTGATTCCCAGCATTCGGAATGTGCCTCATAAACTGTCTGAACTACAGCTTCAGGGGATGTGATGCCCTCTTCTGGCTTCTTTCCCAGATATATACAGAGTCAGCCACAAATAAATACATGATTTAAAATTAAAAATAAGGGGTTAGAGATACGGCTTGATGGCTGTGTGCTTGGTCCAGTATGTTCGAGGTCTTGGGTTCAATCGCCAGCACCAAATAGATAAATAATAAATTTTGTAAATGGAAAATAAAACTATACCCATCTCCATTCAATGATGACACTGTAATGCATCATAGAATGTACAAATAAAAGGGGAAAACCTTAATCCCAGCAACTGGAGGGAGAGTCAGATGTATCTCTGAGTTTAAGGACAGCCTGGTCCTATATGGCGAGTTCCAGGCCAGCCATGTTTATAGTGAGACTGTCTCAAACAAACATAAAAACAAATGGGAAAGGAATAATGCCTGAAAAATCTAACTGATGTTACATGATTCATTTACGAATGACGCTCACCATTATTAGAACAATCAGCGGCGAGGCTGCTGAGGTATTTTGTCTTGGTGATATATTTGCAGACTGGGCAAACACTTGTGTAGAGTGCTAAAGGACAGATTCCTGGGGCTGAGCTTTAAGTGTCACTTCTATCCCCAATCTACAACACGTGGAAAAAAGAGAAAACATTCGGCCTTCCAATTAAACGATCTGCTTCAAATCCCAGTTAGTGCACATACACAGAACTTGTTCCTCCTCTCCCGCTTCAGAGATTTCCCGAGATTTTCGCAAACAAAGGCACGGAAAATATGCACAGGTGGGATAAAAAGGGGAGTGGCAGAGGCCAGGCGGCGCTCGAAACAGCGCCCCCAAGCCGCCAATTTTCCCGGCCGCACCTGAGAAATCACTGCCCTGCACACCTACACCCTCAGGTGGCGGCGTCCCGAGCGAATTCTCCGACCTATAACCCTCCGCCTGCACCTTGGTCGGGCATTGGGTATTGTCTGCAGCCTCCAGTGCCCAGGAAAGGCATGGAAAAAAAGATCAAAAAAAGAAAAAAAAAGACAGACAGACAGTCAACACACACACACACACACACACACACAGAGAGAGAGAGAGAGAGAGAGAGAGAGAGAGAGAGAGAGAGAGAGA
>NW_021621323.1:17755342-17768767 GCF_004785775.1 Grammomys surdaster | reverse complement strand
AGAGAGAGAGAGAGAGAGAGAGAGAGAGAGAGAGAGAGAGAGAGAGAAGAGAGAAGAGAGAAGAGAGAAGAGAGAATAAAGAACGAGAGGGAAATCAAGCAATCGGCAAGCCGCGCGCTCCTTTCGGCAAAATGAGCGTCCCTTCCTCGATCCGTCTACCTAATTCAGGTCACAAAAACCGACCCGCCAGCCCAAAGAGGCTGCAACCGGAGCTGGCCGGCGCGGAGTCGCGGGCGCCCTAGGTCCGGAGCAAGGAGGCAGCAAGAGAGGGAAATGGGCGTGTGGGTTGGGCCTGGCTGGCCCGAGGCCGGGCTGGGAACAAAGCCGCCCCGCTCCCCCTACCTGGAACTGGGGCGTCGCCCAGGCGCGCGGCGCGGGGATCCGAGCGGCGCCCCTTCGGGACAATGGCTCCCTCCCCCGCCGTCGGGCGCGGGGTACAAAGGCGCGGCGCGAGGCAGGGCGCCCGTCCGCAAAGTCAGTCGGAGGCGGGAGAGGGGACGGCGGCGGCCGTCTAGGGCTGCGGCCCGGCCCCTCGGAGGGAGCACAGGCAGCCGCCCCGTCGCCTCCCCGCAGCCGAACGGGCTCTCGCGGCACAAAGAGGCGCGGGACTCGGCGCCGCGCCGAGCCCGGGGCTCCCGCCGCCGACGGCGCGAGCCGCTCTGTTCCCCACACTCACCCACAGCTCGGTGCCCCAGCTCATGGCGGAACCTGAGGCGACTGGCGCCGGCAGGCTGCTCCCGCTGTCCTCTCGTCCCGACTTTCCCTCCTCAGGATCGGCCCGGCAAGTGTCTGCCTCGAAAGCTGCCGCCACCACCGGGTCCCCCAGTGAGCGAGAGAGACACGACTGAAGCGAGCCGCCGCCGCGTCCCCGCCTCCCGGCAGCGGGGAGGGAGGGGGCCGGGGCCGAGGGGAGGCGGGACGGCGGGGAGGGGGCGGGCCGCGGTGCACCCTGGGATCGGGGCGGGCCCGCACTCCCGCGCGCGGGGGCTGGCGGGGTCTCCTCGAAGATGCTCCCCGCCCCGGCGGCCCTCGGACCCTCGGCGGCGTCCGTTCCGGCCGCCGGGCTCGGCGAAAGCCGCGCTCAGACTCCCGCTCCAAGATGGAGAGCGAAGGAGGACGTCCACTCACCCTGCCTTGCTCTGAGACCCCTCAAAGGAGGCGACCCCACACGTCAGTGTTCCCTACCGACCACTGACAAAGAAACCTCGTCCAGATGTTTGAGCAGAGGCGTGTGTGCGTGTGTTTAGTTAAACAGCTTTCCTGTTAAGGGACTTCTCCGTCCAGGTTTAGCGCTTCAGCCTGTGATCCTCGGGAATCACAAACGAGTGTAGAGGTCAAACGTCCAATGTGAATACAACGTGTCACACGACGTGACTGTTTTAATAAAGCATTTTGATTTTATTGTAAATTCTTTTGGGGAAACCTTTTTTTTTAAAGAGGCAAACAATACAGTAATCTTTTGGGGACGTTGCCATGGTAAAAAGATAGACTTGGTGTAAAGCGAACCCGACTGACACCTGCAGGAGGTGAGACACTGAGCTTGCCCGAATTCTAGGCTGGTGGGTACCTCCAGGGGCTGGTCTCTTCCCTCACAGTCCTAAACAACCTGTTCAGAGCCTGAGGCATCTCTTGCCTCTGATAGGAATCTTGGCTGCAGACCACCACTTGCTTTTATCTCTGCTGAGTTATTTCCCAGCCTGCCTCCACTGGCAGTCAGCAAGTTTGGCTGGTGCTACTAGATACCGAGTACAGTATGCTCAGTAACTCCCTAACATATGCTTTAGTATTAATTGCTTGTCGCTTAAAACACACACACATTTTCACTCTATAACCAGTAGAGTACTCTTCAATGAGTCATGACAACTGAATGCTTCAAGGTCCCCCCACCCCACCCCACCAGACTTCTTATCAGCACTGAAACTCCTCCCTACGTAACCGGCACAGGTGTTCCAGCTTCTTCCGCCCCAACCTTCCTGTTTGCCTAGCTCTGCTCCCCAGTTGAAGTCCAGGCAAATAGCCAGAGCTCTCCAGGCAGGCAGTCCAGTCACCACTCACCAAATTCTTTGCTGTCGTTTTCTGAGTTAGGCTGGGCAAAGGAATACTCTCTTCTAATTAGGTTAAGGCCGGTTTTTTTAAACTGCTCTTTGAAAGTCTCTGAAGCCAGGTGTGATGACGCACACCTGTAATTTCAGTGCTCCAGAGAGGCTAAGGCGTAACTACAGGAGTTGGAGGCTAGCCTGGGTTACAGCGTGTGCAGTGGTTGGGGGTGGGGTGGGGGTGGGGGACGTGGTGAGTGAGAATATCTTCCCAAGCAATAATTTCTTTCCACTATTTTTCTATATTTCTCTATTTCAAGTAGACCCGTCTCTTTCAAAGTATGTCTTCTAACTGTGCTAATCACCTCTCCGGTCTCACTCTCACTCTCTAGATAGTATGAATTTAATGCAGCAATCACAGGTTAAACTAATTAGTAGTGGAATGTACTTAATAAATGGCTGTCTCCTTTAGAGCTACTCCAGTGCTAAGATGTAACTTACCGAAGCTCTGCCATGGAAGTTAAGAAAGACCTAAGGACCGTAATTCAAACCAAAATTACACCTCTAAGAAGCAGAGGCAGGTGAATCTCTGAGTTCAAGGGCAACCTGGTCTACATGTGGAGTTCCGGGACAGCCACGGCTACACAGACTGTGTCTCAAACAAAAGTAAAATAAGCTATTAGTCATATTGAAACTGTACTGCCTACATAATTCCCCAATAAAACATAGATTTGTCTACAAGCTGAGCCACTTTTCTTTTCCTAAAACTTCTGAATATGACTTCACAATTTAAACAACTCATGTCTTAAAAGTCAAAATAGATTTTGAGCTGAAGATATGGGTAAAGCACTTGCCTAGCTCAGATGATGCCTTGCTTGGCTTTCAATTCCCAGTTCTGGAAAACAAAACAGCATAAAATACAAAACCCTAGGTTTGAATTAATTAAAACTGAAGCATCTGGCTACACCTGTGTTACACAGTGTAATTTTTCTTAATTATATCATCAGTTTTAACTACTGCAGCCTTATCTGCCATGTTCAAGTCTTGGGCACCAAAATAAATAAATAAATAAATAAAAGCAAGTTCTTATAATACAGGAATAAATGTGTCTATTGTCATATTTTGTTTTAAAACCTAATAATCAAAATCCAAAACATACTATCTAAATCGTCATCTCTAAAATAATTGACATTTAGCTATGCAGAGGTGTTTTATATACACACAAATGCTCACATACAAAGTAACACAGCCAAATGATATATCGCAGAGGTTTTGTGGGGGTATTTTGGGTTTTATTATATTATTGTGTGTGTGTCTTAGAGTTTTAGTGCTGTGAACAGATACCATGACCAAGGCAACTCTTATAAGGACAACATTTAATTGGAGCTGGCTTACAGGTTCAGAAGATCAGTTCATTATCAAGGTGGGAACATGGCATCGTCCAGGCAGGCATGGTGCAGGCAGAGCTGAGGGTGCTACACCTTCATCTGAAGGCTACTAGCAGAAGACAGGCAGCTAGGACGAGGTTCTTAAAGCCCAATCCCACAATGACACACCTATTCCAACAAGGCCACACCTACTCTAATATTGCCACTCCCTGGGCCAAGCATATTCAAACCACCATAGCGTGCATGATGGGAAGTGGGTGGAGCACGCTCTGGTGTGCACGTGGAGGTGAGAGGACAGTTGTGGAGTGAGCCCTTTCACCTCTGCATGCGTCCCATGGATCAATGGTGCACCTGCAGGCTTGCATGGCAGTCATCTTTGCCTCCAAACCCTTGGTTGCAAGGAAGGAACAAAACTTCAATCAACTTAGTATCTGGGGTAAAAGAAGCTACCTTTAGTATGTATGTGTCAGTGTCCCATCCCTGATTGAATATCATATACCATTTCCACTACCCAAAGTATAAATAGTGCAAGCAGCAACTAACCTTTTCTCATTAAAAATGAGAAATAAGGCTGTCTTTTAGAACTGAAAACTATTGTTTAAATGTGCAAGGTGGAATACACCTGCAATTCCCCCACTCCAGAAGTGGAAGTAGGAGCGTCAGAAGTTCAAGGTCCTCCCCAGTTACGTAAGAGCTTGAGGCCAGTCTGGGCTACAGGAGACCCTGTTTCCGTAAACGAACAAAACCCTACTGAGGCAGTGTCCACAAATAAAATTATTATTGTCTGTCAGTAGGCCAGAAAATCAAGCTAAGACTTTATTAGGAAGAATGTCAAAAGCTGTTTTAAGCCGCCAGTGGAACACCACACAAGAAAAATCTTACTGGTTCCCTGATTCCACGCCAGCCAAGGGAAGAAAGGCGGTAGCTAGTTAATAGTCGTCACTACTTTCTGTACTGCTAGAACTGGAAGACATCCAAACTTCAAGGGCATGGTTTAAGGTGGCTCCCTAGAGAAAAGAGAAAAACAGGAAGAGAGCAAGGTGCATAGACAGGCTACTTTTTGCTTTCTGGGGAATTCTACTTTCCATTATTAAATGCAATTAATTCATCTCCTGTAATGAAACCTTGACAAACACACACACACACACACACACAAAACCAACAACAAAAAAAGTACCTGCTGAGCACACACACAGTCCCAGCACTCAGGAAGCAGAGGCAAGAGAATCATCATTAGGTCATCGAGGTTTAAGGCCAGCTTGAATCTACACAGCAAGTTCCAGACTAGCCAGGGTGATTCTGGGAGCCTTTATCTCAAATAAATGAATGAAAAAAAGAAAAAAGAAATGAATGAAAGAAAGAGAAGAAAAGAAAAGAAAGAAAGAGAGAAAGAAAGAAAGAAAGAAAGAAAGAGAGAGAAAGAAAGAAAGAAAGAAAGAAGGAAAGAGAGAGAAAGGGAATAAAACTATATAATCAGAATGACTAGGTCTGTCTAAAGAGGTGACTTGCTTCCACACATCTATGGGAATTGTCTGCCATTTCAACTACACCATGACAGAATGTGCAGTTTTAAAAACAGTTTAATACGGAGCTTGGCGGCTAAGAACACTAGATATTCTTGTGGGTGAATTGGGTTCAGTTCAGTTCCCAGGACCCTCATGGCAGTTTACAACATGTATAAGTCTAGGGACCAGGCATGCACATACCTACATGCAGGCAAAACATGAATACACATATAATAAAACAAATAACCTTTAGAAAATTTAAAAATTAAATATGTTAATCCTCTTCTGAATAAATATTAACATGTTTGGATATCTATTATAGTTTCTTAAACTAGCTTAAAATTTTACAAGTTGAATTTTCTTTTAAAAGATTTATTTTATCCAGTATGTATGTATGAACACTCTGTGCAGCACTGGGTACCTTTGGAGGTCACAAGAGGGCAATCCAGTCTCCTGAAACTAGAGTTATTGGCAGTTGTGTGCCTCTGTGTGGGTGCTGAGTATCTTACCTGGGACCTCTACAAAGGCAGTAGGTGCTGAGCCATTTGTTCAGCCCCCTCCACCAGTTCAATAATTAAACGACTCCAGTGTTTTCTCCTACTTGTTGGTGTGTTTGATGGTAATCCGTATTGGCAAATTTTAAGGTAGGAATATCAATTAGCAAAAACAATAGGTAGTTTTCAGTGTTCCTTTTAGGAAATCCAGTTGGACCTGGGTACAGTCACATATACCTGCAATCCCAGCATTTGAGAGGTGGAGGCAAGAGGATCCGGTGTTCAAGGTCATGCTCGACCTCATAGCTGGAAGCCAGCCTGGGCTACACAAGACCCTGTCTCAATACAGCACTAGTGCACGAGGAATCTGTAGCCTCAAGCTTTTCTACCCGGCCTCTTCCCATAATAACTCTGAGACTTTCTTTATGAATGAATGCCTAGGCCATAAGCTTTGGCTGGCATCTTGACTAGCTCATAACTTATATAACACATTTATTCTAATCTATGTCTGCCACATGGTTGATTACATCTCCTCGGTTTTGTTTGTCCGCCTTCCCCAGAGCCCAGGAAGAAATCTCCCGATCTTTACTCCTTCCCAGAATCCTGGGATTGAGTCACCTAGAATGTCTCACCTTCTACTTCCTGCCTCAGCTAACAGGCCGTCAGGTTTTTAGTGACGAGTGATGATTCCACACAGTCCATAAGAGAGTTTCTTTACAGGGATTTATTTTCTTTCTTCTTTCAATTTGTTGTAATACAGGGTCTCACTCTGTAGCCCAGGGTGGCCTGGAACTATGTAAACCAAGATGGCTCCAAACTCTTGGTAGGCCTCATGTATCAGCCTTCTGAGTGCTGAGACTGCAGGTATGAACAGTAATACCAGATTGGAATTAAGTTGCTAACTTTCTAATAGGAACTTTGAGGGATATATACATTAAACAATAGCATTCTGGTCCCCAAAATTATGTCCTTCTTACATAGAAAATACAACCATCCCACCCCAATAAGCCCCAAAGTCTGAACGTATTCATATATCAGCCCCAAAGTATCATCTAAATCAGATATTAGGGAGACTCAAGGTTTGATCCCTGCTCCATCCTCCACTCCATTGTTGGACTTCAAATTCAAGGCCTTATGCCCATGGTTCTCAGCCCTCAGCCTTCCCAATTCTGTCCCCCTTTAATATCAGGTTGTAATGGCCCCTAACCATAAAATTATTATCTTTTTGCTCCTTCATAGCTATAATTTTGATACTATTATGAATTGTAATGTAAACATCTGTGCTTTCCAATGATCTTAGGTGATCCCTGTTGAAAGAGTCGTTAGACCCTCCCCAAGTGGGTCACAATCCACAGGTTGAGAACCACAGCCTTACTAAACAAGCATTCTACCTTTGAGCTGTATCTCAGCCCTTGGTTATTTTTTATTTTAAGTTTCTAAGTATACATACAAATAAGGAAGTATATGTGCACTGACCCCTGGGAGCTAGAGTTACAGGTAGGTATAAGCCACCTATTGCATTCTGGGTACTGAGAATAGAACGTGGGTCCTCCACAGGAGCAGTATGTGAGCCTAACCGCTGAGCTGTTGGATTTGTTTTAGCTGAGAACTCATGATATAGCTCAGGGTACTCTTGAGTTCACAGTCTTCCTGCCTCGCTCTTCTAAACTCTGGGATAATGGGCGTGGCCTAGCCTAACTGTGTGACTGAGTAAGTCACCAGGTTCAGGTCATGTGATCTATGCCAAGGCAGAGTCTCCTCCAGATCTGATCATATGAAATCAAACCATGAGACATGATACCAAAGTAATCTGCTGAGATAAGTACAAGGCAGACACTCTCTTCCCAAAAGGGAAGGTAGGCAGGGAAAGGAGTAACAGATTCTAAGCCTACCCTAAAGCTCAACATGGAAGATGCCAATCAGTCTCTTTTTCATTGTTTATTTTCTTTTATTTATTATTAATGTATGTACAAGTGTTTGATGTGTGTGGGCAAACATGCCACAGCCTGCATGCTGAAATCATAAGGCAACTATGTGGTGTCAATTCTCTCCTTCCATCTTTCTGTGGGTCCCAGAGATCAAACTCAGGTTGTCAGGCTTCTGCAGAAAGTGCCTGTACCCACTGGGCCATCTCACTGGCCCTTTAATAAGTTTTAAAGCTGGGGAAAGAATTCCTTCTAATTCTGTGTTCCACATGCTGAGCACACAGGATGGCTGCCAAGGACTTTGTCCCTAAGGCCTAGTTCAGCCTTGCCTGCTCTAGTACTCTCATGGGTTAGTGTTCTCCACCTGTAGGGTTCCCAGGCTGGCGTTTTACATCGGTGGCCTGTTGCCAGCAATTTTTTCCCTAGGGAAATGTAAACAAACACCTACTCCTCCTTATAAAACCCTGATGACAAGACAAACCAGCGTCTGATTCCACCAAAGCCCAACTTGGTGAACCCTTACAGGGCATGGGTGAGGAGTTACTGCTTACAGGACGGGCTACCCAGAAGCAGTCACACTAAAACATCTTAACTAGAGACCTCCGTGTCTCTCTCCCTGGTTCCCTCTGCCAATCCGTCTTCTGTATGCCCTGATCTCTCCTGATCCAACTAGGCCATGTGTAATTAGTACAGAATGACATATAAATGTCTGGGAGCACAGAGGGAGCTTCCAGAATCTCAGATGAGGTTCCAATGACCCTCCTCACCCCTCCCTCTCTTCTGAGGGAAGTCAGCAGTCATGGTGGATCTCAGGGGTCTCTTGTGAATAATCTCAGCTGTTCTGATGACAACAATGGCTGTTATACTCAGAGGAGAGAATTCTGCAACACAGTGATTGGTTCCCATCTCCACTGGACATTGTCACTCTAAAGGCTTTCAGCATGGGCTCTACCCCTGTGACAAATCTCTACCTCGGACCCCAGGCTGTCTGTGACATCCTTGAAATATAAACGGATGCTATCGCAGCTCTATAGCTTTTGCAGTATGCAGGTCTGCAGAGTTTGCACCACACTGACTCTGCCAAGGCTTGGTACACCAGGGCCTGCTTCAGCTGGGGAAGCTGAGGAGCACTGCACTGGAATGCATGAAAGAGAGTCCTAAGTAAGATAGGCCCTAGCTCACCCCAGCCCCACAAACCATCTTCCCCGACTGAAGCTCTGGGACTGTAATAGGAGGAACAGGTCTCTCCGAAATGCTTAGGGTCAGTCTCCCACTGCATTGGATAGAACCTGGCTTTCTTTCTACCCAAAGTAATCTCCAGTGAATGGTCACTTGACCACATACTTCGCATTCTCTATTAAGCAACGTTTTTGTTTGTTTGTTTGTTTGTTTTGCTTTTGTTTTTGTTTTGTTGTGTTTTTTAAAAATTATTTTTATTGGATATTTTATTTACATTTCAGATGTTCTCCCCTTACCCCATTCCCCCCCACCCAGGAACCCCCTATCCCATCCCCCCTCCTCCTGCTTCTATGAGGATGTGCCACCACCTCCCCCCCACCACTTCCACTTCCCCACCCTTGAATTCCCCCACACACAACTTCCAGCCTTCATGGGACAAAGGATCTCCTCTCCCACCTATACCTGACAGGACCATCCTCCCTTGCATATATAGCTGGAGCCGTGGGTCTCTCCTTAAGTGCTCCCAGGCTGGTGGTTTAGACCTGGGGGCTCTGGTTGTTTGGTATTGTTGCTCTCCTTATGGGGTCGAAAACCCTTTCAGCTCCAATAGTCTTCACTCTAACTCCTCCATTGGGAACCCCATGATCAGTTCAATGGTTAGCTGTGAGCATCTGTCTCTGAATATATCAGACTCTTGCAGACCTCTAAGGAGACAGCTATGTCAGGCTCCTGTCAGCATGCACTTCCTGACATCCACATCAACGTCTACCTTTGGTGACTGCACATTGAATGGATACCCAGGAATGGTCTGCAGACGGCCCCTCCTTTAGTTTCTGTCTCCATATTTGCTCCCTTGAGTATTTTGTTACTCCTTCTAAGAAGGACTGAAGCACCCCCACTTGGTCTTCATTCTTCATGAGCTTTATGTGGTCTGTGAGTTGAATCTTGGGTATTTCAAGCTTCTGGGCTAAAATCCAATAATCAGTGAGTGAATACCATGTGTGTTCTTTTGTGATTGGCTTACCTCACTCAGGATGATATTTTCTAGTTCCATCCATTTACCTAAGAATTTCTTGAATTCATTGCTTTTAATAGCTGAGTAATATTCCATTGTGTAAATGTACCACATTTTTTTATCCATTCCTCTGTTGAAGGACATCTGGATTCTTTTCAGCTTCTGGCTATTATAAATAAAGCTGCTATGAACATAGTGGAGCATATGTCCTTGTTATATGTTAGAGCATCTTCTGGGTATATGCCCAGGGGTGGCCGCCAGACTGTTTTCCAGAGTGGTTGCACCATCTTGCAATCCCACCAACAATGGAGGAGTGTTCCTCTTTCTCCACACCCTCCCCAGCATCTACTATCACCTGAGTTTTTGATCTTAGCCATTCTGACTGGTGTGAGGTGGAATCTCAGGGTTGTCTTGACTTGCATTTCCCTGATACTGAACATTTATCCTTAGTACTATCCTTAGTATACTAAGGATACTGAACATTTCTTTAGGTGCTTCTCAGCCATTCGCGTTTCCTCAGTTGAGAATTCTTTGTTTAGCTCTATACCCCATTTTTAATAGGGTTATTTGGTTGTCTAGAGTCTAATTTCTTGAGTTCTTTGTATATATTGGATATTAGTCCTCCATCTTTTCCCAATCTGTTGGTTGCCGTTTTGTCCTATTGACAGTGTCCTTTGCCTTACAGAAGCTTTGTTGTTGTGGTTTTTAATTCTTTACGTGGTACTATGGTTTGATGGCTCATCATAACTCAATGTAATCCCCATTGTACTCAAAGGATAGAAAACTCCATTTAATTGTTGTATTTGAAGGTGGCATCTTTGGAGGTAATAGGGACTCAATGAGATTACAAGGACAGAAGTGTGTGTGTGTGTGTGTGTGTGTGTGTGTGCAACAGACACACACAGGCACAGACTCCCATGATTGCATTGGTGGCTTTTTAAGAAGAGCAAGCTGGTGTGATAACGATGGCACAGTGGGTTAAGTTTGATGACTGTTCAATCCCAAGAACTCACATCGTAGAACCAGAAAACAAAACAAAACAAAACAAAACAAAACAAAACAACAATTCCGGCAAGTTGCCCTTTGACCTCCACTCTTATGCTTCAGCATGCATGCACACATAAATGAATGTGATTTTTTAAAAAGGAAGGAAGAGAAGGAGGAGGAGGAGAGATGAGGAGAAGGGAGGGAGAAAAAGAAGAGTAAACAAACTTGCCGTGTCTTACCATGCGATGCCCCTGGACGGCCTTGGGCTCTGCAGCGTCAACACTGGCAGGAAGGGCCTCAGTAGATGGAGCTGCTCTGTCTTGAACTTCCTGCCTACCAGAGTGGAAAGACCAAGAAGCTTTCTGACTTAATCTGTGATATTCAGTTCCAGCCACAGAAAACAAAGTCAAACATGTGACCAGGCTAAGAGCTATCCAAACCTCTCTGCCCTGTTCTCCTTAGATTATAAATGCCTTCTTTTGGGTGGGGCATTGAACCTCACCTTGCACATGCCAGGCAAATGCCACTCTGACACTTAACTATATCCCTAGCATCCCTTCCCCTGGCTTTTTAGAGATAGTGTCTCCTTGTCTCAGACTGGCCTTGAACTCAAGAGCCTCTGGCCCCCTCCTCATTCTTCCCCTTGCAAAAGCTGGAATTAAGAATATGTGCCACCATGCCTGGCTACAGAAGTCTCATCTTGAAGTCATTTCTTTTTCACTCTCATTCTACTGTGGGTGATGAAACGCAGCTCTGCAGCCTCTTCAATACTGGGTTGCTTAGCAATTTCTTATGGTGGGTGTCCTATCATAGTGCTCTTGAGTTCTGCTTTCCTAGAATCCAGGAAATAAATGGACTTCTATTGTGTTCTTTACTGTGTAACAAGAATGGTCTTCAACTCTAAGGAGTATTTTATTATTATTATTATCATCATCATTATTATATTTTTGTGTGGATAGGTGTTTTGCCTGTATGTATGACTGCCACTACTACATATGTGCCATGCCCCAGAGGCCAGTCAAAGGGGTTGGATCCCCAAAGCTGGAGTTACAAAGGGTGAGCCACCATATGGCTCCTCTGGAGAAAGAAAGAAAGAAAGAAAGAAAGAAAGAAAGAAAGAAAGAAAGAAAGAAAGAAAGAGAGAAAGAGAGAGAGAAAGAGAGAAAGAGAGAAAGAGAGGAAGGAAGAAAGCAGCCAATGCTCTTAACCAATGAGCTGTCTGCCACTCCCGCCCCCAAGCTCCAGTTTTCAATACCTTCTCCTCAATTCAATCTGAAAACCTCACTAGGGTAGCCATGACTACTCATATTCCCATGACCACTAAAATGGTCTCTTTAAGTCTCAGGCTTGCCCTACAGCTGACTTCTAGCCTTCACAAGAATCCCCCTTCACTTCCCGTTCATGACTGTCTGGACTTTTCTGACTTATGCCTCCAATCCATCCGGCATCTATCCATTGCCTAACCCAAGCCGCTTCTTCATTTTCCAGTACTTGGTATACAAATAGCCCCATTTTCTGTCACTTTCCATCTTGGGTGTCTGTGGTGCTGTAACAGAGCAGCCGTGACTGGGAAATTATAAAGATCCCGTTTCTCTTCTCTCACACTTCTGAAGGACAGGACTGCTTGCTGTGCCATCCATGGTAAGAAGGTAGAAAGAGATCAGAGGGAGGCCAAACTCATTAAATAACAAACCCTCCCTCACTTTAGCAACCCCATTCCTGTGTGAGTGGCCTTAACTCACCTGGAAGGGCAGAGTCCTAGTGACTAACCGCCTCCCACTGACTGGATTGAGGATCCTGTTTCCAACACAGACACTCTGAGGTACATCCAAATGCTAGCAGCTCCTGAGAGACTACAGTCTTTTTTCAACTCTAAAGTCACAGAATCTTTCCACACATTATGACAACCCAGGCTTCTCTTTCATAGTTTCATCTGTGTGTGTGTGTGTGTGTGTGTGTGTGTGTGTGTGTGTGTCAGAGACAGAGACAGAGAGAGGGAGAATCTCAAGTCACCTAAGCTGGCCTTGAACTCCAGATCCTCCTGCCCAAGGAGTACCGTGATTACTGCAATCCCTGGTACAGACCACCAGGCCCAGCTCAGTCCTTGCTTCTTACTAGTGTTCTAACATCTGTGACTATTTGTCATTTGGTGTTCATATCACACATTACCAATTTGCTTAAGATCATAAATCGAGGGGCTAGAGAGATGGCTATGGTGAAGAGCACACTGCTCAGGAGAACTTGCGTCTCTCCTTCCCATCACCTATGCGGCCGCTCACAAGTGCCTGTGACTCCAGCTGCAGGGACTCTGATGCCTTCTGGCTTCTCTGGGCACTGCATGCATGTAGTGAAACACTCAGACCCGTGAACTAAAATAAACACAAAACATTGCACATCACGATGGTGCATCCTTCCTGTGAGACTCTTATTCCACTTAAGTAAGTACTTGATGATTTCTTTAGTGAGCAAGAACGACGTGGCATACTGAAAACAAACATTAGGGTTAAAATGGTGCAGTCGGGGACCCTGCAGAAGGAAACGAGACTTCAGCTGGATATATAGCCAAGACCGGATAGGAGAAAGACCAGAGTTCTGGTCTTGAAGTCCCAGTTCTGTTCAGTCCCATCCTCAGCAAGTGCAAGGGATCACTGCCCTCTCCCCTAGTAAACTTCCCAGTGTCATGGCCAGTGAATCCCTCATGGAGACTCTTGCAAGTGTGGGTAAGGCTGGCTTCTGAGAAAGCACCCACCTGCTCCACAAAGGACACCATTCCACACCACCCTGAGAATGGGGAAGGGGAGGAGGGACGGCAGACAGGGGAGGAGGGATGGCAACGGGGAGGAGGGATGGCAGACAGGGGAGGAGGGATGGCAGACAGGGGAGGAGGGATGGCAGA
>NW_021621323.1:17699106-17755332 GCF_004785775.1 Grammomys surdaster | reverse complement strand
ATGGCAGACTGGGAGGAGGGATGGCAGACAGGGGAGGAGGGATGGCAAGCCAGAACATGACACTCAAACCAGTCTTCCCTCCACTCTGGAGAATGGATTTAATTTTCACGCTTGCTTTCTCATCTATTCAAACACACTCTGATTATTTGCTTGTTCTACCTGTGAACTTGGTGTGAATTCCTCTCTTTAGAGAGCACAAGGCCCCATGTAACTGCCCTGGTTGGGATGAGAAAGAATGTTCTTGGGGGTGGGATGGGGCGGGGAGTGGCAGGGGGTGTCTCTCCTCATCCACAATTTACATGCCCTCTGCTCCAAACTTAATTAGGGTTTTTGACTGGTGCTCAAATCTCGGACTCTGTACACAGCAGGAAAGCCCTCTGCCATTGGGTTGTGTTCTCAGTCATTTTAGCTAAGATTCAAATTCCCACTTCAAAACTAATATAGCCCAGCTCTTTGATATTTCTGAAGGAGTTGATCTTATCATTTATTAGATGTTACCTCGGTCATCTCTAATACGAGGTATCCTAAGGAATATTGGTTGGAATAACTCCCTGTGAATAAACATTTGCTGCAAGGTTCTCAGATTTAGCAGCTAAAAAACCACAGAACTACTACTTGAATTCCAAGTTCAGAAATTAAAAAGTACTGTGTAGAATGGACTTAAACAATTATGTATCAAGCAATGATGGAGACACATTCTGAGAAATACCTTATAAGACAGTTGCCTCAAAGTGCACTTATCCTAAGACAGTGATTCTACTAGCTGAAATCTCACACACCACCATCATACACACAACCTGTGGTTACCCACGACGCTGTCATGTGCCGTATGACTAGACTCAAATATCATTTGTTATCTGAAATTCAAATTTAATAGATAATCCTGAATTTTATCTGGAAATATAAAACATTTTATGCATTAAACTCCAAGGTTCAGGCCTTTTGAGTAGATGTATCTACATCATGGATTTCGGAGAGTTAATGAATCCTGGAAGTTGTATGTTCCTTGTTTGAGACAGGGTTCTGTGTAACTCAGGCGGCCTCAGCCCCAGTCCACAGTGAACGACGATCCTGATTATCCTGCGCCTACCTCCCAAGTTCCAGAATTACAGACACGCACCAACAAGCCTGGCTTATGAAACAGCTTTAATAAATGAGTCTGTAGTGCTTTTCCTGGGGGAACTGAGGCTCTTAGTAATGACTTTGCTTTGAAATCTCTCGGAGAACTTTAATACATTAAAAAACTCTGACAAGGCTCCGAACAGGAGGCGGAAGATGTTTTCACTTTTGTCTGAAAGAGGAGCTTGGGTGTGGTGGCTCACACCTGTAATCCAGCATCTGGAAAGTGAAGTGGCATTACTATTCTCAGGTCAGAGACAGACCCCTGTGCACAGTGAGTTGGAGCCTAGCCTGGAATACAGGAGTGAAAGACCCTGTCTCAAAACTCCAAAACAAACAAAACAAAACACAAAAAATAAAAAAATCCAACCCAACCCAAACATAAACAAAAAACCAAAAACAAGAAAGAAAGAAAGGAAGAAAGAAAGAAAGAAAGAAAGAGAGAGAGAGAGAGAAAGAGAGAAAGAAAGAAGGAAGATGAAAATGGGCCCTTTAAGACCAGGGAACAGAATACTTTAGGAAGGGACTCAACAGAAAACAGAAACGGAGGATGAAGAGATTGAGAAGGTCTTCCTGCCCACTGTTACTCTTTTGTGCTGGTTGATTTTCTCACAAGGTACATATTTTGCTTACTTAAAAGAGTTTGTAGCTACAAAATAACAGTAATAAACCTAGCAGTACCGAGGCCTTCCCAGGGCCCAGGAGGTCAGCATTCCTAATTCTATAGCGTGTTGTGATTAAACGTTGAGAGCACACACAGTTCTCAGGGGCATTTATCCCCCCCCCCCCACACACAAATTACCCCCTCTCACACACACACAAAGTGCATACAACTCTCACTCAATACACATCATCCCTTGAGTCTCCCAGGAAAAAGTCAAAAAGTAGAGTGACTCTCTTCAAGCTGGGACAGAGAGGGACACTGGAACTGTTGTCAAAGCACTCTGCGCGGTCCGTGGTGGGCAAGACCGGAAGCTCCTAAGGGGTTCAGTTGCAGTTGCAGGCTCAGAACTGCAGACTCCTAATTAATGTTTTTGGCCACCAGAGCACCACAAGAGGTAATTGAGCCTTTATTTATACCCCTAATAAGCGAGCTGCCTTTTCTCTGCTTGCACTGGGCAGGGCCAAGAATAACAACAGCCGGATGTCCTGCCACTCCTGGAGACTTCCCGTGTTCTGGTGTCGTTAAGAATCTGCCCAGCCTGCTTCAAGGTGACACGCCACCTGCTCATAACTGATCTCACGGCTGCTTATTAACTCGCAAATGACATTTGGGTTTCTAAGATTTCTCGGCGGGAAACTGCATCGCCAGCTAGGATGGCTTGAACAGCCCAGAGGTGATTGTTCTGGAGTTCACTGCAGAAAGGGTATCTCTTCACCTTTCTCCATCTCGGCAAAACTGGCAGCCAAGCAGTTCTTTTTAGGCAAACACGCAATCCGAGGAAACAAAACAAAGAATCTGTTTATGAGGCCTGGAGAGGCGGCTCAATAGTTACAAGCACTTGCTGCTCTTACAGCGGTCCTGAGTTTGATTCTCACACCTTACATCAGGTAGCTCACAAGATACCTGTAACTCTCTCACTCCAGTCTCTGTAACCTCCACTCACATGCACAAACCCACACAGTCACAGACTCACATACGTATAATTAAAAATAAATAAATAAAAAATTCATGCATACAGATTGCAAATAAATAAAAAAAATCTATGTACGTAGATTGTTAAGGACTAATCTGAATATTACCTTTTCTTAGTGTTCTGTTTTTGTCTGATGTATCCAGAGGGAAGAAATGCCACAAATCACACAATACAGTGCATTTGATTATACTCACAACGACAACTTGGGCAGTGCTAGGAACCCACTCTCTAGAAATAAGGTGAGTTTCTTTTGACAGTAACCCTGGGGTTCTTCAGTCTTTAAACTGGGTAATTTCTAGAGGTCATTGTTAAGATTTTCATGTATTCTTCTGAGAGGGAGTGCTCTAAGCCTCCCTTAGTGATCCTGAATTAGAGTCTAACTACAGAATTCTTAAGATGGCTTTGGGGGTGTTGTTTGGCTTGCTTGGATTTGCTTTAGATGTGTATGTGTTTTAGAGAGAGTTTTGTTATATGGTTCAGGATGGTTCAGAACCCAGAATATTCCCACTCCAGCCTCCTGAATTATGGTGTGCTCTACCACACCAGACAAACTATCTATCTATCTATCTATCTATCTATCTATCTATCTATCTATCCTTTTTATTTTATGTACACAGGTGTTTTGCCTACATGGATGTCTCTTCACCATGTATGTGTCTGTCAAGGCCAGAAGAGGGTATCGGATACCCCAGAACTGGAGTTACGGCCAGCTGTGAATTGTGAGCTGCCATGTGGCTGTTGGGAATAAAACAGTCTTCTGTAAGAGCGACGAGTACCCTAACTGCTGAGCCATCTCCCCAATGCCCTAAGGTGATATTTTTAATTAGAAAGATGTACTATAGCAGCGTGATTTTTATTTGTGTACGGTGCATACACGTGTGTACACATATGTGCCTGTATGGACACATACATGCTGATGTTGGGTTCAGAGGGTGACATCAGGTGTCTTCCCTATCACTCTCCACGTTATTTTTTTAATTAATTAGTGTGCATGAGTGTTTTGTATGTGCGTATGTCTGTGCACCCTGTGTGTGCCCTCCCCCCTCCCCCCCAGTCTAGAAGAGGTAAATCAGAAACTCCGGAAATTCCCGATGGTTGGGAGCCACTGTGTGGATGATTGGACTTGAACCTGAGTCGGAAGAAAGCCAGCTGAACCTCATCTCAACTCCCTACCTCCCATCTGAGTTTCTGAGACAGGGTTTCTCTGGAGTTCTGCCGGCCAGCCATCTTCCTAGCAATGCATACTGCCACGCCTGACTCTTTTAGGCGGGTTCTGGGGATCTAAATTCGGGTATTTAAGCTTGGGCAGTAGACTTTTTACCTTCCTGATTCGGCCTCTAATGACTTCGAAGCCCGTGGTACTGCTCCCTGTCATTGGTCCTGCCAGAGTACCCTCATGTCTTTGACATGGGTCCCTCCCACCCAGGGGACTTTCCCTGTTCCCCAGGGCTTACTTTGAGGTGGTGAGCAACGCATGCTCAGTGACAACCCTTCCTTCCTTCCTTGATGTCATGCTCTACGATCTTCCTAGTATAATTGTTCTGGGTGTCCTCTGTAAGAGCAGATAATCCAAACAGTGCCTCTGTGCGTGCGTGCTTGCGTGCGCGTGCTCACTGTTTAGCCTTGGCTGGCTTGGAGTTCCCCATGTAGACCAGGCTGGCCTTGAACTCACAGAGCTCTGCCTGCCTCTGCCTCCTGAGTGCTGGGATTAAAGGTGTGTGACTCACTAGGATTAGCTATCTATACATTCTGAGGACAGCAGTTTTCTGATTCACAGTATGCGTTCAACTAATACTTAGTAAATAAATATCAAATAGTCTCAAATGACAAAATTTACTATCTATCTTTCAGGTTGACTGCAGGTACAGTAAGTCATATTTCTAGGGTTGATTTTCAGATTCCTTTTTATTAGATATAGCTATTATCCCATTCTTGTTTGCTTTCAATGCATGAAGAAACAGGATTAAAGTAGGTTAAAAGGAAATCCTAAGTGCCCATTATTTAATAGCACTTGCTAATTTTTCAGAAGACCTGGTTCCCATTCTTAGCACCACATCAGACAGACACAGCTACCTGTAACTCCAGTTCCAGGTGACCCAAAATCCTCTGTGGCCTCCATAGGTACTGCAAACCTATGATTAATATACAGACAAGCACATATACAAATATACACATAAAGAAAAATAAATTAGAATGTTAAAAATTAATCTGAAATATTATTAATTGATCCACTACTTGCAAAATAAGAAAAAATGGACAAGAGCTAATTATTTTAGATTTGTATACTATACAGAAAATTGTGTAGATTACCATTGACATACACACCATGTATCCCAGACTACCCTTGAACTCACAGCCCTCCTGACTAAGCCTTCCAAGCGGTGGTAGACTTGTAGGCGTGTGCCACAATTCCAAATCGCAGGTTTCTGAAATGAATAAATGCTCTCAAACTTAAAGGTTTTTTTTTGACAGTTCACATGGAAGTGGTATCAGTTGATTACCATTTTAAAACCTGTGCAGAAATCCAGGCTCAGTGAAATACTTTTCAAATGAACCAACTGACTGTACTGACAACACCCAGGACCCCAGGGAGGAAGATTATTATAAGCTGGAGACCAGTTCAGGCTAGGTAGCAAGTTTGAGGCCAGACTGGGCTATCTAGTAAAATGCTTTCACAAAAGCAATCAATAAGCAGAATTCAGAAAAATCAAAACAATTGCTACTTCAACACTCACAGCAGTAAGACAACACAGGTGATATAGATTTGTTTATTGAACATTGAATAATACACAAAAAAAGACAGCAAACTTAAAGTACAGAGAAAGCCATCCAACTGTGACTCCCAAACTTTTAACATGAAATATTACTTTTGAGATAATCTCCAATTCTGTAGCCCAGGATGACTTCAAACTCATGATCGTCCTGCCTCTGCCTCCTACACACTAGATTACAGGCATGCACCTCCAAGCCTTGCACTTAATTTTTTCTATTGTTGCCTTTCTGAAGATTTATACCGGCAGATAAATAATACAGTGTACCAAAGCCACACACCTCATGTAGTCAGTACAACAGACACTTTATCAAGGTTTGGACAGATTTGGAAGGCCGTATGATAAAACCATCCATAAGAAAACATAGTTAAGACTCTCAAGAAACAGAAAACACATTAGCCTACATTGAAGGAAATTAAGTTATAAAGTGCAGAAATAATTTTAGGTTACTATGATACCTCTTGTTTAAAAATCAGATAATTAGGCTTTTAGTTTTGGTATTTATTGTTAGGGGTGTGTACCATGACACACCCGTGGAAGCCCAAAGACAACTTGTGGGAGTGGCTCTCTCCTTCCACCTGCTGGTACCAGAGACTGAACTTGGGTCCCTAGGCTTGGCAACAAGCACCTTTATCCCCTGAGCCATGTCACCAGCCCACAGCTAGGCATTTGAAACTACAGATACTGAGCCAGCAAAAGATGACTCAGCAGCTAAACATGCCTGATAACCTAAATCCAACCCCCAGAACCCACATGGTAGAAGAAGAAAACTGACTCCTGACAATTGTCCTTGGAATTGCATGTCATGATATCCATATACCCACACAACATACACATAAATAACTTAATTAATAAACATCCTAATCAATTAATAGTTAATAATCAATTTAAACAGTGGACCTTACTATTAAATGTGTGGGAATGGGATCCATGTTCGGTGGATTTCCATCCTTTCCCTCAGGAGGAGAGGGGGAGTAGCAGCGTTTGACTTTTTTTTTGAAGACGTCAGTACATTGGAATTTCCCAATCTAGATAACATCTTCAAGGGCTTGAGCCAGGTCAGTCACAAAAGCATACCAAACCAATCCTTGAGGACAACAATTAGCACTACAGTGTAATATCTAAGCCTAAATAATCTACCGAGCTCCAAACAAACTATTCCTTTAAATTACTTTAAGGAAAATAAAACGAATTTTAGATTTTCCAGACAGTTCCATACATCTTAGCTTAGAGGTGAAATGATTCTTTGTGATAACCAGATGGGATCAGAGTTGGACACCCCAGTTCTTAGCTGAGTCTCCGTACAACCATGTGGGTGTGTGGGTTCTCCTGTTTGCTTAACAACTGTGTTCTAGTCTTGTGGTGGCTTGGGCACCTTGTTCTCATGCCTGCCATGTCCCTGTACTACAGTTTGGTGACCTGGGTATACCTGATTTTACACCTTCCATGTTCCAGGGTTGCCATGGAGTTTCGTGTACACATCTGTTTGCATGTCTGCCATGTTGCCAGCATGCCACTGTGGGGTGGTGAGCTGTCCCATACACAGGCCCACATGCCACTACCTGATGGCCTGAGCACATCTGCTTGCACATGCTCTGTGTCCCGGTGCTGCCATTTGGTAGGTTGTGCATGCGGTTCACACACCTGCCACACTCCGGCACTGCCACACAAGTGGTTTAGAGTAGCCTGTCTTCACACCTGCCGTGTCCTGGAGCCACCAAGTAATGGCGTAGTCACTCCGGTTCTCAATCATGTGTTCCTATTGTCAACCTAGGCTCACCTGTTGGGACACATACCATTTCCCAGTGTCACCACGGGTCGGCATGAGTATACTTGTTCCCGTGCCTGCAGTGTTCCAGCAACACCATGAGTTGGCACAGGCACCTTTTGTCCACAATCCTGCCAAGTCACAGTCCTCTGAAAGTCTGGGCAAGCCCATGCACACGTGAGTCTCACATATCAGTTCTGCTGTGTTGCCGTGCATTTGACAACCATGTTTTGTTCCAGGACTGCAAAACAGGGGAGCTGGTTCACCTGCAAGTTGTGTTCTAGCATCTCTAGGTGGTAGCAAGTTCATCTATTGACACTCTTTCCACCGGCCCAGAATTTCCATGTGCTGGCCTGGGCATTCTTGCTCACGTCTGTTGTGTTCCAGTGCTGCCACCTGGTGGCCTGTTTGTGCCTGTTCACACATCTGTTGTGTCTCAGTGTTGCCACCTGGTGGTCTGTACATGTCTGCTTTCATACTTGCTACGTCTTTAAAAACCACCATGTGGTGACCTGGGCGTGCACGTTTGAATACCTGCTATGTTCCAGAGCTGTGTTCCACTAGACTGTCTGGGCACACCTGTTCACATGCTTTCTGTGTCCTTATGTTGCCACATGTTAGCCGAGGCTCGCTCCTTTGCATGCATGGTGAGTCCCAGGGCCAAGACGTGGGGGCTTTGGTATATCTGTACTCCGACCTACCATATCCTTGTGCCACACATTGGTGGCATGGAATGCCTGGTTGCAAGCCTGCCATGTCCCAGAACTGACACTTCATGGTCTAGGAACACGTTTGCATGTCTGTTGTGTTACTAGACCACCAGCATTATGATCTGGGCAAGCTTATTGCATGACTGCCATGTCCCATTGCTACCGTACTGTGGCCTGGGTAGCCTACTTGCCCTGCCTGCTGTGTCCTAGGGCCACCAAGGGATGGTCTAGGTATGCCTATTGTCACATATGCCATATTTTAGTACAATGCCTGTTGGCATGCATGCTGTTACCCAGTGCTACTACGTTTGGGTGAAGGATCTCCTTTTTATACATCTGCCAAGTCCCAGTACCAACCGGTGGCAGAATAGCCACTGGAGTTCATTCCAGCACTGACATATGGTCTTCTGGGTCCACCTGTTCTCATGAGAGCCAGATCTCAGTACTGCCCTGCGGTGGCGCTGACTCTCATGTTCACGTGACAGCCATGTTTCAGCATTGCCATGTGGGGGATGTGCACACCTGTTAAACTCCAGCTGTGTCCCCGTGGAGCATCTGTGACCCAGTGTTCCCACGTTGTGGCCTTGACTCACCTGCTGACACACAGGCTGTTTTCAAGTGCCAATCCACATTGTCGAAGGCACACTTGTTCTCTTGGCTGCCATGTTCCATGCACCACAGCACTGTGCTGTGGAGGTCTGGGTTCACCCCGTAGTGCGAGAGTCAAATCCCAGCTCCGCCATGTTGTAGCACCGGCTCTCATGTGGCAGTCATTTTCCAGGGTCACCTTTTAGAAGGTGGGCTGTGTCCTAGCTCCTGTGATGACTTAGCTTGCTTTTTGTATTCCTGCCCTGTCCCTTCACTGCCATGGGATGGCCTAGCCATGGGATGGCCTGTTTTCGTGCCTGTTATGTTCCTTTGCCACCACACAGTGGCCTGGGCAAACCTGTCAAATGCCCATCGTGACACGGTGCTGCCATGTGGCAGCTCAGACATACATGCTGCATGCTTGTCATGTATCAATGGTACCAGGTCACAGCCTGGGTAGTCCTGTTCACCTGCTGTGCCCCGGGGCTGCCAAGTGACATAGACGGGTCTGTTAGCAAACATGCCAAGTCCCAGCGCCACTACATTTTTGCCTGTCCATGCTTGTTCATACATGTGTTCTTAGCCTGGGTCAACATGTTACAGCCTGTATTCATTGGTTGTCTTAGTTGCTGTGAACAGACACTATGACCAAGGCAACTTTTATAAAGAACAACATTTAATTGGGGCTGGCTTACAGCTTCAGAGGTTCAGTCCATTATCATCATGGCAGGAGCATGGTAATATCCAGGCAGACATGGTGCTGGAGGAGCCAGGAATTCTACATCATGATTGGCAGGCAGCAGAAGGGACTGTTTCACACTGGGTGGAGCTTGAGCGTAGGAAACCTTCACAGTGACAGTCTTCTGTAAGCAAGGACACACCTATTCTAGCAAGACCACAGCCCCTAATAGTGCCAAGAATTCAAACACATGAGTCTATGGGGCCACGCCTATTCAAACCAGCACGCTGGTTCACAAGTGTGCTGTCTCCCAGTGCTGTCCCGTGGTGACACAGGCTTGCTTTTTCACACAACAGCTGTGTCCCAGTACTGGACTGGGCATGCTTGTTCACACCCCTGCTTTGTTTCAGTGCTGTGCCCTGGGCATTCCTGTTCTTAAGCCAGTCAAGTCATAGCATCACTATGTGGTTGCCTGAACCTACTTGCACCCCTATCATGTGCACCCACATGATATCCCAGCAGCACCACTCGGCAGCATAGAAGCACATGTTTGCATGCCTGCTGGGTCCCGGTACATCCATGGCTGCACACGCATGCGTGTTTTCACACCTGTGGTGTCTTAGCACTATCACTTGGTGGTGAAAGCACGCCTATTCACATGGATGTTGTGACACAGAACCACCCATATGAGCTCCTCTGCTTGCTCATGCCCCATGTCCCAGCACTGCCATGTGGCAGCGCAGGCTCTCTTGTTCAAATGTAGCTGGTATCTCAGAGTGATTACGTAGTGGTCTGGACTCACTTGCTCACAAATGTGCCATTTCCAAGTTCTGCCATGTGGCTGATGGGCTAACGTGTCCCCATGTCTATCCTGTGCCAACACTACCACGTGGAGGCACGGGCAGACACTGTTCTTACTTACTGCATTCGAGCCCATCCACATGGTGGCCTAGAAACATCTATTAACTTGTCTGCCTAGCCCCAGCTGCATGAGTTAGTTGCCTGGGCACGACTGTCACATGTCTGCTGGATTGTAGTGCTGCTGCCTTGCAGCCTGGATGGACTTGTTCAGTAACCTACTGTGTTGTAGAGCCACCAAGTGATGGCCAAGGATTCAGTACAGAATTCGATCAGATTTTCAAAAGAGAATTAACACTGAGCACTCCTCAAATTATCCCACAAAATAGAAACAGAAGGAGCATTGCCCAGGCTTTTTACAAGGCTACAATTTCCCTGATACCCAAATTGTCACACGAAGACTCAACATAGAAAGAGAATTTCAGAACAATTTCCCTTATGAATATAAAATCAAGAATTTTCAATAAAATATTTGCAAACATATAATATACAAGAACCAAGCAGACTTTATTCCAGTGATATGAGGATAGTTCAATATGCATAAACTGAAAAGTGTAATCTACCACATACACAGACTAAAGACAAAACCCATATGACTTTCTTATTAGGTGCAGAAAAAGGCTTTTGATAAAATCTAACACTTCTTCATGATAAAAGTCCCAGTGAGACTAGGGAAACCAGGTATGTACCGCAACACAATAAAGCTGATTTCCAGCAAGCTCACAGCCTACTTCAATCTAAGTGGAGATTCCAATAAAATCAATTTCACTAAAGTCAGGAACAAGACTATGCTGTCCACCCTCTTCATACCTACTCAGTATGGTACTTGAAGTCTTAGCTAGAGCAATAAGACAAACGAAAGGCATCAAAGGAATGAGTAGGAAATAGGAATGAAATAGGAAATGAAGAAGTTGAAGCATCTTCATTTGCAGATATGAGCATATACATCAAAGATCCTAAAAACTACACCAGGAAACTTGTACAACTGAAAAAGACTTTCAACAAAGTAACAGGTCACTAAACTAACACACAAACAAAACCCAGTAGCCTTTCTCTATAGAGGGAGAAGGAAATCAGAGAAACAACACCTTTTACAATAGCCTCAAAAATATCTTATTTTTTTTCTTTTCTATTTTGGTTTTTCGAGACAGGGTTTCTCTGTGTAGCCCTGGCTGTCCTGGAACTCACTCTGTAGACCAGGCTGCCTCGAACTCAGAAATCCGCCTGCCTCTGCCTCCCAAGTGCTGGGACTAAAGGCGTGCACCACCACCGCCCGGTTCAAATATATCTTGAGGTAACTCTAACTAAGCAAGTGAAAGAAAGACTTTGTGGTAGTTTGAATAGAATGGCCACCATAGCCTCACACATTTGAATTCTTGGTCATTAGGGAGTGGCAATACTTGAGGAGGTGTGGCCTTGTTGGAGGAAGTATGTCACTGGGAGATGTGTTTTGGGTTTTCAAAAGCTCAAGTCAGGCCTGGTCTCTGTTTCCCTGCTGCCTTTATATCCAGATGCAGAACTTTCAGCTACCATGTCTGCATGCATACCACCATGCTCCCCAACATGATGAGAATAGACTGAAAGCAAGCCCCAATTAAATCCTTATGTTTATAAAAGTTACTGTGGTTATGGTGTCTTGTCACAGCAATAGAACAGTGACTAAGACAGAAGTTGGTATCAAAAGCTGGGGTATTGTGACTATGCTGCTTGTTGGTGGAATGTGGACTTTGGGATTTTTGGATTAGGAAAGCATTTGGCTGCTTTGCACAAGGCGTAATGGGCCATCCTAGTAGGAATGCGGACGGCAGCAGTCAGGTATTGACTCTGCTACTCCTATGCAGATCTATGATGACAAGGGGCAAGCTGAGCGAGGAAAAAATACACAACGTACAGTTTGAGGAGAAAATGAACACCAGGAACTACGGCAGAGCTCCGTCTAGTGCTCAAGGAGATAAAAAGTTTAAAGGAAAGTCCGATTCCAAATGGATACAGGGAGTGGTGACCTCATGGCAAGACCCCACCCAGAAAAGCTTCCAGTGTGTGAAAGGGAATTAAAGAAATACATAAGCCGAGAAGGAAACCATTAAAAAGAGAAAGCTGGCAAAGATGTAATTGACCGAGGAGGCCATGTTCCAGTCCCAACAAGCTGTAGAACTTGGCAGCTTCAGCTACGTGGCTCTGGCTTTAGAAGGATAGAAGAAAGGGGATATGGGATCTCCCTCTGAAACTAAGGAAAGCCACTGGGGCCAGGCATGTGTCAGGGTGTCCCTGTGTGGTGGCCTAGAGAGGCCATTGTGTGGAGCTGTGAAGGTGAAGCCTGGGTTGCCTTAGAGACCCCATATCTTAGTTAGGGTTTCTATTGCTGCAGTGAAAAAGCCAAAAAACAAGTTGGGGAGGAAAGAATTTATTTGGTTTACACTTTCACATTGCTGTTCATCACTAAAGGAAGTCAGGACTGGTACCCAAGCAGGGCTGGAACCTGGAGGTAAAAGCTGATGCAAAGGCCATGAAGGGGTGCTGCTTACTGTCTTGTTTCACATGGCTTGCTCTGACTGCTTTCTTATAAAACCCAGGACCATCAGCCCAAGGATGGCACCACCCACACTGGCCTGGACCCTTTCTCATTGGTCACTAATTGAGGAAATGCCCCACACCTGGATCTTATGGAGGCATTTCCTCAACTGAGTTTCCTTCTTCTCTGATGACTCTAGCTTGTGTCAAGCTGACACACAAAACCAGTCAGTATACCCCAAGATGTTGTCATGGGATACCTGCTAGGAAAGGGTGCAGGTTGGGAGTGTATCCAGCCTAAGAGAGAGGCTTGTGTTGCAGTCACCAGAGCTGAAAGGAGTTGGAGATCTGAAGAGATTTGATTTTGATTTTACAGAGTGTTGCAGTTAAGAGATTGCCTTGAATCTCAGAAGAGACTTTGAACTATGGACCTTTAAACAGTGTTGAGACTGTTACAGACTATGGGGATTTTTGAAGTTGGACTGAACATGTCTTGCTGTTTTATGATATGGCCTACGAGGATAAAGGAATGGAATGTGGTGGTTTGAATAAGAATGACCCTCATGGGCTCATGTACATAGATGTTTGGTCATTAGGCAGTGGCAATACTTGAGAGGGATTAGGAGGTGTGGCCTTGTTGGATTAGGTGTGGCCTTGTTGGAGGAAGTGTGTCACTGGGGTTGAGCTTTGGGGTTTTAAAAGCTCAAGCCAGCCCCATTGTCTCTCTCTCCCTGTTGCCTTCTGATCTTGATATATAATTTCCAGCTACCATGTCTGCCTGCATGCAGAAAGGCACCACACCATGATGATAATGGACTAAACCTCTGAAACTGTAAGCCAGCCCCAAATAAATACTTTCCTTTATAAGAGTTGCTGTGGTCAAAGTGTCTCTTCACAGCAACAGAACACGGACTAAGAGAGGCTTGTACAATAAAAAAAATTTAAGACACTGAAGAAAATTTAAAGGTATCAGACAATGGAAAGGTACCCCATGTTGACAGATTGGCAGGGCTAGTATATATCAAAAATGGCCATTCTACCAAAGGAATCTACAGTTTATTGAAACCTAATCAAAATTATAGCAGAAATTCTCCACAGAATTCTAACAAAATTCTTCATAGAAATTGAAAATACCATTTTGGCTTTCTATCAAAAACATGAAAACTGAGTAAAAGTAAAATAAGTAAAATAATCCTGAATAATAAAAGAATGTCTGGAGGTATCACCATTTCAGATCTTTAATTGTACTACAGAGCTATAGCAATAAAACCAACATGGTATTGGCAAAAATCCAGATGCCTAGGCCTTAGTCCATACACTTAGGAATTTCTGATTTTTTTTTTTTTTGAGAATCCAGAAGTACACACTGAAGCAAAGAACCACCTTCAACAAAAGGACATGCTGGTCATGGTGGGTGGGTGCTTGTAGAAGAACACGGAGAGATCTGTGCTTATCACTCTACACAAAACTTAACTCCAGACGGATCTAGGACCTCGACGTAAGGCCAGATACACTGAATCTGGTAGAAGAGAAAACAGGAAATAGTTTTGAGCTTATTGGCATAGGAGAAGACTTTCTGAGTGGACCACTGACAGCGCAGGTGCTAAGAATAACTACTAAACAGGACCTCATATGTAGGAGGAGCTAAGGTGGGAGGAGTTAGGAGAGGAAGAGGAAAAGGAAGAGGAGGAGCTGGAGAGAGCAGAGATGTAGGAGGATGGAAAGCCGTGCAGGTATGGAGAGGGTAACTACTTTTATTTAGGTTGGCTAATTGGGAAACAATTCTTTGTATGGGTATATTGTTATTGAGCTTTACCAAACATATAAAGCCTTTGATTAATCTATAAGAACTAGAGTTTCATTCTCTTACTGGGCCTGCATGGATGGTGGAATGGTCTGGGCAATGACCTGCCTTGCGGAGACGTCGTGGAAGATTGGCAGAGCCATCACTCACGCTGGCATCTAGTGGGTGGCAGGGCTGGTGTTTCTGGCTGGCCAGTTCTATCTGCTGCACGCATGTGGCCTCAGGCTGAGAAACATGGCGGCTGGGCTAAGCAGAGCTGCTGCAGCTTGAGCCAGAGGCCGATTTTAAGTAATTACAACAACACTCATAAAGATTCAGTTCCGCAAAGGACACCATCATTTAGACAAAGAGGCTACAGAACTGGAAAAGTTTTTTTCTCCCCACAAATACACATCCCCAAAAAGGGCTAATATCCAAAATGTATAAAGAACTGAAATAACTAAATATCAAGAAAGCAAATAATCAAATTTAAAATGAGCCACAGATTAAACAGTTGAGAATAGGAAACGCAAATGGCCGAGAAGCACTTAAAGAAACATTCAGTATCCTTAGTCGTCAGGGAAACGCAGAAGCAAACTGCTTTGAGAGTTCATCTTACACCTGTTGAAATGGCTAAGATCAATCATCTTAATTGGAATCACCAAATAATGGAGTTGTTGGCTAAATAGGCCTTGTGGACCTCCCAGACAACCCAGGACATTGCTAAGACTATTGGTTTCTCTCTGCAAACTGATAGCAAGGCCCTACTGCTGAAGAGAACGCCTACTCAACTCACTGAACACGGAGAAGTTAAGCTGGTGCTTACCCAGACCCTTCAACCGTACAGATTAGTAGCCATGGTACTGGAAGGTACTCTGCTTCCTATCGAAGGAGAAAGGTAAACACCAGTCCAGCTACAAATCCTGAAATCTACAATGGTGACCTGGCTGCAAGATAACGCTGGTTCAAAAGTCACGCATAGAGTCTGGGCTTAATCAACAACTATCTGATTGGATTTAAGGCCCACTCCATCAGATGGAACCCACGCCAGATGCTGTGTGGGGTGACCAGGAACCTGAGGCTAGATAAGTCGTGGACCTATGAGAAAAACAAATACAGACCATGCCCAGCAGTGGATGGAAAACACAAAATGAACTCAATGGTATTTTAGACGTTTTTCTATTGAATAATAAAAATAATGAAAGTAATGTTTTGCCTGGACATTTTTAAAAATCCTATTGATCTTCTGCTTATATAACGTGGTTTCTGGTTTTGTGTGTTTATGGGATTTCTGTGCGTGACATTGTGTGTGTGTCTCAGTGTCTGTATATGTTTCTTGTGCTTTATATTTAGCTATGTTTTGTTTATTTGTTTTGTCTTATTATGGTATGCTTTTATTTTGTTTATTTATTTATTTTTAGATGCCTGTTAATTTTCTAAAGAGAGAGAGCAAGAAAGGGTGTGGATTTGGGTGGTTGGGGAGACTCTAGGAGGAGTTGAAGGAGGGGAAACAATATCCAGACTATATTGTAAGAAAAAATGTACTTTCAGTTACAAAAAATTACCTGTGGCGTGTGTGTGTCTGTCTACTCTCTCTCTGTGTTTGTATATATCTCTGTGTGTGTTTGTGTCTGTCTGTCTGTCTGTCTGTCTCTCTCTCTCTGTGTGTGTCTTCATGTGTCTCAGTGTCTGTATGTGTGTGTGTCTGTGTGTCTCAGTGTCTGTGTGTGTTGTATGTATGTGAATGTATATTGGGTAACTTGGGTAATACTGTTTCCTACCATAACCACAGACACCAGCACCAGGCCTGGGAAACCTCTGCTTGAGTCACACCACACTCTTACAGGGGTGAATATACCTGTTTTCTTTCCATAGGGTGATAGCTCAACCTTCTGTAAAGCTGGAAGGGACAGGAGCTGAAGACAGACAACTCGAGGGTGCCATATTTACTCACTCCTTGTCATGCACACAGCTATATCAACCCTTTGGGAAGTTTATCTTGGTGAGATCAAAGGTGAAATAAGAACTTCCATGTGTCTTACAAAACAGCACTTGGACTTTTGAACATGGTTTTCTTCTGCATGGTTAACACAGTGGGAAGTAAATGGAAATGAAGGAACAAGAAAGCTGGTTGCTTTAAAGCTATCTATACCTATATTTGGAAGTCTTCACTTACTTTGAGAAACACTGTGCTGAGGTTGAGTCTGTTGCTCTGTATTGTGATGCTAAATACTGGCCCTGGTTGACCTCGAGGATGAGGAGATCCTCACGTGGACCTAAGTGATGCTATGTAAACTTGCCCCCCAAGTTATCCCTGACTCATAAATAAAGATGCCTACAGCCTATAACAGGGCAGAAGAGAGGTAGGCAGAGCTTCGGTTCCCAGGCTTGGGGTCTGAGGCAGGATCATGAGGAAGAGACAAGGTGGAGCAAGGAGAAGACACCATGAGGTAAATGAGTCGTGAGGGCTGGCCAATTGGAGTTAAGAGCAGCCCAGATGGAACATAGCAAGTAACTAATAACTTGGGGTTATTGGTAGGAAAGTAGATTCTAATAGCTTAGGGGGTACATATCTGCCCAGCTCTAGTGCTGTCTAAGGCTTATATATATAAAAACCTTTTGTGTCTTTTATCTGGGAACTGAGTGATCAAAGGCAGGGAAGAAACCCCTGGCTGAGATTAAATATTACTACAACACACTGCAATGCTGTATTATACCACTCATTATGAAGAATGCTGAATGTGTACATAGCACACTGGTTATTACTTTATTCATTAACAAAGGCACAAACTACCACAATCAATGATTAAAGACTTTGCTGTCCTGTGGGAAATCGTGACAATGAAGTGAGGTTTGAAGCTAAGAAGGGGGAATACATTAGCAGACTCTGTAACGTCACATGTATCTTAGGACCAAAGTTCCTTCTGGTCTACTAATATGCCCCAGCTTTCTCCCTCTGGAGGTCCATGCAGAGACAGGCTTTGTGTGTAGTGATGCATACTTCCTTAGGAGTTTGCCAGCGCAGAGAATGAATTGGTGTCTTGTAGGGCAGGTTCTTGGCACCCTTATATAGCACCAGAAAAAGCCAAGCGCAGTAGAAGTTGGAAGCTCTCCATGTCAGTTTTACTACAGGGAAAGAAAATATTTTAGAGGGAAACAAACAAAGAAGTCTCTTTTTTTTTTTTTTTTTTGCTGCCTGAAAATACTGGACTTTGATTAAATTCAAACTTATGAAACCTAAAAATTATTAATTCTTTAAAATGAGACTGCATTCCAATCCCCCACCCCTTTTGGGTTGTTTGTGACTATTTAGCATCAGGTTGGCGCACACCGGAAGGTCAGTGTATTCTCCAGTGCTCGGAGGTAGACTTGGCAGTCAAATACTCTAAACTCTCCAGACGTTCATTCTGTAATTACAATACCTTGCCACTAGGTGGCAAAGGAGCATTTCATTTTGTGACACGGGCTACTCAGCAAACGTGATAGTGTTATTTCACGTGCTTATTTTAGAAATTAGACTCAACTGGAGACCAGCATTAGTCACATAGCACCATGGACAATATTAGCATTAGGGAACTTAAACAATCACTCTCTTCTATATTCCATGGGCCTTTGAATGCACATGTACCACAGTTTCAAAAAACCCTGTTCATTTATTGATTGACAGGTACGAGAATCTGCAACAGTACTACAGAGACTCTACAAAGTCAAGAATATTTTCTCTAAAATTCATAGATTTTATTTGTCTTGTCCATTCTCATTTTCTCCAAAGTGTATAGAAGCTACATCAGGAAAAGACTCTCATCCCTTTAAAGGAATGAGAGAATAAGCTTTCTGTTCTGATTCTAATATAATGCATACAGATAACTATATGCTATACTAACAAATGTTTTTTGGGACCTTCAATTACTTTTAAGTGTAAATGAGTGCTGAGACCAAAATAATTATAGAAGTATAGCTCAGAATTATAAAGTATCTTTAATTAAATAAAGATTCTTTTCTGGGGACAAAGGTCTCATACTTATCATTTAATTTCACCCTATTACTTGGTACTGAGAGTGTAAAACAGACTCTTAAGAAAAGTTTGTTAAAAAACCGAAGTATACCTGAGGAATATTACAATGAAACAGACAAGGAGACTCTCAGTGAAGTTTAAAGGTTGCTTATTGAGATCAAGTATCCAAGTACTAACTTTTTAAAGATTCAAGAATGTGTATGTCTGTGTGAATGTATGCCATATGTGTAGTACCAATGAAGGCCAGAAGAGGGCGTTGGATCACCTGAAGTTACAGGTGATTACCAGCCATGTGTGTGCTGGGACCTAAAGTCTGGTCCTTTGGGAGAACAGCAAGAATTCTTAACCAATGAGCCACCCCTCTGTCCTCAGACAAACGTAAGTGTGATTTTGGAGCATTCTCATATCTTTCCATTGTTAAGTAGAGAAAGATACTTGTAACACTAAGTGGAATCTATCTTTCTTCATTTTAAACTGTCAAGTAATGGCCCTCGAATACCTGCAGCTTCCCTCTGAACATCAAGCTCTGTTAGAAGTCCATGCAGACACTGGATCTTCTCCAGCCACCAGGTAAATGGCTCTTAGTCTAAGTTTCTACTTTTTCTTTCTTTAAAATTAAAACAGAGGATCACAGTGCTGACTATGACTTTCACGTCCTACAGATATTTTTAACTTTGATACAAAGTCCTTTGTGTGTGCAAGCCTGATTTTTAATATGGCGCATTCTATTCTTGATATCTTTATTTCCTATGAGAATCGTAAGGGCTTTTATTAAAAGTGTGTGTGTGTGTATGTGTGTGTATGTGTGTGTATGTATGTGTATGTGTGTGTGCTTGTATGCATATCTGTGCACATTCATACCCGTGAGTGCAGGTGTGCACTTGCCGCAGCACAGGTGTGGAGGTCATAGGCCAATCACAGGGGTTGGTCCTTACCCTCCACTTTGTTTGAAATCCAAGTTTCTCTTTTGTAGTTCACCAGTGCACACAGCAAGCCAGCTGGCTTGTGAAGTTTAGAGAATGCTCTTATCTCCCACTCTCATTTTGCCCAAGGAACAATGAGACTGCAGATGGGCGCTACTGAGTCAGAAGCACACTACTGTGTCAGGACTTTAATGAGACTGTAGATGCACACTACTGTATCAGGACTTTATGTGGGTTTGGGAATTAGAACTCAGGTCTACATACTTGCACAAGATTTTTATCCCAGTAAGCCATCTCCCTAGGCTACAAAACAATTCAAGCAAGATTACCACAACAGTTCCTAATACGTTCTAGCTAGTGAAAATATACCCAAAACTATGAAATGAAATATGAAGTTATAATTAATCATATACTGAGTAAATAATAAATATTTAAGCTATCTAAGACATGAGGATGTAAGGTAGCATTGTGTGAAAGTGGAAACTGAGAGCTTAAAATGAAATGTTTTATTAGTCTTGGTGTACAGAGAACATCCTTCCAAACATCAGCAAATCTCATTTACTATAAAAACAAAACAAACAAACAAAAACAAAAACTCAAGTAAAGAAACAGTAAGTCCACAGAAGAATCTTTCCAAAGGTCTTTACTTTAAAGAGCTGAAGGGACTTAATATTGGTCACTGACAACAAACTCATCAGTAAGTTTCATTCAGTTTTTATATGAAAACTACTTAAAGGTTTTCTTCAGTTTCTCCCTAAAATCCTGAGTTAGAACAAAAGCCCTTGGGGGCTGGAGAGATGGCTCAGCGATTAAGAGCACTGATTGCTTTTCCTAGAGGTCTTGAGTTCAATTCCCAGTAATGACATGGTGGCTCACAACTATCTGTAATGGGATCTGATGCCCTCTTCTGGTGTGTCTGAAGACAGATATAGTGTGCTCTTATACATAAAATAAATAAATAATTAAAAAATTCTAGAACACTATTCCTGACTATACAATGAAAGGAAGTATTTTAATAAGTATGACTATGTTTATACTCAAAAGCTTATAATGAATACTTCTATAGATGCCTTCAATTATTTCAAGATAAGAAACAGGTTACACTTTTAGCCTCAGGTGGAGACTAAGAAAAAATATAATTGTCAAATACTCTCTCCTTTTTTTCTTTTCTTTCTTTCTTTCTTTCTTTCTTTCTTTCTTTCTTTCTTTCTTTCTGAGCAGCTAGGGTGTTTACTGTGAACGATTTTTTTTTCTGCATCCCACATCTATGCTATCTCTTTTGATACACGGCAGAATTTTAACTGTAGCAGGAATTGGAAAAATCTCCAAGCATTCTTGGTTCTCCAGCTTTGTTCTAAATTTTTCCTTTATCTTCACCCAGGAACAGTTACGGTATCACCTGAAAGATATTCTAGTTATGAAGAATCCAGTCAGCCCCTCACTCTCAGTGTGCGCTGCAGGTTCCTGTATGGTTGCTTACCAGGGAGAACCGACTAGGCTTATGTAGGACCCAATATTCAATTTCTTCTTTTGTTCTGCCTGCGTCTTCTCTGGTTTTCTCTACAAAGGATAACACACTGTTGTACATGTGTTGGTTTATTCTTTTTCTTGAAAACTATCATTTTTCTAACAGGCTCATTTTATTTATGTATCTCTCTGTGTGCATAGACATGCCTATGTGTGTGCAGGTGTGCCCCTGTGGGTGCACAGAGACTAGAAGAGAGTTCTGGATCCCTTGGAGGTAGAGTTACATGGGTGCTAGATCTGAACTCTGTTCTTGATAATTGCACAGTGCTCTTGAGTTCTCTCTCTAGCCTCTAAGCCCATCTGTTTGCCTATACAGTAGAAATCCTTATTCACCCAAACCATTATATTTTCATTTATATTATCTTTCAAAAATGCTTGATGTAAAAGCTATCATTACAACTATTGAACAATAGATTGTGACTCTGTGACATTCTCTTAGCTAGTCACAACCCTCCTCTGCATCTTGAAACTATTTCCTGCGTATGATAGTGCAGACAATATCTAATCTTTTTTATCTTTCTGTATGTATGAAACCTTTATATTTCTAGGTTCACTTCTTACATTTCTAAACACATTCATATGTCCAACAACAACTTAACTTGGAAAGAAAACTTAGACCCTGGTCTATTCTTATGTGTGATAAAACAGTAAAACCTACTGGCCTAGAAATAGCTGAAATGTTGCTTTTCTCATTTCTAATATGATGATGCTTTATTGTTGTTGCTTTTTTTAAAAAAAAATCACAAATAATTTATTCTTTCGTTAGAGTTGATACAGTTTTAAATAGCAATAAAGTACGCAGTGGTGGAGAACCTGGCACAGAACTTATAAGCATCTCCGTCACAAGAAGGCTTTCCATGCCTCATCTGTTCACACTTGATGCCTATTGTCTACTGACCAAGTTGAAGAACACCCTATACTCTGACCTTAAACACACACACCCTCAGACAGACACACTGAAACCCCTTTTTTCATTACAGTATGTTGAGGACAGTATGCTTTGCTTCTTTGAATGTATGGTACCCCTTCTGTTCTGTTTGCAGTTAGAAGTGGCAAAAACTAATTCAATTACAAAGAATGTGTTATATTCAGTCATAGTCCCTGGATGCAGACAACTGTGAGGACACAGCAACTTACCTTTGGGCTAGATATTTTCAAAGTATTCGTAAATAGATGTGTTTAGAAATCTCTCAGTACATGTTTTCTTGCCCGGTGTCATATCCTCAAATTTAGCTAAAATAATCAGTCTCAAATAATGAGTAAGTATGTCGTGCTTAAAAACAAGAAAATGCCACCTCTGGGCTTTCAGTACGAATCAGACACGCCATCATAAGCATTTCCTCTTATATCAACCAAGCTGAAGAGAGAGGAATGTAGAGGTGAGTCACCATCCTCTGCACCTGTGCTGTTGTGCCTGATTCCCCGTCTCTATGCATTTCCCTGAGAAGACTGCTCAAGGAGAAATCCAAACTTAGGTGGTAGGCTGCCGAGTGTGTCTCCTTGTTCCTGTTTTTATTCCTGTTCCTGTTTGTGTTCCTGTTTTGTGGGGAGTATAAAAGGGAGCTATGCAGTTGAAAATATAGCATTTGGTTCTTTACCAGATGACTCCTTGTCTTTCTTTCTCTCGCCCTCAGCCCTCCACCGATCCAAGGAACTCAGTCAGCTATGCTGGTGTAGCTGACACCCCTCAACCTTCATGAACACACAAAGCTGTTCACCCCTTTCAGTCTGTGACAGTCCATTTGGAACACAGTTCCGAAATAGCTGAAAATTCCTTATGTCAATGCATTTTCTGTCCAATGTTGCCATCTAGAGTAGAGATGTGAAATCAGGTGCACTGGCAGCTACGAAAGCCTTTACAAACTAAACATAAAGGCTACTTACTGATGAAGCAGCCACTTAGCCAGAGGTTTTTCCAAAACCTAGTTGGAATGGAAGGAGTCTTCCCAGGGGGTGTCCGCGGTGCAGAGTTGTGACAATGTGGTACTAATAGATACTGGCTATTGGAATGTAAGGATATTTTTACTGCTGGTAATTCCCATATTGTCCCTGGTCGTACCCATAAGGCCTCTGCTGGGGTGGCTGGGGTGGTCCTGGCTGTGCTGATCTATAGCCTCCATACTGCTGACCTTTACCCTGAGGATAATTAGGATACTGAGGGCCTGGACTG
Organism: Grammomys surdaster; assembly: GCF_004785775.1. Classification (NCBI taxonomy): domain Eukaryota; kingdom Metazoa; phylum Chordata; class Mammalia; order Rodentia; family Muridae; genus Grammomys; species Grammomys surdaster. The sequence goes on along the minus strand of NW_021621323.1, from coordinate 17,732,273 downwards.
CCCTGGGAAGGACCATAACCCTGCTGCTGTCCTGGGTAGCCCTGGTGCCCCGGGGTACTGCTGCTGCTGGGCTGAGTACCCTTGCTGTGGAGGTGCTCCTTGATAAGCATCTTGCTGTTGGCCATACTATGAGTTTCCATCGGGGTAATATTGCTGGTTCATGCCTTCTGGAGGACCTTGTCCACCATGACTGTATTGGTCCCCATAATAGTCTTCCTGGCCTGAGTACTGCTGTGGTGGGCCCTGTTGCAGAGGTCTGTAGGGAGGCATCTGTCTCTGGCCCATCATGTGGCTGCCTTGATTAACTTGACCCATCAGCCCCATGGGTGCCTGTTGTCCTTGGTAATGCTGTGCACCTCCAGGTGGCATGCTGTACTGCTGAGAAGGAGGCTGCTGGTGCATCATGGGACCTTGATATGGTTGCATATTCATGTTTGGTCTGGGACCATAGTTTCCCATTGGCTGCCCCTGACTCATTGTCATCTGGTTCTGCAGGGGCATGCTCTGGGACGATGGCACAGAATGGTTGTAACCTCCCATGGAGCCGTGGCTACTTGAAGGCATATTCATGGAGCTGTTTGTCATGCTGAGCTGACTGGGTCCAGGTCCCTGCATTGGCATATGGTTAGGCCCAGGCATCTGGCCATTCATCTGGTTCTGCATGTGTGGTGCAGGAGGGCCCCCACCCACCATTCCATCTGAAGGCATGCTGTGAGACTGGGGATGGGGCAGAGGGCCACTCTGACTCATCCCTCCAGGACCCATAGGCATATTCTGTGTGGATGGTGGTGGTAAGAGAGACTGCATATTTTGATTAGAGTCTGCTATTGTAGCAAGGTATACCAGGTTTGTGTGCAATATCTGTTGATACTGAGAGCACATCGAGGCCTTCCCTTTATTCTGATAGTCCATTATACACTGAATAAGATGGTTATTTTCATCCAGCATCTTCTGGATGGCAGCGGGGGTGATCTCGCCCTTGCCCTGCTGCTTCGGGGCTGCGAACGCCACAGACATGTTGCGGCCGAGCCCGCGATCAGCGAGTCCCGAGCGCTCTGGGGCCGCGGAGCTGGGGGCCCGACCTGTTGTTGCTTTTAAAGAAGGCATTACACACAATTATGGCTTCCTGAAGAAAAGCAAATTCCTTCCACCAATACACTGATAATAAAACTGTCAATGGAACTCCTGAGTTCATTTAATGCCTACTTCTTTTCTGTCCAGGTCTGAAAAAATAAAGTTATTTCTTCTTTATTTGAGTCATGAATGGGAATTAAAGTACTAGTGTTGACAGGAGAGAAACTTGAGACTACGTTCATTTGTCTTCATTTGTCACATTTTTTCCCTTCAACCTCTCTATTTTCCTTTTTGCTTTTTGTATAATAATAATTCTGTAATTGTCTTATCATTCCAGTATACTCAAATCCACCCTAAATCAGAACTTACAGAAATAACTTAAGACAGCCATAGACTAATTCTTTCTTCTTTGGTTCTTTTCAAAGCATCTCACTGTGGGGAAACAAAAATGAGCTGAGTTTTCACATCCTTTAGACTCTCTCCCTTTCTCTGTGATCTAATGCTAAGCATTAGGAAATCACCCTCATGTGTGTATAACAGACTATTGCTACATTCCCTACCTTCAGCTGGGACAGCAGGAATTGTGGAGCAGATTTTTGGGAGGGTGTTGGCACACCTGTGCCCCACATCTTAGTGCACTTTAATTGCAGATCTTCTTCGATTTCTTCTCAAGGTCTGATATAATAAGTTAACACAAAAGTCAACTGCCAAGACACAAAGACATGGAAAAACAATCCAAAGAAGACAAGTCACACGTGAGTTAAGGTGCACAGTCAATAAACATTGACTTGATAGTATATACTGTTCTCTTTAAGAAGGACTTTCTTTTTAATGACTATTTTATGAATTCTTTGAGAATTTCACACATCGTGTTCTGATCATAGTCATTTCCCTCTCCCAGCTCCTCAAGGTCCACCCCTCTCTTAGTTATGATTTCCATGTTGTGATAAAACACCATGGCCAAGAACTACTTGGAGAAGAGAGGGTTTATTTCAGCTTACACTTCTGGGTAACAGTCCATCCTTGAGGGAAGTTAGGGTAGGAATTCAAGGAGGACAGGAACCTGAAGGTAGGAACTGAATCAGAAACCATGGAGGAGTGCTGTTTACTGGCTTGCTCATCATGGCTTGCTCAGACTGCTTTCTTATAGCACTCAGGCCTACTAGCCCAGAGGTGATACTAAAGCAGTAACCACAGGCTTTCCCTCAGACCAATTTGGTAGAGATAATTTCTCAATTGAATGTTCCTTCTCTTAAATGACTCTTTGTGTCAGTGATGCAAAACTAACTAGCACCCTTCGAACTACACCTACCCAACTTTGTGTCTTGATTACAAAATACTCAAACCCCCAAAAAGCCAAAACCCCAAAAAACATTGAGTACAATTTATGTTACTCATATCCTCTTGTGTATATGCTCACACACTAGAGCATGCTCCACATCCCAGGGGACACAGCCTGAAAGAAAACCAATGTTTCCTTTCCAAGCAGCTATCAATTACCAGTAACTCCTCACCAGTGAGTGAAACATTGTGACCACCTTCCCTCTCAATGCTGGGATTTGTCTGGCTTAGGCTTGCCTGGGTCTTGTGCACACTGTCACAACTACTGTAAGTTCACATGTGAAACTACTCTGTAGTGTCCATAAAACATTTCCTTGTAGTTATCCATCATCTCTAGCTCTTACAAGCTTCCTGCCTTCTCTTCAACAATGATCCCTGGGCCTTGAGAGGAGGAAGAGAATGAGGAGGGGGAAGAGGAAGAGGAAGAAGAGGAAGAGGAGGAGGAAAAAGAAAAGGAAAAGGAAGAGGAGGAGGAAAAGGAGGAAGAGGAGAAGGAAAAGGAGGAAGAAGAGGAGGAGGAAGAGGAGGAAGAGGAGGAAGAGGAGGAAAGAGTAGGAGGAAGAGGAGGAGGAGTGTTACAGATGTCCCATTTAGAGCTGAGCACTCTGGAGTTTCTTGTTCTCTGTACATTGGGCATCTGCGGGTCTCTGAGCTATACAGTCATCATATACTGTAAAAAGAACCTTCTCAAATGAGAATTGAGAGATACACTAATCTATGGGTGTAACAAGAAGTCATTGAGACTGTTTAAAGCCAAGTCTGTTTAATAGAGCAATAGTGTAAGTAATCCCTGACCAGTCTAGCAACATGTTCTTGACTCCAGTAATGTTACTAAAACTGACTTCTGCCCTGTGAAGTGGGCCTTAATCCCATCAGAACATGGTGGGTTAGTTCCATGCCTCTAGTGCAACTAGTGAGTGTATCTTGCCAGTCCAATCATTGCAGTTTGTGAGGTTCACAGCCTGGTGAGATTGCACGTTACTTTTCTCCTCCAATAGCTTGCCTGGTATCTTTTAACACTGTGAAAGCTGGTTAGTAGGGATGAAGCTTCTAGGTCAATATCAGCTGGATTTGTCCAGCTCAAATATGACTCAAATGTGCAGTACGCTCAACAGTTCAAAGTTCAATGGTCTTATGCAGAATTATGCAGGACAACTGAGAACAGTGATAAAAGCCTGCAGTATTTGGGGTGTCTATGAGACTTCACTGGCCAACAACTCCAAAAGAGATAATCAATCCCTGGTACTGGGTTCTTATTTTTCGGCCTGTGATGTCTAACAGGGTGGTGGCCCATTATAGGGTAACTCCACCTAAAAGTTTTTTTTAGTGTATGTACAGTACATGGTTTTAGGAAGCTTCTGCAGTAGTAGTTTTTCCTATAATTATTCAGAAGGTCCTTAGTGGTAGGTATCCCTCCCTTTATTTCCTCCTAGACAGCCTGTTATCCGGTTTCCTACCCTGTTTAACCATCTTACTCCATTACTCTCTTTCTCCTCTTTACTATGTTCTTTCTTCCCTCCCTCGAAAGATACCCACACTGTTCCTTACTAATTTCCTGATCTCTGTGGGTATCCCAAATGAAACACACATATCTAAAGATACAAAGCTAACATCCAATCAATCTATTATGTTGTGAATGCTTTCCACGGTTATCAAAGCCTTAAAAAAAACAAAAATAAAAAAAAATATAACCACTGTGAACTGGCATCCCTGAGGAGCATAGATGACACAAAGGCTCTGAAGCATCCTCCAAACTAAAGTTAAGAACACACGAGGAAGAGCATATCCCATGAAGAAAATCAGTTTTATTCCAGGGATGCAAGGATTGCCTAACAAATCAGCAAATATAATATACAGCATGAGTGTAAGGACAGAAATACTGTGATCATCTCAATGGGTGAGAAAAGTCTTCAACAAAGGTTCACTATCCCTCCATGGTCAAAGTCCTGAAGAAATTAGGAGTAGAAGAAACATGACCTCAACATAATAAAAATCTATATATGGCAGACGTATAGCCAACATTACAGTAAGTAGTACAAAACTGAAAATGCTTCAGTGGAAGGCTAGAAAGTCAGTTGCTTAGAACATTCAAGCAATGGCAAGTAAGCTAATAAAAAGTACTCATAGAATATATGGTATCCATAGGGCTCCATTTATAAGAACCAATTTATTACTCATTGAGTCCAACAGACTGAGATGTTCAAAATAAAGACATAGCAAATATACCCAATAAAATCATAGTGGAAAATTTCCAAAATCTAATGAAAGAAATAGCTATCCAGCTAAAGGAAGCATTTAGAACAAACAGACAAGAACAGAAAATAAGTTTGTCATCTGAGAACATAGGACGCCTTAAAATATAAATATGGGAAAGGATTTTCTGCTTGAGAACTGAAACCAAGAATTAACAAATGGAATTGCTTACATTGAAAAACCTTCTATATGGCAAATGAAACAATTCATTGAGTTAAGGAACAGTCTACTCTAACTGTGGGCTTTCCCACCCATACCCCAGTTCCCCAAATAACAGTTCTGAGACTTATTATTTATGAATAAAAGCCTAAGCCATAAGCTTGGGCTTATTCCCTGACTAGCTATTAACTTAATTAACCATTTCTTCTATTCTATGAGTGCCACATGACTGGTTACCTCTTCTAGTTTCAATATACCTCCCTCCTCAGAGTTCAGGGTGAATGTCTTCCTGCTCCTGACTGTATCCCAGAGTTCCTCTCTCCCCATAAGAACTCCCAGCTTCTAATTCCTGCCTTGGCTCATAGGTCGTCAGCTTCTTATTGACATGTGATGTTTCCAAATAGTACGAAGAGATTCTCTCTACAGTCTACAGAACGAGCGTAAACATTTATTGACTGTACATCACACATAAGATTAATATTTAGAATGTATAAGGAGATAAAAGCATAAATGCCAAAACAAGAAAATAATCAGACAAATCACTAATGCTTTGATGAGTCATTGTGAATAGAAAGTTCTCAAATGTTGATGAGCAAATGGTCAAAAAAATGAAAATAATTTTTTTAGCGTCTTTAACCACTCTAATGAAAACTATTCAGAGATTCTGATATCTCACCCCAGTCAAAATAGCTATCATAAAACAACAACATAAGTAACAAATGCTGGCAAGGATGTAAGGAAGTAGGAATCTTTAGACTGCTACAGGGGATGTGAACTAGTGAAGCTCCTGTAGAAATCAGTGTGGCAGTTACTCAACAAACTAAAATTATAACCATGATATGAGCAAATGCACTGCTTGTAGGCGTATATGTAAGGAACACGAAGTGGACATACCCCAGGGATACCGTAGTAGCTAGAATGAAAAGTATCCCCCTCCCCCCGTAGCCTTGAGAATTTGAACACTTGGCCCCTGGTTGCTGGTACTGTTTATTTTATTAGTTGTTTCTGGTCATGGTAATTTATCACAACAACAAAAATAACTAACAAAGAAGTTGGCACTAAGCCTATGGTGTTTCTTGAAGAACTTGTTCCTGTTATTTTTTAGAGTAATGTAGAAGACTTTGGAATTTTGGACTAGGAAGGCAATTGAATGTTGTAAGCATTTTAATGGGATCCTGGAAGACAGTGGTGTGGAGAGTAATGCACAAGGCCATCAAGGAAGTAAAATGTCTTAGGCCACTGTCTGTGGCTGTGATAGAACACTCTGACAGAACCAACTTGAGGAGGAAAGGGTTTATTTGACTTACACCTTCACATCACAGTCCATCATTAAGGGAAGTCAGGGTAGGAACCCAAGCCGGGAGTCCAGAGGCAGGCACTGAGTCAGAATCTTATAGGCTCAGGCTGGTTCCACTCTAAACTGTCCCTTGGTAGTTATTATATGGTTCTAGCATTGCCAGTATACTGGGCCCCCACTGCAACTGAGCTATGTCATAGCAAAACCCCACTCATGATACCAATCTCTGTCTTAGTTTACTTTCTAGTTCGGTTACAGAACACTCTGATCGAATCCACTCCAGTAGGAAAGGGTTCACTTGGCTTACAGTCCTTATTTGATAGCTCTTATGTAGGTCTACAACTAAAAAGAGTGTGTGGGGCAGAAAGAAATACAAAATGTATGGTTTGTAGAGAAAAGAAGCCTAGGAAGCCTAAGGTTACAGGCAAGGGTGTGCTGGAAGAGAGGCTGTTGAAGGGCTTACTGACATTAAGCAGGGGCCTTCTTCTCTGTACTGGAGCAATGGGAACAGGAATGAGACCCTACCCAGATAAGTTTCCAGCCAGTGAAAGGAGAAGGCATATGTTGCTTCATCTCGCAAAATCTGTAGATAATCTAGCCAATGGGGGAGAGGGTCCATCTGTAGCCAGAAGTCAACGGTGGTAGTGTCATTCCTACGCTGCTGTCTTGGGAGGCATGAAAGACATAAGAATGATGTGGTCATGGATTCGTCCTCTGTGGTTTCTAAGGCCAATGTAGGCTTCTTTTTTGTAAACAAACAAACCAAAACAGAAAAAGTGAGGTAATTTTTATTGTTTGTATATTTTCCTTAGTGTCTATTTTTGTAATTTCTATTCTGTCCTTTTTATAACATCATGACTTAAAAAATATGTGAACCTTTAATCTAACCTAACAAAGAGATGAAATGAGCACAAGATACTTTTATGTTAGTGGTAAAGAAATCAAAACATATGTCAGCTCACCTCTGATGAACCTCAGAATTACGTATATTAAACATACTTTAATCAAATAGCCTCATTTTTAGATTCTGATACCACAAATTATCACAAGGTGATTAGTAGTAAAGCATTATTATCCATTGGAAGATAAATACTTTTAGTTTGTGACTTTAGGAAATAGTTGACATCCGCAAGTGCAAAAGAAATGGTATTCCTTTGCAGACTCTATGAGACAATTAATAATTCATAGTCTATGTTGCTATTGTTTGAGAAAATGTAAGAAGCATATGCCTCTTAGTTGTGGTTGATTCTCAGTTTTGTCTGTGGATGAACATTCTTGGGAAACAGCTGCACTTTCCTTCGAACCTCTGGAAGGCTGGCTACCTAATTAGAACTTCCATGACTATGGACAGTTCCAAGCCCAGAACCCAGCCATCTTGGGCTATCTTTAGCTCTCTTAAGAGCCATTTATTTCCTTCCTCTGTGTATGAGCTAACATTTTTGTGACAATCAAGGTAAATCTTTTAGAATGCAAACACTTAGCCCACCAATCAACAGGCTAAGAGTGTCATCACACAGTGTCTGAGGCCTACAGCAGGGCCTTTTCCACGCTGCTTTAACCTGTCCACCTAATGTTTCTGCCAATATATTAGAAAAGTGTCTCGATTTATGATTTTCATTGTTCTGTTATTTTAAAAGTTACATGACACTTCTTCCACTTTGGAATGTGAATCTGAGCAAAAGCTAAATCTGTGTTCTTGGGCTGTGGCCACTCAGAATAAATTACCTCTTATCCCCTTTGATATGAGAATTGTCTTTGTGTCAACAATGAAAACCCCAAAGTGCAGCACTGAGAAAGATCCACTTTCACCAGAGTAATAACCTGGATAGAAGCAAGATGGCAGCACGGACCCAAGGGAACTGGCTAGCCACCTGGTGTCATCTCCTCAGGAGGATTTTGGCAAGTTAAGAGTCCACTGGTTTATTCTGAACTGTTTGTTTAAGGATTTTATTTGGTACATGTTCTTTTATTTTTTATTTTTTTTGTTCCTAAGTGTTTGTTTTAGGTATCTATTTTGCTTGTTGGCTATGGAAATATTTTATTTTCTAGCATTCAGTTTGGTGTTTGTTTGCTTTCAGACCCTGGAAGGTGTTTTGGTTCCTTAAGCTGGCTGCTGCTCTTCCCTCCACACCCCAAGGACATTCCTCCATATGTTGTCCCAGCAGGATGTTTGGGGAAAAGATATTTGGGTGTTTTGTTTGTTTAGTTTGTTAATGTTTGTTATGTTTCAATACAAGTTGAAAAGCAAAAACGAAAATCCAGCTAAAGTCAACTTGATGTTTCTTCCCTTAATAGGGAACACTAGTGTCTCCAAAGTGGCTTATTAACTAAAAATCTTCAGCTTACTTTTTTTTTTTTTATTAATTAAGTCAAAATTGTGTAGCCTGCTGTAATGGGAAAATAATCTTTAAAAAGAGAAATGATAAAATTAGTAATTAAAAAATAGCTCTGAAAACTATTTGTGAATTTAAAGATGATACTAAAATTAAAATAAAGAAGAAGAATAAATAAAAATGAAGAAGGAAGGCCAAGTGGGGGTGCTTCGGGCCTTCTTAGAAGGAGTAACAAAATACTCAAGGGAGCAAATATGGAGACAAAGTGTGGGTCAGAAACTGAAGGAGGGGCCGTCTGGAGACCATTCCTTCTGGGTATCCATCCCATGTGCAGTCACCAAAGGTAGACGCTGATGTGGAAGTCAGGAAGTGCATGCTGGCAAGAGCCTGATATAGATGTCTCCTTAGAGGTCTGCCAGAGTCTGACATATTCAGAGGCGGATGCTCACAGCTAGCCATTGCACTGATCATGGGGTTCCCAATGGAGGAGTTAGAGTGAAGACTGTTGGAGCTGAAAGGGTTTTCGGCCCCATGAGGAAAGCAACAATACCAACCAACCAGAGATCCCAGGGTCTAAACCACCAGCCTGGGAGCACTTAGGGAGGGATCCATGGCTCCAACTGTATATGTAAGTGTGAAGGGCCCTGTCGGGCATAGGTGGGAGAAGAGATCCTTGGTCTCATGAAGGCTGGATGCCCCAGTGGGTGGGAATTTGAGGGTGGGGAGGTGGGAGTTGGGGGTAGATAGGGGTACATCCACAGAGAAACAGGAGGAGGGGTGAGGTGATGGAGGTTCCTAGGCGGGGCGGGGGAATGGGATAAGGGGATAACATATGAAATGTAAATAAAACATCCAATAAAAAAAGATTTTATTATTTTTTTAAATTTTAGAGGGTCTAGCAGAACTACAGTTAACTTCTGAGAACAACAACTTGCTCTTATCTCTTTTTCTGGCCTGTTTGGACAAATCTACAGCAAAGGAAAATTTATTATTGCCTACTTTAAAATAAAGTAAAGAGAAAAAGATTTTATATTGTATTAAACATTTCCATTTACAGAGGCACTTTTCCTTGGGAAACCTATACTCATAAGTGGATGACATGTTTGTGTTATGGTTAGCATGGTTACTTGTTCTCTACATGTTGACCAGTTGTGGTTTTCTGTAATGGCCTCTGACTTCTGCAAAGAGAAGCTTCCTTGACAAAGGTTGAGAGTGGCTCTCACCTGTGGTCATAACGTAAATATTTAGAATGTGGTTAGGAGTTATGCTAGAGTAGGGAAGTGGTGGTGGTTCTTCTCTAAGACACAAGACCTCACTAGACTTTGCTAGCTTGCTGGGTTTCTCTTCTGTTCAGTGGGCTGGCCTTCCATCCAGTCAGACAGCTACTGGTTACCCACAAGACAACAGTGCCACCATTGTACCCTTACAGCGACTTGACTGGGTCATGCTGGTCATTGTTGCAGTTCATAGCTCTCAAAGCTGGGTAGAGTTATTACTTGCTTTCCATTCTTGAGTTTCTATGCAACAAATGAAATAATAATTAGATCAAAAGGCAGTATGCAGATGAGAGGAAAATTTTCATAGCCATGTATCAGAAAAAAGATTAATACCTACTATATAAAGAACCCACACAATTAAATACCAAGAAGCCTAGCAACTGAACCAATGACTGGGTTAATGAAATGAACAGACATTTCTCAGGATATGAAATGCAGATACTTAATAAACATATGAAAAATTTTAACATCCTTGGCCAGCAGAGAGATGAAGACTAAACCTACATTCAGATTAAAACTCATCCCGGTCAGAATGTCTGTTATAAGAAAAGAAACAAGAAATGCTGGCAAATACGTGGGGGAAATAGAATTTGAGTCCACTCATGGTGAGCCTGTAAATTTATCTAGCCACTATGAAAACCACTGAAAAAACTAGAAATAGAAAGGCCATGTGATACAGATATGCTATTTCTGGATATACATCCAAAGAAACATATCCATGTTTATTGAAATATTATTCAAATTATGCAAAAACCTAGATGTCTACCAAAATATGAATGAAGAAAATGTAATATGTGTGCACAATGGAGCTTTATTCAGCAACCAAGAATTAAATTATGTCATTTGCTGGAAAATGAGTGCAACTGGAGATCATCCCATTAAGTGAAATAAGCCAGATTTGGAAAGATAAATACTGCATGTTTTCTTTCATTTGTGGATCCCAGATGGTTCTATATATACATAAGCCATATATATGCGAACATGTGTGAATGTGAGCGTGTGTATGTGAGTGTGAGTATATGTGTGCGTGCTTGCATGTGAATGTATGTGTGTGTGAGTGTGTATGTGTGTGTGAGTGAGTGTGAGTGTATATGTGTTTGCTTGCATGTGAGTGTGTGAATGTGTGTGTGTATGTGCATGAGTGTGTGTATGTGTGTGAGTGTGTGTGAGTGTATATGTGTGTGCTTGCATGTGAGTGTGTGAATGTGTGTATGCATGCATGTGTGTGTATGTGTGTGTGAGTGTGTATGTGTTGTGAGTTGTTTTAGTTCAGTTCCTTAGCAGCATCATGGGAGAATGAGAGACATTCTACTTTTCAACAATGCATTCTTCAGGGTATGTGTTTGTCCTCAGGAGCAGGGTATGTCCTATATCATAATTGAAATAACACAGTATAAAGTCGCCACTTTTTCTGTGTCTATAATTATGAATATCCCTCCCCAAGGGTTTCAGTAGATTCCCTTCCATGACTCCTTAATCAGAAATGCATTATATATACTGTTGGCAGGAAGAATGAGATTACCATGATTTTATTAAGAAAACACATGGCCTTCTGGAAGAGGTCAAATCATCTAAGCAAAAAATTGATGTTCTGTTGGCAAGTCAGAAGAAGGGAGATGTGGTGGATTTTTATCCAACAGTAATGCAAACTGGGTACAGCAACAGGGAGTGGCATTTAGCAAGTGACCTAAAAGGTACCTCATCATTTCCCAGGGGTACAGTATACATTTCTGGAATTAAATTTCACTGGGAGATTCTGTGATAAGGCAGACTATGGATATGAAACAGCAGGAAGAGGATCATGAGCTTAGGGAACAGGTCACAGTTTGGAGACAGGCTTGAAGAAGTTGGGAAATTTAGTCCCAATACCTGTTAGGAGAGAAGTATTCATTATGTGATTCAGGCTGATGGAATTTGAAGCCTTCACCCAGAATGCAGCCATCTCTCTCACAAAAGATCAGTTCCAAGTAATATAATTGCTGGCAAATAGAATCTGCATTCCTAACCCTGTGTTGCTCTTTGGTCAGCTTAGTCTACAATATGCCTTTTAAAGACCTCACTGGCTTTGCGTTCCTCTCATGTTTGCCACGTCTTTGGCTCTCTTTGTTTACACATCTATAATCTGTAAATTTTTACTTTTTACCCTTGTTGCTGGCGACCAACATGTCTTTGCAGTTGGGAAAAATCAAGGGATAGAAGATACTGTAGCAACATGGACAGCATATGTTCTACCAATAGGATTGGCTGATTCTTTCTGAAACTGATTAATGGTTCTGGCAACATGGGCTGAGTGACAATTTTCAATCTCTCAAGACAAACCTGGAGACTTTTATGCTCACAATGGTATCCAGAACTACAGGCAATTGATTTGACAAAAGCATGAAACTTTATGAAGACCCCGAGACATACACTTTGATTTGTAAACTATAAAAGGTAATACAGTTTATTTTAAGGGTAAGAATCTAAAATCGAACAAAGTTAAATTTTCTAAAGGCCCAAGATATGACATAACAATTTGTAACGTTCACTGGTAACTGTTTCATAGCTTTGTATCAACTTGCAGACAGAGGGAAAGTTTGAGGAAGGAGAAATCATTGGGTTATCAAGAAAGAAGAAGAGTTTGTCTATTTTGACCCCTCTACACTCTGTAGTCCACCTTCAATGTCTACTGGTGGTAGAAAGAACAGAAAATTTGACAATGTTCTTGGGAGCTGGCTGATAGTGGAAAAGGTCAGAAAATTCCTATTTCCTTTTCTCAACTATTCCCCAAAGTAATAAAACAAAACTTATTCCAACTATAACTCTGGAAAGTTCTTCTGAATTTTCTAAATGTAACCGAAAGCCTCCCAAGTACATTTCTCTTGTGTGGTTTAAGAGTCTTAGGGTAGAAACTGATACTGGATAATACATATTGGGGCTGAGTGCATTTCAGAGATGGTTTGTCTGGCCTTTCTGTTAGCTTTTGCTTCTTTTGGAGTTAGTAATTTAGGATGGATGGGCTCTTTGTGGGACTTCACAACCAATAGTTTTGAAGTATTTTGATGCTAAAATTATGACAGAACTACTTGTTGTTGTTTTCTTGTTCATGTTTTGAGGACAGATTTAAACATTTCAACTCATGAGAAGCGGCTTACAGATGGTAGAATGTGTCAAAAAGTTGTTATTTGAACAGGAAAGAACAAGAATGCCAAAATATACATTGAAGTGGACATTTCTGGGTTTTTTTTGAAACTCTGTGTGTCACAAGATGCTTTTCTGGAAGCTGCCTTGTGAAAGGATGTTTTGCTAAAACAGACACTTGAGAGGATGTTTTGCTGGAGCAGACACTTGATAGGGTGTGTGATGTTTAGAAAGAATATAAGTAGAACCACACAGAGTGAAAGGATGCTTTTGCATTGCTGCTAGTCTTCAAAATGCACCAAAGACCCTCTCCTGGTATTGCTGCTTCAGTTGACTCATGATCACTCCAGGAGCCTCTCGGTTTCTGCTTGATCTGCTACTGATTCCTGTTTGGTGTTTGCTATTAGACTGCTGATATTCTGACAGCAAAGATCAGAATCACCTCAAAGAACTACTTCTAAACAGGTCCACAATCTTCTTTGTCCTGTTAGCCATCTTTTCTCCCTGCTTTTGGTTGGCGGGGTAGAACAGAGGTTGAAAGTGTTAAAGAACTCTAATTAAAGTAGGCTTTAAAAAACCTAAGCCTACACTACATGTGTGAGGTCTGTGGAAAAAAAAATCACAATCTGGATATGTTGCAATTAAACATAAATAAATAGAAACACAAATGAGTTTAACTAATTAAGTATATTACTTAACTAATTAAGTATATGGATACTTCTGGTTTCTAAATAGAATGAAAAAATTATTAGTATTATACTCAGTTATTATCTCAGCTTAAAGGGAAGTACAATAAGATTTTTTTTGGGAAAGTTTTTGTTTTATTTTGTTCCTTTAAATTAACACTTTATGTATTTCTAGAGGATGAGATAATGTTTGATACATGTACACAAATATTCAAATTAATATTAATATTTTCATCTTCTCAAACATACAGCGTCATCAAGGTTTTTAGCATCTAGCCCAGACATATAACCAGATCTGGTTCCAACAGATTTCCTTGGCCTCCCGTGCTGATACGTCAATTAAACAGATAAACAGTGACAAAAAGTAGAAAAATGGAGATGTTTTTCAATGTGGCCATATTGGAAAGAACAAATAAGGTGGTCCAGTGACATTTAATCTGTGTCCAAGGTACTGACATGAGGTTGGTATTAAAAGAAAGGACAAGGGTCAAAGTTTGGTCCTGTCCAACACTGAATCATCATTGTCTCTCTACCTTTCAAAGTGACTATTAAAGGTGATCTTTTAAGTCATATCTGTTCATCGCCCAGGAGGCCAGTCCTCTCCTATAAGATGTCTACTTCTATTCTGGGGGCACCCTCACCCTTATGAAAAGTTGTCCTCATTTGGAGGAGATCAATTCCTGAGAGGTTTTGCTCTTTTTGGAATTCAAACAATCTCAGGGGGGAAAGGCTGATGATAACTTACCTCTGTGATCCCAGACAAACTACTGACAAAAGTTGAAGGCTGAGATGCCAGAGTATCATCTTGCCTTAAGTTACCTTTGGTGCAAGTGTATAATCAATCTTTCTTTCCTTTTTTCTTTGCAAAAACAGTTTTAAATTCCTCTTTCAATAGTAGTGTGTTATTACTGTATTCTTACTGTGCATATTCTGATATTTTACTCCTGTAGCTATAACTCATTACTCAGTGGTCACAAAGTAGAGGAATTTGGTACACTATGAAGTGACCTAACCCTGGAATTATGGAAGAAGAAGAAGAAGAAGAAGAAGAAGAAGAAGAAGGAGGAGGAGGAGGAGGAGGAGGAGGAGGAGGAGGAGGAGGAGGAGGAGAAGGAGGAGGAGAAGAAGAAGAAAAAGGAGGAGAAGGAGGAAGAGGAGAGGAAAGAGAGGAAGGAGAGGAAAAAGAGGAAGAAGAAGGAGAAGGAGGAGGGGAAAAAGAGGAAGAGGAGAGGAAGAACAAAAAAGAAATTCTCAATAAAACATTTCTCAAACCTGAGAGTCAATATGTAGAAGAATGAAACATGATTTATCTCTCATTTATGCACAAAAATCAACTCCTAATAGATTTAAGCTCTCATTCAAAACTTGAAACTCTAGAACTGCTACAAAAAAACCAAACAACACACTGAAGCACATAGGCACAAAGGCTTTCAGAATAGGACTCCATCTGCTCATGAATTAAACTCAACACTTGACAAAAGGGACCTCCATTTGTCAAGTAAAAAGTTAGTGGAGTGAAGAGACAGCCTACGGAATGGGAGAATATCTTTGTCAACTATATATCTCTGAGAAAATTAATATCTAGAACATACAAAGCACTCAGAAGCAAAGCATCAAGGAAGCAGACAACTCCAACCCCAAAGCAAGCTGCAGAACGGAATGACTTCTCAAGAAAAAAAGTTTTAAAATATCTAACAAACATTTAAAAAGAATGTTCAAGATTATTAGCCATTGGTGAAATGCAAATTAAAACACATTGAAATTCTCTCTTACCCCAATAAGAATGGCTATCAAGAAGTCAAACAAAACAAAACAAATTTTGATAAGGATTCGGGCAGGAAGAATCCTTGTCCCCATTAGTGGAAGTGTAAACTGATGCAGCTGATATGGAAAGCAATATGTAGGTTTCTCAAAAAGATAGCAGTAGAACCACCATACTACCCAACGATTCCTAGCCATATGTTTTAAAAAAAGCCTACACTGTGCTATAGAGGCATTTTTTTCATCCATGTTCATTGCCATTCTATGCACAATAGCTAGGAAATGGAATAAATCTTGGTGACTTATCAACTGATGAATTTGACTATGAAAATTTGGTGTATATTGAAGGAGTTTTATTCAGTGATTTAAAAAAACCCAGATATTGTAAAATTTTTAGTTAAGTTCATGGAGAAAAAGTAGACCAAGCAAAGTAGAAGCTAGAAAGAAAAATGGCACATGTTCTTCCTCACATGTGAAATGAGAAATATAGCTATGCACATAGAAAAGGTAAAAACCAAGAGTTTGGGAAAATTGAAGCAGGAAGGTTTCGAGGGAAGAGAGAATGGGAAAGGAGTGAACCAAGTTAAAGGATATATGAAAAAATCATATAGAAACCTACTATTATTCAGTTCAATTTTAATAATATAACTCAGTTATATATACATATGCATGTGCATGTATATATATGGATATATTCTTGATAACCATTCTTATTGGGGTAAGATAGAATTTCAAAGCTTTTTTTAATGTGCATTTTCCCAATGGCTAATAATTTTGAAGATTTTTATAAGTCTGTTCTTAGAAACAAAAATCCCAGAGCCAGATATGAGATACCATCTTTTGCGTTGTCAGCCAGGGACCACCAAAAGAAATAGGCTTTTGCCATTTCTGTTGGTTGCCTACCACAATTAGATGAGAAGACCTTGTTGCTGAAGAGACTATATACCTCGATTACAGGTTACAGAAAAACCAAGCTGGAGCTGAAATGGAAGCTTTCTCCTAGAATGCCAACCTAGCAGGCAAGAAGTGCCCAATTAGAGAATAGTGGCATGGTTGTTATGGAAGTAACCAACAACTTTCTGATTAGATGTGAGGCTTTTTCACAAGAGGCACTCCATTTCTGGTACTGTAAATTACAGTAACAAAGAAATAAGCAAACAACTTCATGCCTGGGGAAGTAGTAGACTGTAGGAAGGAATTCATTAACATTCAGCAAAATTGAAATATCATCAAACTACCTTCTAATTATTCATGTTTATATCCACAGACATGCTACTCTTGATCTTAAGCAGAGAAACTTCTCTTTGCAGTCATGTTCTGGGGGCCCTCAAGATGCTGAGGGTAAAGAAGGCATAAACAAGAAACCCCTCTAAGGCTCAATACCAAGGAAGAGGAAGCAAAAGACTTTAAGGGCTGCAAGACAGGAAAAAAGGACTCTGGAAAGCTAGCTATCTTCTGTGCATGATAAAGCCATTTCAATGGTTAATTCAATGCAACTTTGCCTGCACAAGTACTGGTCTGTCAAAAGCCAACCACAGATGGCCCCATGGTTGGACCATTGAGAGGCCTTCCCATAGGAGGTGGTTCTGATGCCTTGATTGGGAATCTGTGTGTGAACACTGAAGGTCCTGTTCCTCAATTGGTTCTTGATAGATGAATAAAGATGGTAGCAGCCAATGAACTGGGAGGAACAGGCAGGACTTCCAGTCCTTCCCCACCTCGCAGGCAGGATAGCAGATGCAGGAAAAGAGAAGGGATTCTTTGGAGAGAGAAGGGATGACCAGCCATGTGAAATCTTAGGTGGAGCATGGCCACTTGCCCAGGTGGAAGATTAGAAGTGCCCAGCAATTGGGCCAATAAGGCAGGTTGAGATTGAGCTACAGACCATTAGACCATCAGGCCACTAGATCAACTGTTGCAAAGTGCTCATTTCTAGAGTTTTTATTTTAGAATTTCAGATGACATATTATGGACCATATAATTTTATATTTTTTAAAAGGACTCAAGAAAGTGATTATGAAGGCTACACAGAGAAACCTGTCTCAAAAAACCAAAAAAAAAAAAAAAGTGATTATGTAAGCTGGACTAAGAACAGCGCCTGACTTATAACAAGCGCTCCGTGGTTTGAAAATGCCACTAACACTGTAATTAATACTATTAAGATTACTATATTAAATATATGAAATATTTATTTTCACATAAAATGTTCACAGTATTTTGTAGATTTCCTAGACATTCCCACGAACGAGTTGCTGAAGGTCTCAGATGTCTTTGTTCTCACTTCTTTTGTGTCCAAGTATGAAACTTGGCTATCCATTTGTTTCTTCTATCTTCCCTGGTGGGAAAAAAAAGGAAAGGAAATAATCTTTGTGCTGGGTAGTTTAACTCCAATTTGACACAGGCTAGTCATTTTGGAAGAGGAAACCTTAGCAGAGAAAATGCCCCTATCAGATTGGCCTTTGGGCATGCCTGTGATGCATTTTCTTGGTTGATGATTGATTTGTCAGGGTATGGTGGTAGTGTGAGCAGCGTGAGCCATGTGGGCCATGTGGGCAGTGTGAGCAGTGTGAGCTGTGTGGGCAGTGTGAGCCATGTGGGCAGTGTGAGCAGTGTGAGCAGTGTGAGCCGTGTGGGCAGTGGCACTCCCGGGCTAGTGGTCCTGGATGCTATAAGAAGACAGACTAAGAAACCATGTGAGTAAGCCCATAAGCAGCATTCCTTCACGGTCTCTGCATTAGTCCCTGCCTCCAGGTTCCTACCTTGAGTTCCTTCTGTCCCTTCCCTGGATGATGGACTAGAAGATGAAAGGTGGAATAAACCGTTTCCTTCCCTTCCCTTTTGGTCATGATGTTTTATCATAGCAACTGAAACCCTAACTAACAGAACAAAGACAGAGAGAAGGAAAGGGGGAAATGCAAGGAGGGGGAGGGAAGAAGGGAGGAAGGATGGGAGGGAGGGAGAATGGATGTTGGTTATTACACATTTGCTCTGAACTTTGTGCTAGATATTTTATGTAATTACCTCAGTTGATTTTTCAAACTGTTTGTAGTATTTTATGGTCATTTTAAAGTTGAGCCAAGGAGAAATGAATGATTTTGCCAAAGGATTTCAGTAAGACATTTCTGAAACATTACTGTATTCACACACACACACACACACACACACACACACACACACACACACACACCCTGCTGTCTGGGAGTAATCAGAGTTTATTCACACCTTCTAAAGGATAGTTATGGTTCTAACGTTTAAGAATCACTCAGGTTCTAGATGTAAGAGCATCATGGGCTGGAGAATGGCTCCATGATAATAGCGCAGACTGCTCTTGCAGAAGATCCAAGTTCTAGTCCCAGCACCTGTGCTGGACAGCTAACAACCACCCGTGCCTCCAATTCCAGTGGGGTCTGATACCTCAGCCCTCTACAGGCATCTGCCTTCACATGAACATGCCTCCACACAAATTCACACATACATATAATTTTAAAAATAAGTCTTAAAGAAAGAATACTAGCTTGTGGTGTAAAATGAGTGCTGTCAGATTCCAGATTTGGGTGGGGTTTGTTTACGGGTCTCTATGTGCTTGCACACACTTTCACATGCATATGCATGCAAACACACCTGTATAGGGTAACAATGCTGATTCAGCAAGGATGGGCACTGAGAGATACTCATCTATAAAACACTACTTGTCAGAGCTACGAGACGCCAGCATGCTGCACTCAGTTTGACTCTGGAATTTCCACACAATTTCTGTCTGATTGATACTACAAACGCGAGGTGTCTACTCTCTCCAGTCCGGCCTCGTAATCACCATATTATAACCTCACTTAAGCCAAAACCATATCTAACTCCCTTTTACTCATCCTCAAACACAGTGTTTTAAACATCATGGCCTCTTACAAAAGAGGCCTTTTGAGGAAAAGGTAACAAAAACTGTATCCCACAGAGATGCCCCGAACCGTCCTTTCTACCTCAGTTCTGACTTTATTTTACATATAAATCATACCAGAAATCAGCTGAATCGTTACCTTCATTTGAATGTTCAGAAACCACAACATTTTGGATTCCTCAAAAAATAATATAAACATATGTTTTAAAACCTGTAAGGAATGTTTCTCCAGTGTGCTCTGACTTCACTCCAGTCTCTGTGTATTGGGGTTTAATATACAGGCATAGGTGCTGGTTTGAAACTGTCAAAGATGAAGCTTAAACCAGTTCAAGATTAAGAAGTTTTGTCAATCCATAATTCTCATCATTTCTTTATATTTTTCAGCACATCTTTCCTATAAAGCACACTTATAAAATGATACAAAAATGTTTACTTTTAATAATATGACTTCATCCCAACCATCCAAGGAATGTTTGTTACAGGCCATTCCACTCGAGTCTTTAAATGTACCAAAAAATTACCTTCATCTCCTCTCTCCAGTCAGGAGTTTGTTTGTGTAACCTGTACAGAATGGAATGCTAGCACTCTTAGTCTTTCAGGATATAGAGCTTTAAGTAGATGCACGCCTCAAAAATAACAAGTTGTGGGGTGAGCATGCAGGGGTGTAGGGCTGCGGAACAGAGGGTGAGGGTAAGCTCAAAGGCTTACGTTACAAGTATAGGCCAGAAGCATTTCAAGATATAAGAAGCAGTTTAAGATATAATTTTCATAAAATTGAGAATACGCTAATGATGAAAGCGTGATGATGACATCTCATAGAGGCTGTGGAGGAAGGGCAGACATGACAGGTTGTCTCTCCATGTTTTTTCTGATGTTACATCACCAGTCATTACTGTTCTGTGTCAAGCAACACAATCTCTCGATCAATACCTGTGAACAAAGTTTAAACTTTTGGTTCATAAGTGATGGAAAATAAAAGACATTTCTTTTCCTTTGTGGTCACATTCAATTAACCTACTGCATGTGCCAAGATCCTGAGATTTCAGGACAGGAAATATATGCTGAGCTTTAACATTGTCTCATGAAAATTGTCAAATTGTATCCTGCAACTGCCGTCCACTGAGTTTATGGAAAGGACAATATTGATTTGATAAGACTTATTCTTAGCTTTTATAATGAATATGTTTGAAAAAGTTCTTAGATTTCTAAAAGCATTTATTGTTATTAGTTTAACTTTGTGTGTGTGTGTGTGTATGAATGTGGGTATATGGATATGTGCACATGAGTGCAGCTGCCCTCAGACATATCAGATCCCCTGGAGCTCGAGTTACGGAGGGTCGTGAGTCACTAAATGTAGGTGTTGGGAAGCGAGCTGTAGTTCTCTGGAGTAGCAGCAAGGGCTCCTCATTGCTGCGTCACCTCTCCAGCTCCTAGTTCTTAGATATTTTTCTTAAATGTCAAAATCCACTTCCTAATAATAATATTTTTAAAATTCCAAATGAATACACTGAAGTTTGGTGACAGTGAAACGGTTATCCAAAGTCCTTCAATAAGGAACAAAAGTTAGAGAAATATTTTTTTTTTACTTTATGAATAAGAAATGCAAAATAACTGGGAAGATTAAAGAATGACCGGAACTTAAAAGCTAGGAGTCTTGGCACACACTTTTGATACCATCACGGAGAGGTTAACCTTGCAGGAGAAGCAGTTTCAGGGCAGCCTGGGTGACATTGCTAGGCCCTATCTCCTAAACCAAGAGGGAAAAGAACAAAGGAGGAGGAGATAAAGGGAAAGAAGAAGGATAAAAAGAAGAACCACATTTTGTTCTTATATATCACGTCCTAAACATCATATTAAAAAGAAGTTTTAATTTTGAATCATATGTATATGTGTCTCTGTATATTTTAAAAATATTCTTTGTAAAAATTTAAAATATAGCCAAACAAATGAACTCTATCACTGTTAAATAGCCACATTATTTTGTACTCTGGTTTGCAAAATCAATTGTTAAATTAAAATTTTCTCACAAGAGTAATAAAGAGAAAAGATTTGTCTCCCCTCTTTTTTTTTCTTTATGATTGGTGCAACATTCTACACCCTGCAGATGAAAGGAACAGTACTTCCTTTCTCATGAAATCAAAGCTCTCCGAGTGTTTGGACTAAACTGACCAGGATGTTTCTCTGTATCTAGCGCAGCAGTTATGCCAGTCTTCCCAGCTGCTTGACCAGGCCAGCCCTCCCAGGGCCTCTCAGTTGATCAGCATATCAGTACGTTCCCAATACCGAATTTCCTTTTCTTTCAGTACTAAGACCAATCACGCCTCCCTCCAGAACCTCAGGCCTCCTTCTCAGACAGAGGCAGTACAGGAAGATAGCCTTGCCGACTCTTTCAAATTAGAACATGCTCTAGTCTGTTGCTTGATCTTTGTTATCCCTGATATGTGTTTGATCTCTGCATTCTTGACAGAACAAACGGCTGAAATTCTTTTACTAGGGGGAGGGGGAAGCTGTTTTACATTTTCACTTTATTCCCAGAAGACTAAAATTCCATCAAATTAAAAAGTGGCAAATAGTGTTGAAGAATGAGTCATTGAACTAGGTGGGTCTCGTTAGCACAGGTTAATTTAAATACTATGTGTGGTCAAGTGTCATTTTTGTGTCTTACTGTTCTTCGAGGTCTAGAAAAGTGTAGCTAAATTACTTTGATACATGCCCAGATTCCACAGATAACTTTTAAGCACAACCAAACCAAACCAACCCCACAAACAAACAAATTACAATAGAACAAGCTGTAAAAATAGTAGAGGAAGAGGAAATGTCTTAAAATATATTCACAGAATTATTTAGCATGATCAAACAAGGCTATGAACCGCTTTCTCTAAGGAAGTATAGAAGGATGTTTACATTCTTAACTTTTCTTCTCATCTCAATCCAAGGCTGAAAGACTCTAAGAGTTAAAGGTTAGCTGCATCTCTGTCACAGAAACCTTCAGTGTAGAATTAAGAGACCCACTGGGATTGAAAGGGAGTCTTTGCAGTGAGAAAATGAGAAGCAGGGGAGAAAAAGAAGATGCAAAGCAATAGCATCAAAAAGGAGAATGATCCCAAATGCCTAACCTCTTCTGCTACAGGTTTTCAGCTCTAACTCAAGGTTGATGCATGTCAGGCAATGACTTAACCAGGATGGTCATCAGAGGCACACGTGGAGCCTTCCCACTTCCTGTATACTACACTATGCTTTCTAGACCAGAATCTTTGTAAGTGGGACATGGGCATGGGTCTTAAAAACTAAGAACTTCCACCAGTTATTCTGAAGCACACTTTAGCATAAGAAGCATGTTTGTATCACAATCCCTACTTTCAGTAAGACTCACTACCCAAACAGAACGGGTCTGACAACAAGAGTGCCAATTCATGGCTACCCCTGTGTAATTTCATACACTTACTTCTGTAGGCTCAAGATATATTGAACAACGTTGACAAGCTCCCTTCCTGGATCTTCCTATCAGTCATGTAGCTGAGACTCTGGCTAGCAAAGATGCTTGAGAGTAATAACTAAGTCTGGTTTCTGGGCCTGAGTGATGAATCCTATCCCAGTGTTCCAAAATCACAGACACCAGGTTCTTCTTGTAGTACCATTTTGTACTTGTTTTCCTGTCTGCCTTTGGCCCTAGGCCAGTGGTCTTCATTTTCCCCAATGCTTTGACCCTTTAATACAGTTCCTCATGTTGTGGTGACCCCCAACCCTAAAATTATTTCTATTGCTATTTCATGTCTGTAATTTTGCTACTGTTATGAATTGTAATGTAAATATCTGCTTCCCAATGGTCTTAGGTAACCCCTGTGAAAGGGTCATTGACCCCCAAAGAGGTTGTGACCAACAGTTGAGAACTGCTGCCCTAGTCATTTTCCTGCTACACACTTACTTCCTCAACACGGCCTCTTAGAGTTTTTAGCTGCACTCTTTTATCAAGTACACACTGAAATTCTGGATCTCAGTTTAGATTAGGGAAAGATCCTTATAGTGATTCTTGTAAGGCTAATACTAGAATCCCCTAGAATCTAGCGACACCAAGGAGATCAAAAGATCTTAGATTAAAGGAGTTGGTTAAGTGTTGACCCCTGTAGCCGTCCAGAAAATATATGGCTGTTTGCATTTCCAATTCGAAGGCCTAAGTTCCATTCTGATTGTCTACATGTTTAAGAGGAAGAAAAGAAGTTGAAAGGGCATTTAGCTGAGTATGCATTCATGCTCAGCTCTCCAATCATAGGTCTATTTGAAAAAGCCTCGGTGTTGTTGAACCAGCAGGTAGTGAGTGGCCATCTTGCTCCTGGTGTCCTCTTGGGGTTCCTTCCCTTATCCCAATGCCACACTACTCACCAACGTTTTTCATCTTTACAAGTGGCCAGCCCATAACTGTGCACCAAATTTTGTCCTTCTCTTCTTTTCCTAATCTCCTACAACAAATCTACCAGCAAGTATTATCAGTTCTACAACTCTAAATCTACTGATTTTTATGAGCTTCTCTCTGTCTTCATTGACTGCAGTGCAGGCTGACATCATGCCTTCCTGAGACTAGCAGAAGAAGCAACAACTGACTTTTTTTTTATGTGTCCTTGTGTACCCTGCAATTTTTTTAATACCCTGCTGTCACGTGCTCAGCTTCCTTTCAAACCTTTTATGGCAACCAATCTGGGACTGCTTGGAGTCTAAATCTAGAGTTTGAAGCAGAACTTCAGGTAGGGTTTTCCAGACACAGAGTCACTTCCCCTACTCACCACTTCCACCTAGCCCACCAGCCACTGGCTCTGGTACAGGTGTCATGTGAAGCCAGACCCCAAATTCTACTTAAGAGACCTTCAAAGTCAGCCTTGCCCCTCCCCGCAACCCTGCTCACTTAGCGCCCACCCCTCCTATGGCACCTATGTGGGACTGTTTAGAGACTGAACCTGGAGCTCCAACAATACTTTTAGTTACTTTAACTATCAAGCTGATCTTCATCTAGTTTGAGTCTGAACCCTGAAACCCAGAGTGGTGCCACAACTGAAAACCAAGCATCGTTGAGCTAGTCTGTGATCTGACAAACTGGGGCAATATCAAACAAAGCCAGAAATACCCACCTAATAGAAGTAATACTATAGTATAGTGACTACTATAGCATATTATATATATAGTATATCCATACTGAGAAATGTTTCAAACATTCTAGTTTCTATCACAAAAGACAAACATCAGCAACCAAAGCAACATGCCTCCTCAAGAAACTAGCATCCTTACTGTAATATTCTCTGTAAGAAGCAACTTATCTGAAGTACAAGACAAAGACTTCAAAACAGCAATTCCGAATATGTTCAAGGGCAGTAAAGAGGATCTGAATAAACACCTCAATGAAGATTGTGAAAACACAAACCGCCGAATGAAATAATGAAATCAGTTCAAGGTCTGACCATGGAATTTGACAAAAAGACAGAATTGCTAAAGAATGGCCAAACTGAAACAAAACTCAGAATGAAAAATTTAGGACGCCAAACAAAAAAATCTAGAAGAAAAACATGTAAGAGTTTCAAGTATTGAAGACAAGTTAAAAGAAATAGATCAATCAGTCAAAGAAAATATTAAATCTAAAAATATTCAGGAACAAAACATCCAGGAAATCTGGGACACCATGAAAAGACCAAACCTACAAATAGTAGCCAAAAAAGGAGAAGAAACCCAAGTCAAAGGCTTCAATCTAATCTCCACATGCTTGTAAAATGTATCGACAGAAAGCGAGATATCAGAGAGCACACAAAACCATAGAAGCTAAACAAGCTATTATAAAATGGAGAGAGGGTCAGGGAAGAAATCAAGAAGGAAATATCATCCTGACTGAAGTAATCCAATCACAAAAGAACACATTCACTGATAAGTGGAGATTAGCCCAAAAGGTCAGCATACCCAAGATACAATTCACAGACCACATGAAGTTCAAAAAGAAGGAAGATTGAAGTGTGGGTGCTTCAGTCCTTCTTAGAAGGGGGAACAAATACCCACAGAAGGATATATGGAGAAAGAATGTGGAACAGAAACTGAAGGAAAGGCCATCCAGAGACTGCCCCACTTGGGGATCCATCCCATATACAGTCACCAAACCCAGACACTACTACAGATGCCAAGAAATGCTTGCTGACAGGAGCCTGATATAGCTGTCTCCTGAGAGGCTCTGCCAGAGCCTGGCAAATACACAGGGAATGCTCAAAGCCAACCATTGGACTGAGCATGGGGTCTCCAATGGAGGAGTTAGAGAAAGGACTGAAAGCTGAAGGGGTTTGCAACCCCATAGGAAGAACAGCAATATCAACCAACCAGACCCCCTGAGCTCCCAGGGACTAAACCACCCACCAAAGAGTACACATGGAGGGACCCATGGCTCCAGCTGTATATGTAGCAGATGATGGGCTTGTTGGACATCAATGGGAAGAGAGGCCCTTGGTCCTGTGAAGGTTCGATTCCCCAGTGTAGGGAAATGCCAAGGCAGGGAGGTGAGAGTGGATGAGGTGGGGAACACCCTCATAGAAGCAGGAGGAGGGGGCATGGGATAGGGGATTTCCGGAGGGGAAACCAGGAAAGGGGATAGATAACATTTGAAATGTAAATAAAGAAAATATCCAATAAAAAAGAAAGAAACTTAAAACTTTTAAAAATTGAATAGGAATAAAATGATAACACATCAAAATGTCTAAGAATGTGCTGTGTTGGTGGTATAGTGGGGAGCATAGCTGCCTTCCAAAATGTCTAAGAAACAATGAAGTTCTAAGAAGTCAGGCACAAAGCAACTACACACACACACACACACACACACACACACACACACAGGAGAGATCTCATATTAATAACTTAATGA
Source organism: Grammomys surdaster (assembly GCF_004785775.1). Taxonomy (NCBI): domain Eukaryota; kingdom Metazoa; phylum Chordata; class Mammalia; order Rodentia; family Muridae; genus Grammomys; species Grammomys surdaster. The sequence continues at coordinate 17,706,197 of NW_021621323.1, read as the reverse complement.
TACACTTGAAAGTTTTGAAGAAACAACATCCCAAAAAGTGGACAAGAAAACAAAATTAATCAAATTTATTGCTGAAACTGATAAAACAGAAATAGCAACAACAACCACAAAGAAAAACAATAAGAAAGATCAATAGAGTGAAGTTAATTCTTTGAGAAAATCAACAAGATTGACGAAGCTTTAGCTAAGATAACACAAAGAAAGACAGCGAGGATTCAGGATAGCAAACTTAAGGATGAAGGTGAGTGCTCACAACGCATCCTGAAGACATTTAGAGAAGCAGAAGGACATAGCATGACTACCTGTATGCCACCAAATTGGAAACCTAAAGGAAATGAATTCTTGATGTACATGCGCTGACAAAGGCAAATCAGGACAAAATAAATGATCTAAAGAAACTCATAGTCTTAGTGAAATAGAAGCACTAATTTGAAATCTCCCAACTGAAAAAAGCCGAGAGTCTGATAAATGTAGTATAGAATTCTACCAAAATTCTAAAGAGAAACTTAGAGAAGGAACTTACATATTTCTTTCTCTCTATTTAACGAAGGCACTATTACCCTGATAAGCAAAACCACACCAAGACTCAACAACAACAACCAAAATATTATATGGCCCTGGAGTGGCCTGAAGAGAGACAACCAAGTGGTCACCCAGGGTTCCTGGTAGGTGTCAGCCACTATGCTGAGTGACTACATGATGGAGAGATGGGAGAGACGGAGTATAGCTGTGGAGAGATGGGGTGAAGCCAAGTGGTTCACGCACTGTGGAGAAAGGTGGAACCGGAGAAGCTATGGCAATCAGTAACAGGCAGATATGAGGAGCTTGTGCAACTGCCTGAGGCCACGGTGATGTCTGGCTCAGGCTGCTGCCAAGGGCCATGTCTGGGTCAATGGCTCTATCGCAGCTGGGATCCGTGCTGATGTCTATGGCCCATGTTACCACCAAAGGCCATGTGGATGTCCCTGCTGCCAGGGCCACGTTGATGCCCAGGCACTGTGCTGAGCTGGCCCTGCCTTGTGCCTGGGCAGCATGGGACTGCTGGCAATGGTGTTGTGGGTATGGGAGACCTGGCTCCTACGGATGAATGCAGGAGAACTGGCCTCACACTCTGCCTGGGCAGCACAGTTGACTTGACCTTGGTGGCGTGGGTCTGGAGAGCTGGTGGGCTGCCCAACTCAGCCTTCACCTAGGCCCAGATCCAGGACTTTGAGTTAGCCTACCCCAACATCTTCCCCACCTCTGAATGGCTGGAGCACATGAAGGGGCTGGTTCTGCAGAACCAAAGCTGCAGGTTCTCTATGACACAGGGCAACAACAGGATATTCGAGAGGAATTCCAATGTGCTGATAGTGTATCTAGTACTGATAGTGTATCAGAAGCCAGAGATCTTGAACTAGACCAATGACTCATGCAATGAACATTTACAAATAAAGCTGTTTGGGCAAACAGAGTATACTGTGTGACAAGCTATACCACTCTTGGACATATACCCAAAGGACTCTACATCTTAATGAAGAGATATATGCTCTTCTATGTTCATTGCTGCTCTATTTATAATAGTCAAAACCTGGAAATTTAAAAATGAAGATTACCATATGTGTGTGTGTGTGTGTATGTGTGTGTATGTATATGCATGTATATATATTCACATGTATATAAACAGCATTTTCTTCCAAGTGCAAATGTCTGTGTTCTAGTCTTTCTTTGCTCCCTCTCCCTAAACTCCAAGCTACTGCTACATCATGCCATTGAAAGGGAGCCACTGGCTAAACAACCCACTCAACAGCTAGCCCTGGAGTTCCACAGTCATGGGAGCACCACTTCGAAGTCCTTTGACTTGCAATAGATAAGCATCTCCCTTAATATATGAAGCATAAGTTTAATGGCATTTTAGAGACAAAAATAAACAAACAAAGGAATGGGTGATATTTGGAAATTCTCCACAACATTAGCTCCTGCAGTTTGAGTCTCAGAGAGTTCATCTGTAAAAGATGCTGAATTTGTTGGGTATTAAAGAAGAAGGAGAAGGAGGAGAAGGAGACGAAGAGAAAGAGGAGGAGGAAGAGTAGTAGTAGGAGGAGGAGCAGAAGGAGGAGGAGGAGGAGCCAAACCAGAAATTACAACCCTTATACTGTGCAAGACACATAGTAGTTATCTTTTTCCTGTGACAAACTTCAATAATATCACAAAATTAGAAATTAAAATGAAAGTGTATCCTTGAGGGGGTATTTCACATAGCAACGCAGGATTCTAATATGCTTGTTTAATGTCATATAGTTGATGATCCTTTTTATCTTCCCATTAGATGTTCAAGGATATATTTGGCTTTATTATGAATTCCAGTTCTTGAAACCTTGGGGGGAAGCCTTAGTAACATAGTATGTCAGATACAAGCTCTGTTTTGCTTATTTGTACTAAATAGCTTCTAATCTCCGGCCCACGATGCAGCACATGATTTATTTGCAAAGCCTTCAGCCAGAGCTAGTGTTCCTCAAGTCCGGGGAGACACAAACTCCTCGTCAGCATGTCCCCTCTGGATCAATCCTTCTGAGTGAGTTTGATTTCAGTGTGTTTGTCTACGTGTGTTTAGAAAAATGCGTAGTTGTGGGTCATATCTTCCAGTGACAGCTCTTTCATTTATAAAGTCTACCACTGAAAATTAAAACTTCACTTATTGATGAAAGCGCTACACAGACTACAAATTAAATCTTGAAGACATGATCCCTGTATCACTATCAGTTCAGAAAGTTGTACGGTTTTCCTGAGTTGTCCTAGTGAACTCAACAGGCCAATGTTTTGAATATGTCAGCCCATTCTGTGGGATAACATGAGTCACACCCAAATTTGCACTATCATGTTGCCCAACATTTCTACTGTTTACACTGTAGGAAACGAAAGTCTGTTTGCTACGTGACATACATGTGCCTTGAGGTAACTGACCTGCGATGATTTTAGACAGTTATCTAATTTTATGTTCTCACTAAGAGACAGGACTAGCTGAAAAATAATTCATTTTGATAAAACATAAAGAGAATCCCAAAATTAAACATTTCTCCACTCAGTCTTCAGCATTTTGTGTGGGATATTTTAGAACATTAGCAAACCATAAGAGTGAAGTAAGCATATCTGAAGGCAACATCCATTCATATGATTATCTTGACAGTATTTTAGTAGCGAATTCACAAAATTATCTTCTAATTGAGACACAAACACATAAAATTTCAGGAAATGAAAAAATACTTCCTTCAGAGATTTTAGCTACAGATTTAGTAATAAACTAAGACGTATAAGCTCATCTTGAGATGCTCAGCTTTTCTGTAAAATAATATAACCCAAACTCATGTAAAATAATTAAACTATTTAAAATTCTTTAATATACATTATCTTATTCGTCAAGTCACAAGCTTCGATGAATTGAGTTGTTCAAAATGTCGGAAGAAATCTATTTTTATTCTTTACCATTTTTTGTTAACACTTTACAAGAAGACAGAAATACAGATTTTAAAATATCATATAAGAAAAATGTTTTTCCTAACCTGAGCAGCACAGTTGAGCTGACCCTAATGGGGCCGGGGTGGGGTGTGGGGTGCGGGGGTGGGGGTGGGATGAGCAGGGAATGGGTGAGCTGGCCCCACCTCTCACCTGGGCAGTGCTGAAGAGCTCACTCTGGTGGCGAGGCTTGGGAGAGCTTTCGAGCCGACTAACTTAGCTACCACCCAGCCTAGACCCGGAGTTCTAAGTTGGCTCACCAACATCTACCTCATCTACGAACGTCTGGAGTGCATGAAGGCCTGGTTCTACAGAATCAGAATGCAGGATCTCCATGACACAGGGCAGCAACAGGATATCCAAGAAGAGTTCCAGTGAGGATCCAGTGTAGAGTTAGTGTAGCAGAAGCCAGAGGTCAGTGACTCACTGCAATGAACATCTGCAAGAAAAGATGTGTGGACAAAATGGTATACTGTGTGGCGCACTGTGACACACTGAAGCTTTCACAGTGAGATGTTTGTTTGTTTGTTTTTTGTTTGTTTTTGAGGGGGAGGTTCCAAGGGCAGATATGGAAGGGGATAGGGAGATTAGTGGGATTGGGGTGCGTGATGTGAAATTCACAAAGAATCAACAAAACTGTTTTAAAAAGGGTTTTTTTTCATTTCAGAATAAAATCAATGTACCATAAATACTATTCACCTCAATCAATTTCACCCTTTTAAATACATAAGTGAATTATAGTCTGAATGGGGTAGGCCAGAGAACGTTAATACAACTTGTGAATGCAAGCTGGAATGTTAAAACCAGGTTAAGAATTGAACAAAAAAGAGTCAAAATACAAAATAATAGAGCATCTAACGCCACTGGATTTAAGCATGCAGAACATGCTGGCAGTGTGAGGCAAATCCAAAATATGAGTAAGTTTAAGTGGATGGACTGGGTGCTCATGGGAATCCCAGGGAACATAGGGCATGACGTCACCACCAAATACTGACGTAATCAGAGGGAGAAGAGGATTTCTGAGATCATCGATGATCACAGCCCGTGTCTTGTTCTTTCCGCTCCTCTTTTCTCCTTTTCTTTTACACACTGAAAATCATTCAAGTGAGAAGGGAGTTCTTCTTGTTTCAGTGAAGCCAGCAGCGTGGCTGCTCTAGAAATACGGAGACATTTCAACCCACGTCTGATAATTTGTTAGCAGGTTGCCCTGATAACAAATGTCGAAGTCTGACGTTACCCGAAAGACCTGAGCTCAGTGCAAAATGGCAGACTCCCTTTACCAGCAGGGCTTCTCCTTCTCTGACCTTTTCTGAGAGGGCCCACACCCCTGTACCCTCTACCTGTAGAATGTCACTTAGCCTTGGTTAGTTTACGGGTTCAGCTTCCTTTCTCCGGGATAAGAACCCAACCAGCAAGTATCTCAGATTCCTGGACCGTCTCTCCATGTTAATGATGCATCTCAGTACCTTAGCCTTCGGCCAATGACCTTTGACCTCTCTAGATATTGCTTCTACCTTCCCCGAAACTATATAACCCTTAATTCACTCCGATTAAAGTTGATCTGTCTCCCCAAAGCTGATCCCGGAATGTGTCGTCATTTTGATTTGTACTCACGGGCCGTTTGAAACCCTTTTCATTAACTCTGCCCCCTTTGTCCTCGTGGGCCCGACGACCCCGGGGAGAAGAGAGACCTTCATGTGAGGAGCTATGTTTTACTTCTACGCTTAAACCAGTATTTTCTGTACTTTCCGCAGTGCAGAATGAAGTAAGTGGAAACGAGACGTCATGCGTTTGTGTGCGTCTGACAAGGTCATTTTTTATTTGTTTGTTCTCTTGAAAATTTGCCAAATATATATATATATATATATATATATATATATACACACACACACACACACACACACACACACACACACACACACATGTACTCATACGTGCTGAATGTAAAGGCACAAAAAACAATTGATGTGAAGTCAAGATTAGTTGACTTCTCAAGCTGCCTAAAACTCATCTAGGATGGAGGTTCTCAAAGGTTTCCATTATGGAAGCCTCTTGTCAACTTTGTCTCCGGGAGACTTACCTCTAACTAATTGCCAACAAGAATAGAGATACAAACAGTGATACCGCCTGCCCCTTTGCCTCATGCCTGTCTCCAAACACACATACACGCACACATGCACAACTGAACAAACTGTCTCTGCCATCCTTAGCCTGGTCAGTGGTCCCACTTTTGTCCCGTTCCTGCTCTTTACGCAGTGCACAGTCAAGGTTTTGAGTTCCTGCATGCATAGACACATAGGCAGTCCCTAAATAGTCTTTGGCTAACGGTGAGCAGATTCCAGTACTGTGAGGATTAACGACTCACTTTATTTCTTTTGGAAGGCTTGGCTGTAACCGAAGCCCAACGTTTTGTTTATCTTCCACTGTTTATCTTCCAAGGAACACACTCAAATTCATTCACCATGACAAAGTGCTTGCTATGGAAAAATGCTTTAATACTGTGAGGGCTTTTTGATAGAAGAAGGATTATGTCTAATTTTGAGGGTGTTTTAATCCTTCCTAGAGGCAGACAACCCATAAGATGCTTAGAGATTTTAAACACGAAGATTTCAAATCTTTGTTGAAGTAATGTTTCTTTCCACTCTGTGGTATATAAAGTTTAGCAGAACTATCCTTACGGTAAATGGATAATTGAAACCTATAAGTATTAACAAATTCTTTAGGTTTCCTGCTACAACACCATTTTTTTTTTTGGACAACTAAAAAACAGGAAGAGAAAAAGCAGGTTCTAATTAATAACACGATGTGACTAGAGGCCACAAGGGGAACAAAGACAAGCAAAGATGAGGTGATGTCTATCCACAAGCTCTGCCATTGATCCCTAAACACCTAGGAATTCATCACTAGTGGGTGCAGCTTTTTCAAGACTAACTATTAGCTAAAACAGAGAAAAAGGTGTTGCAAGATGCAGTTGAATTGAAGGCTTGCTCACCCGGTCACCATCCCCCACCCCAGCATTTTTATTTGCTCTAAGTACATACACAGTATTGGAACTATTTAAAGTAATGTACATTGGGGAGATAGTAAGATTTATTTTCATTTTTTTCTCTACATATACTTTTGGGAGAGTAGGGAATAAAGGAACTTGGTGGTTTTAATGAAGAACTGGAAGACTGGGTGGGAGAATGACTGTAGATCACTGCAGATGCATTGATGTGTGGCCCTTTATTTTCTCTCCTTTCTCCACTGGCATTTAGAGCACCTCCTCACATTAATATTCTGTCTGTCTGTCTCTGTTTCTGTTAGGTCAGTCTATCTCTGACTCTCTATCCTTTTTTCTTTCTTTCTTTTTCTCTCTCCTTCCTCCCTTACCCTCTCTCCCATCTATGCTACATGAAGCAGCTGACCTCTGGTTATGCCTTGGGAAACAAGCACTTACTTCCATCTGTGTCAACTAAGTGTTTCATGATTTAGAATGGTATCTGCTCACCCCACCCCTGACATCCTCACCCCATCCCTGACATCCTCACCCCATCCCTATCATCCTCACCCCACCCCTGACATCCTCACCCCATCCCTGACATCCTCACCCCATCCCT
>NW_021621323.1:17687166-17699006 GCF_004785775.1 Grammomys surdaster | reverse complement strand
CTCACCCCATCCCTGACATCCTCACCCCATCCCTATCATGCTCACCCACCTCATCCCTAACAAAGAAGCTACTTCCAAGTGACCATCACTTGCAAAGGACAAATTAGTTTTCTCTAGTGGAGTTTCACTGGGTATACAAATTACACTTAAGGGCAGCCCCATGCTCAGCAGTAGGTGGGCAACACAGAATAAACTCAATGGCACTTTTGGAGGTTTTTTGTTTTGTTTCACATTGCTTTGTTTAACATTTTAAAACTATACTGATCTTTTGCTTGTATAGTATGGTTTCTGATTTTGTATTTTTATGGTTTTTTTGTGTATGTATTTCTGTGTGTATGTGTTTCTTGTGTTTTTTTCTTTTTCATTGTTTGTCTATTTTTTATTCTTTGTCTTCTAGAGAGAGAGAGAGAGAGAGAGTAAGAAGGTGTGGAGTTAGATAAGAAGTGAGGGAGGGGGGTCTGGGAGGATACAAGGGAGGAGAAACTGATCAAAATATATGGATTGAAATAAATAATCTAAATAAAAAGGGGTAGGGTTTTTCTCAGGGATGGGATTTATTAAAACTAATAGATGCTTCAGCTTCATCAAGAGTATCTTTAATAATAATTTGAAACTTTTTATTGAAAATATGTTAAGATACTCCAGTGGATGGCTCTAAATGTATGCAAGCATCTGCAACATTAATTTGAATTACTGGGTTCCAAAAAGATAGGAGGAGGAGGAAGAAGAGGAGGAAGAGGAAGAAGAGAAGGGGAAGAAGAAGAAGGAGGAGGAGGAGGAGGAGGAGGAGGAGGAGAAAAAGAAGAAGAAGAAGAAGAAGAAGAAGAAGAAGAAGAAGAAGAAGAAGAAGAAGAAGAAGAAGAAGAAGAAGACGACGACGACATGAGGTAGGGAGGGACAAGTCAGAGGGGATGTCAGGAGGAGTGTAAGGAAAAAATGGGGTGATTTTCTTTGTATACCTTTTCTTTATATATATCATGTCTTACTGTAAATTTGTGTGATATTCTCAAAGAATAAAATATTCAAGAGAGTTTAAAGACTCTAAGTACAGTTTACTACTTCCACATCATTAGTTCAAACTAATCTCTGGAATTATGGCTTTTGTGTCACCAGTGCAAATAGCAAAGCAATGTAAGAAGCAAAGAATTGCTATAGCAGCAACATTTGCTGGCCATGAAAGGATGTTCAGGATGTCCAGGGAGCCACAGACACTGGTGACCAGCATCCTGTCTTACACCACCAATGTCTCTTGGTCTGGACTTTGTAATAGGTTTTCCACATCCATTCTTGCCTCTTGTAATCTATATGGCAAGGAACAGCCCAAGTGAACTTCTGGAAAGTCAATTTTAATCATATTACTTTTGATCCAAAACACTTTTATGAATCCCATCACTCTTAGAATAAAATTAAAATCCTTACAAGGGCAGACAAAGCCATGCATAAGCCAATCCTTACCAATGACTGCAGAGTCAGCTCCTCAGGTTCTCCTTCTTGATCTTTTTACAACAGCTCCTTTCTGTTCTTTGAACTTATTAAATATCGTATTATACCAGGTCTTGACAAATATCCTTCATTCCTGTAACACTTTCTTCATATGTCACACACTTGATTTCTGTAACGCTTTCTTCATATGTTATGTACGTGACCAACTTCATAGTTTTCACTCATCAATTTAAATCTCACTTTAAGAGGCATTCCTTCATATTATGTTAGAAGTCTTCCTGTTATGTGATCTCACAGGCGGTCTTGGGATTTTATTGGTAGTGTGGTGCTACATATGTTTGAAGTTAGCTTTCCCATGAAACTGTAGCTGATCAAAGAAAAGATGGCCAGTCAAATTCCTCATCGTATCCCTAAACTTTGACATAGACTGTGAGCTTCTGATGTTGTCTGAGTTTATTGAAAAAATGTCATATAAAATCAAAAGGAAGGAACTGGAAAATTGCTTATTCATAAGTATCAATCTGTCTGCTCTGTTGACTGTACAAAATTGACCCGGTGGCCTCAATTTATAGAACAGGAAGGAGCCTGCCTCTAGCTTCAAATTACCTACCAATATTTATTATTATTCATTATTAAATTATTAAAATAAAGATTGGCAAACTAAAGACACAGAACGTCTCTATCATCTTCACACTAATCAAAATTGAAAGCCCTCTCTAATAATGAAGATTTTGTCATAGGGATTAATCTGTTGCACATTACTCTCTTCATTTTAAGATAATGAGTTTCCAAGGAGATTCCTAAATTCTTCATGTAAACAGACTACGTATAGCCTGTAGACATACACAGCAGACATTCCTTGTCTGTCCTACTTCAGCAGAAAATACGGAATTCTTTTATTACATCTGAGAAGTTCCCAAGTTTAACATTCCAGTCTCCCTCATCTCTATGTAGTACTAAGATATTTGTTTCCCTCTTAGTTCTTTCCCATGAAACTAAGGAATTTCAAGAAAGCTCAAAGTTTCCCAGATTGTATGTATGTCCTTGGTGGCTTGCACAAGTCTCATGCCTAATGATGACTGGTAGTCAGGAGGGAAAATAGTAGTCTAAGAAAGTACACCAGGAATCATGGTTTACAGTATTTTTTTCTCAAGCCCAAACAAATACACCAAAACAACACAAAACTTCCAACAATACTTTTTATAACATTTATCTACTAATTCTACAGTTGAATTATATTATTGCAGTGTATGAATAAGTTATAGTGGGTTATAAAACTGTAGGAACTAGAGAGATAGCTCAGTGGCTAAAAAAGATGGCCATACAAACATGATGATCTGAGTTCAAATCCTTAGATCCACATAAAACCAGGCACGGTAGAGCACATCCACAGTCTCCGTGCTCCTCTCTAAAGCAGGAGCTAGAGACAGCAGAATCTGAAGTTTTCTTTCATGCCAGCTACCCTTGTACACAGAGCAGCAAACATGCCAGCCTATCCTAAACACAGTGCAAGATGAAGATTGACATCTGAGGTTGTCCTCTGACCTCCCTTCAAGTGCCGTAGTGTGTACATGCAACCCCCCACACAGCAGTGCACACACATAGACAAAACCCAGGGCTTGTCGGTGCTGGAAAGTAAAAGGTTTTGGTTAAATGGCTATTTGAACCTAAATATTTCAAATAGAAACATATATGAAACAATGCTTCCTTGAGTGCTCCCCCAAGCAGTTGTGCACACACAGAAGGATGAAGTTAGGCTCATCCATCACCCTGTACAAGAATCCACTCCAAATGCATTAAAGACTCCAGCATCAAACCTGAAATGACAAAACTTAAACACAGCGAAGAATTCCTTCCGCATTAGTATCTAGTCTTTTGCTTCCCCATGACAATTTTTGGAAGTAATATTTATTACATTGTCTTTGAAAAGGAGACAGTAGAATCTAGCTTGAGAAAGATAGTGGTAACCAAGAGATAGACTAGAATTGTGTCAGCTACAAGGTAAGGATGAAGCACATTTATAACGGGAAACAGGGGACTGTATGGCTGATACTATTCCATTATCTTTTAATCAGTTCTTTTTTATAATAAGTTTGAGGAGGAAAAAAAAGGAAGTCCTGTTGAAAAAGTTCACAGGAGGTAGTCAGTATCTAGGGCAACGCTAGTGGTTGTCTTTGGAAGCTTAGACATCTGGAGACAAACGGAAGGCTGTGCCAGAAATCTCAATCTCTTCCATACAAGCATCAAGGGAAAAGAAAAATTAGTCCTATGTGTTATACTGGGAATCCTCAGAGGTGAGGTCAACAGTCGAGGCAATGGTACCCCGGGTCTCACTAGGCTGTCAAAATCTAAAAACAAAAGGGTGGAAATGTAGGAGAAATAGCACAGTCGCCTTTACATAAAAGCCGTGCAGCCGCGAAGGTATCGCCTACAGGAGGACCTAATTGAAGACTGCCTGTGTGACCAAGGATTGCTGACGCAGCCAATGCCAGCCAATTGAGAACTGCTGTTTAGAAGAGATGCTTTCTTGGTACCAATGGGCCGCGAATGGAGGGTAGTAAAGGAGCTTGCAGCAGCATTCAGATGAGCTTGCTGCAGTGTTTCTCACCTGCTCCCGGAGTCTGTGTCAGTGATTCCGCACCGCCTCACCTCCAACCCCCAAGGGCAGGTAGGGTCAGGAATCGAGTAGTCCAGGGCACAGGTAGCACCTATGGAGCAATTGAATGATGGTGTTATTTAATGGTGTAGAAATTGACCTTGTTCTTTATGTCTTTAAATATTTTTTTCATTAATTTACTTATTTATTAACTTTACATCCTGGTCGCAGCTCCCCTTCCTCCTCTCCTCCCAGTCCCATCCTCCCACCCCCTTCTCTCATTCCCCCACTTCCCTTCTCCTTTTAGAGAGGGGGAGCCCCCCATACCAACCCTCCCTGGCACATCAAGTCTCATCAGAACTAAGGCACCCCCTCCCACTGAGGCCAGACAAGGGAGCCCAGCTAAGGGAAAGGGATCCAAAAGCAGGCGACAGAGTTCACGTCGGAGACAGCCCCGGCTCCAATTGTTGGGGGACCCACATGTAGACCAAGCTGCAAGCCACTACATATGTGCAGGGGGCCTAGGTCCAGTCCTTGCTTGCTCTTTGATTGGGAGTTCAGTCTCTGTGAGCCCCCATGGGCCCAGGTTAGTTGACTCTGTAGGTCTTATGGTGTCCTTGACCCCTTCGGCTCCCTCAGTCCTTCTCCAGACTCTTCCACAAGACTCTGTGAGCTCTCCCTGATGTTTGACTGTGGGTCTCTGCATCTGTTTCCATCAGAGTGGAATCTCTCAGAGGACAGTTGTGTTTTTTAATTGTGTAGGTTTTGGTCTTAGGCGAAGGCCCAACCGAGTCACACCGTACTCGAAGTTCATTATTCCTTATTAAGGAAGCTGTAAAGATTGAGTTTCTCATGTGCACTGAATAGCATGTCCCTTACTGGCCCACAAGCTGGAGGGATGATCTGGGCATTACTTTTACTCTCCTCCCGGCTTCCTTTAGGCATCCTGCTTGCTTGATCCATGGTCGGTGTCTTCCCCAGAGGGAGGCTTACTGCTCAGTGTTCATGTTCGTTCTTAATGGAACCCTCTGAGAAGGATGTAGAGAGGAAAAAAAATCACCAGTAAGTTAGGCCTGTGAATTATTTTTGACATAATTAGTTCTGACCATAAACCCTCTGTTTTAGAAAAGCACTTTCGATGGGGCTTTCTGTGACGGACTCTGAGACGGCAGAACACTCTGCACTGGGGCTGCTCAGTGTGGCGACCATCACCCAGCCGACTCAGTTTTCAACGTTATTTTATTTTTAACAATTTCAATCTCAATTCAAATGGCCCCCTGTAGCTAGTAGACAACACAATATGACAACATGCCTTTCTCTAGCGGCCATGGTGACTCACACCTGTAATCCCACTACTGGGAAAGTGGAAGCACAAGGATTGTTATGAGAAATTTAAATATTCAAAGTGCTTTCCATACTCCTTGACACATGGCTAGTATCTAACGAGACTTTTATTAGCATTTATTATCGCTACTACTATTATTACATATATCATAAGGTAAAATATAAACATTTGAGACTTTGTGTCAAGCAGAGACTTGGGATGAGAGGTCATGAAGCTGACCTAGACAAGTCATCTCCATTTGCCTTCCTCTACAGAATATCAGTCACAAGGCCATGCCTCTCTGCAAGGAAAGCCTGAGATCAGACTAGCAAGAAAAGCAAGGCACCACATCCTTCTTGATGTCTTACAGATGGACATAGCATGCTCTCCTCACTCAAGGACTGAGTGAGCACTCGGATGGCTCTCTCACTTCCTATGCCAACAAAAGATATCTTCTTTATTGACTCACCATTATATGTCAGCCTTGAGTAGACATGTTAAATGCCAAGGCCTGCAGAGTGATTGCTCACTTCAGAAGACAAACGGGGCTTTAGCTTTTGTTATTTTGTTACTGTTATCGACACTAGTTTTTTCTACAGGACACAATCAAAAATTATTTTAACGTGTAGGAAGAAGTTGTTAGAAGCTGTGAGGCCCAGTGTGGTGGCACAGACCTATAATCCCAGACCCTGAGGGGCTGTGGAGGAGGATCACAAACTGAAGGCCACCTTGGGCTACACAGTAAGACCTTGTGAACAAACAAACAATAAATTGTACTTTAGTAAAATGGATGGAGTACCAGTTGAAAAATAGACATCATGGGGTTTGGTGGCACATGCCTTTAATCCCAGCACTTTGGAGGCAGAGGCAGGCAGACCTCTCAGTTTAAGGTCAGTCTGGTTTACAGAGTGAGTTCCCTGGGCTACAGAGTGAAACCCTGTTTAAAAAACCAAACCAACCAACCAAACAAACCCCCAAGCCAATTAACTGACCAACCAAATAAACAAAAACCAAAAAGTAAAGACAGTATAAATAGCAGGTATCAATTCTATTTTTTTCCTCTTTTCAGAGATTCCCAGAGCAGCACACTGGTAAGCTGGTGCCTCTGATGATGTTAGTGACAGGATCTGTTATAAAGCGAATAGCAGATTCAGTCCCTGCACTGAGTGATAAAACATCTAGCAAATGAAAACACATGCTCCAAAACTGAACTTTCCCTTCCCCTCTAGAGTCTGCCCACATCCCGTTTCTTCTCTACTGATAAACAGCACTAAAATGTTGAAGTCATTTTAGGTCTTCTTTCTCCCACATCTCTTATCCAAGTTTCCAGGAATTCCTGTGACTGAATCTAAGATGAACAGACAAACAGAGTATGAACGTTTCTGTCCATCTACACTGATGCTACAAATTCACACACTCTGTCAACCTAGATTACTGAATATAGCATGCTGCCTACCTTATACACACACATACAGACAGACACACAGACAGACACACACACAGACACACACACAGACACACAAACATACACACAGAAGTGGGTAGGGGAGAGAGAGAGAGAGAGAGAGAGAGAGAGAGAGAGAGAGAGAGAGAGAGAGAACCTGTCAGGAGAGATACTCTACAAGCACTAATAAATGTAAATCAATTTTATAGCAACTGATTTAAAATTAATAAATGTATATCAACTTTATAGGTTGCAATGTCTAATTTGATTATTGATGATCCCCTTAGTTTTAGCCTTTTAAAACCACTATAACCTGCCAGAGAAATTTAATTAAAATTCTTGGGAAAAAAACCCTTAAAGCAGTGGTTCTCAACTTGTGGGTCACAATCCCTTTAGCAAACCTCTCTCTCTAGAAATATTTACATTATGATTCATAACAGTAGCAAAATCACAGTTATGAAGTAGCAACGAAAATAATTTTATGGTTCGGGTCATCATAACAGGATGAACTGTATTGAAGGGTTTCAGCATTGGGAAGGTTGACGACCACTGACTTAAAGTACAATAGAAAATTAGCATCACAAGGTATTCTTGATGAATAAGTACAGTAAGTTCCCAGTCATATTATCTTCTCTTATATATTCTGCTGTGAGAAATCTGACTAACTATTGATCAGCATTTCCCTAACAGAGTTTTCTTTCTTTTTCATAGGGCAACTATGTCTTAGTTAGGGTTTCTATTGTTGTGATAAAATACTATGACCAGAAGCGATTTAGGAAAGGGGTTATTTTGGCTTACACTTCAAGGTAACAGTTCATTGCTGAAGGAAGTTAGGGAAGTTCTCAAACAGAACAGGAACCTAGAGGCAGGAGCTGATGCAGAGGCTATAGAGGAGTGCTGCTTACTGACTTGCTCCCTTTTGGCTGCTTCGGCCTGCTTTCTGATATCACCCGGGACCAACAGCACAAAAATAGCTCCACCCACAGTGAGCTGGGCCCTCCCACATCAATTTTCAGTCAAGAATATGCACCACAGGCTTGTCCACAGGCCAATGGGGGCATTCATTTTCTCAGGTGAGGGTCCCTCTTTCCAAAGGACTCAGATTTTTGTCAAGTTGACATAAAACCAGCCACCACAAACTACTAGCTAGCATTCTATGGAATCATTGATCTGAAAATTACACTTTGCAATCACTGCTTGAGGCCGGTGGAAATAATTTTACATTAAATTGGGTTTAGCCTTGAGATACATAGTTGGTTGGTTGAGATGTGAACAGTAATAATTGTAATGAGCCTAATAGTATATATGTATATGCATATGGAATATGAATATGTATATGCATATACACATAATTATACCATATATAATATAACTATACTCAATGGTAAGTGTTTGAATGACTTTCTTCTATGTTCAGTAAGAGAAAGGAAGATCTGCTTCCTTTTATGTAACAGCAGAGTGAAGGTCCTAGCCAAGTGATTAGGTAAAAAAAGAAGTTTTAAATGAAAAAAATAAAACTATCTTTATGGTAGAGTTTATTATTTTGTATCATACTGAGGAAAAACTTAGAAAACACTAGGACATTCAAACATACACATGTGCGCAATATACATCTTTATCTATTACAAACAATATAGAGAGTTCACCATTTGTTCTATGCTTTATTCTGGAGTGGTGGTGCAAATAACATTGGCCCCCACAGAGTGCTTAGTCACCAGGGAGTAGCGCTATTTAAAGGAATTACAAAGATTAGGAGGTGTGGCCTTATTGGTGAAAGTCTGTCATTTGGAGTGGGCTTTGAGGTTTCAAAAGGTCAGACTAGGACAAGTTCTCTCTTTTCCTCCCTCCCCCTCCCTCTCTCTCTCTCTCTTGTGCTCTTTCTCTCTCTGTATGTCTCCCCATCCCTTCTCTCTCTCCCTCCTTCCCTTTCTCTTCCTTTCTCCCTCTCTCATACACTTTCTCTTGACCTGTAGATTAGGATGTAGTTACAGTTCCAGCACTATGTACGCCACCATACTCCTGGCCATGATAATAATGGACTGACCCCCTGAAACTAGAAGCAACCCCTAATAAATGTTTTCTTCATAGACTTTCTCTGGTCCTGGTGTCTCTTCACAGAAATAGAACAGTGAGTAAGACACCTAGGGAACAGTAAACAAATAGCTATGCACCCCAGATAGGACACGGACAGACTAAAGACACTATTCCATCTAAGTCCAGCTCGGTGAAACAGCGAGCACATTGAAGCTATTTGCAGGAACATGGGTGAGGGTTTATTTACAACAGCGTAAGTGACTCAAAAGCAGCTACATCACTAAAAAATCCCATTACAAGAAAAGTGACCCCAGATTGCATCACCAGTGTCTTACCCTCAGCCAACTTTATGCCTCCTGGTTTCCCATCTAGTACCTGCCAAGATAATATCTATCTGGAAAGGAAAGTGTCAAGGAACGGTGGCTGGGGTCACTGTAGAGGGGTTGGTGACCCTCCCTGTGTTCTTATACTTTGGAATGTCTACAGTTCCATGGTCCTTACTTTAGAGCTAAACAAAACAACTGTATTGTTTTGCTTATTTTGTTGCCATGACTACAGCTATGCCTCATGATGGCAACGGTCATATTATGCCTGGAGGAAATAACCATATCATTGCATAATGATCATAGAACTCAAGGCCTATGCATGGAAAAATTTAAAAAAGACAGACGTATTACTATCCATTAGCAATGACTAAAAGAGAAATGAACGTGAGAAAAATAGCATCATTAGTAACAGTATCAAAAGGAATAGAATATTTAGACTTCATCTAACAAAAGAGCTATAACTGGAGTACATTGAAAACATATATGATCATCAGGTAGATGAAGATCTATGTAGTGGGAAGACACTCTTTGTCCAGGTTCTGAAAGACTTAAAGTTACCACGATGGCGGTTCTCCCCCAAAGCAGTGTACAGATTTGACCCGATGACTATTAAAGTGTGTACTGATTTATCTTTTCATAGAAACTGACAAACTTGTCTTAAGCTTTGTACGGAGAGTCAAGAATCTTATAAAATAGCAGACATTCGTAAAGGAAAACAAAGACATAATTCACTTACTGACTTTAAAACTCATTATAACATCACAGCAATGAAGACAATAGAGATCTAGCCGTATCTAAATCTCTAGACCAATGGTTCTCAACCTCCCTGATGCTCTCACCTTTTAACACAGATCCTTATGTTATGGTGACACCCAACCATAAAATTATCTTCATTGCTACCTTATACCTGTAATTTTGCTACTGTTGTGGACTGTAGTGTAAATAATTTTGGAGAAAGAGGTTTGCCACATGGGTTATGACTATATAGGTCATGAACCACTGTATCTAGACATATATATATATATATATTTGTATAGACATGGGGGATTTAGGGTGAAAGAATTCACCCTGTAAACCAGAGTAGAAAGAAGTATTTTACTTAGCATATTGTAAAGAGGACTAGTGATAGCCATAACAGTAGAGTCTCTTGTGTACAGAAACAGGCTGTGGGGACTCTATTGTGGAGGGATACTTATTTTGTCAGGTTGAGTCACATTAGTATGTAGTTTCTAGGTATATAATTCTTGGCAGGCAAATGACAGTGGCCGGTGGTATAAGGTTCTGGCTAATTTTGTTGGAATGCATCAATCTTCTATTCCAGTTTCACTGTTTGAGTAGAATGAAGTCACAGCTTTTCTATTGGGGGATCTGTTTTGAAACCAGCTCATACTGGGGTCTTGTTCCTTTTCTGATCTTTCAGTCATGGCCTTCCAGTACATTCCACTCTGACAGAGCAAGAAACCCAGTCTTGTGACATTAGAGGTCTCTTCTTCAGTAGCTTTTCAAACTGAGCTGACACATGGATACACTGTCTTTATCTATTATTTATTTCTCTTGTAGAGGTTCCATGAGGTGCAAAACTGGGGCAGTTTTGCTCAGTGGTCTGGGTTGTGTGGTACAGGGAGTTTAAGTAGTACATCTTACGGCAAGGGTCAAAAGTCTGGCTGAAGAAGTATCTGAAGATGGAACTGCTGAACCCTAGAAGAAACAAGCTTGGTTAGAAAGTTTAAAATATAGGGGTCTAGTGTAAGAATTAGAATTGTAGCTAAGAGTGGCCCAGGAAAGGAAGCAATGAGGAAAACTAGGACCAGATATTTTAAAATCCCACTAGTACAAAACTTCCTTTTGTTCTGTATCCCCAAGGTCACTGGTGTATTTGATGATACTTTGGTGACTTTGTTGAGATGCTTTACATTGTCATATCTGTTTGTGTCAACACAGCATTCTTCTTTGACCATGGTGCATATTCTGCCTTTAGCATCAGACAGCACATCTAGAGTTGACTGTCCTGGAAATTGTAACCTCTGAAATGAGTTCAACTGTTCCTGTGTCATTTGAAGTTCTTGGGCTAGCACATGCTTGATGTGTGAGTGCTAAAGATAGTCTTTGAACAATAGGAAGAAAAAGAAGAAGAAGCCTGGTATTAAGAACAAGTATTGCCTGTGAGGTACAATAGTGTAAAGGCAAGAGCATGTTGTGCATGGGGATAAGAAATTTGGAGTCTGGGGAAGACACCATCAAACAGAAGAAAATAAACACATATTTTCGTATATGGCAATCAGTGTGTACCAGTTGCCCAGTGATATTCTAGGGATCCCTTCTGTCTTGGCTAAGTTGCTTAACTGGATGACTGCCTCTGTGGGTCTTTAGGCTCACCAGGTCCTAGAATGTAAATAATTAAATAAATCCCAACAGTGCGTTCCTCCCTACTCACCCCAATGTTCTGGGTTCCCTAATGAAAGACACACTCAGCCTTTATATTTCAATATACCTTAATCAGTGCGATGGCTAGGCCACTTCCTAACCTCCATGCAGCTAATCCACCCCCCACCCCCCACCCCTACCTCCTACCCGATCTGATAATCCTGAGTTATTACTTACTAAATCCTACATTCTATCTTGGCTGCTCTGGATCCAGAGGGCTTTCCAGTTGGGCCACACTCTCCTGGCTCC
>NW_021621323.1:17615344-17685344 GCF_004785775.1 Grammomys surdaster | reverse complement strand
AGAGAGAGAGAGAGAGAGAAAGAGTAGCCCTGGGGTGGGGTTCCAGACTCCACCAAAGAGTTGCTTTGGCCAGAGATCCTGTTTCCAGGGGAGGAGGGCTTTTCCATTGAAATATCTGTTCATAATATTGGGTCCCTTGCCCCAGAGGCCTGTGGGAGTTTTTCAAGAGAACAGTTCAGTGAAGGTCCTGAGGAAGGGATGTTTCCAGAGCAGGTGAGAATTATTAATTAGGATATTGGAGTTGACAGTACAGTAGACATAAACAGAGACACTCAAACTTAAGACCCATATGAAAATGACACCAACCAGGAGGTTGACTGTTTTCCCCAGAATATATGCTAAAATGTTGTACCACTATTAAGGGACCCTGACCTTAAATTATTGCTCTGTTTTTTATGACTCTAGCCTCATGAATTAATTAACTTTGTTTTACAGGATTGGGCTAGAGACAAAAAAAATAGTTTGGCCTAATTTTGTATTATGTTTTAATCTACCCCGTACATGCATGTGTGCATATGTGCGTGTGCGCAGATGAATATGCCTGTGTGCATGGAGGCCAGGACAGTGTGTTGGATCCCTCAAAGCTAGGGTCGCAGGCATTTGTGAGATATACAACTTGTCACTTGGAAACTGGGATCTAAACTCTGGGATTTGTTGATACACAGGGAACCGACTAAGCCACTGAGCCAGGTCTCTAGCCCTGGTCTCGTTCTCTGTATGTCACACCAGCTCACTACCTTTTCACTATGCTGTGTAGTGAGCTGGTGTGACATACAGAACAAAGACCTCGTGAGGTTAACAGTGTATGCTGTCAACCATCCCAGCTTCCAGAATTGTGAAGCTGTTGGTTTCTATGTTTGCAAATTACTCAATCTATGGTATTCTCAGCATCAAGAGAAAATGAGTCAAGATATCTTACATCCTTACCTTTCTTGCCAACATATCACTTTCCACAAATCAAAAGAACTGTTAGCCATGTGGAAAGGAAACTCTTACATATATATTATTCATAGAAAATTGTACAGAATGCATTGAAGGGCCTTAAAACTCTGAAGGTTCTTGGAAACTTTTAGTCTCAGAATAAATGTACTGAAAAGACAATCTAAAAAAAAAAAGTTAGCGTCATTCATCACTAAAGTGTGACATTGCAAACTTGTCTCATCTGAAACAGAGAGAAAAATGTTTCTACAGTCAAGCCCTAAGCTAACAGTGTTGGAGTTACAAACTGGCAAACAGTGTTACAAAATGGCTTTGTAAAAAACTCATTACTTGACAGCTATTCTATCTTTCTCTTGTCTTAAATAGTGGATTCGCCCATAAGAACACTTCACAGTCTCTGGCTGTTCAGAGAATACAAAGCCATGCTATCGGCCTGCCAGGAAGCTGTCCAGGGTGGGAGTCTTGTATATCCAGCTGTAGGCTTATACCAGTGGCAGTTGTTTGACAAGACAAAGGAAGGATGTCCAGAGAAGATTGTGGGGTCATCCTAGGCCAAGCTTCTCACGTTCTCATTTGTCTCCTTTTAAAGCCTGTAGAGCTAACCACATGTGGGTTCAAGCTTTGATAAAAGTGAATCATAGGGTGGAAATAAGCACTGTATCTGGCACACATATTAGGCTCATTTCTCTGGACACTGCCTCCAAACAGTTGTCTTTAGTGGAAGTAGCAATGACTAGCAAGCATTTGTAAAGACTTTATATTTTATCCAATGGATCTGACACAATTTATGTCATTCTAGGTAAAACAAATAACATTTGAAAATTGGTATTTCACAGATCAATCGCACATTGAATGAATTGCAGAAATGTGCTTAGCTTTCTAAAATCTAAATTTCTCTGCTTATTAAAATAGCAATGCTAAAACTCACCCTTCTTTCTCTGTGTTGATAATATTATTGCACACACTGTGTATGTGTTTAGGCCTGAATGATGTTGTTCAGGGCCAAGATTCCAATGCCTACCAGGTAGTTTGGGAGCCAAATGTGGAGGACTAATCTGTCTTCTTACTCTTGTTTCTATTTTAGTCTGAGTTTATTAACTTTTAACTTATTGCATCATATATTTTATAAGTTATCTGTCCCTAATCCTTTTGTAATAAAATAAAACTATGAATAATTCACACCTTAGTGCAGTTGTATAGTTAGTTGTCGGTTGTTCTGAAATGTGTAGTGTATGATTCTGGGAACAATGCACAGGCAACATCAGACACTATTAATCCAGTGTTTAGGAGAAGCAATATATTCACCAAGTCAAGACAATGCACAAATGACAAGAAGGAGGCTCTCCTTGGCTTTGGGGGGGCATTACTTTTCACTTTAGTATATGGTAGAAGTGACTGGTGTTTGTTTGTATCGTTGCATATGGCATACACAATGTGAGAGATTGTTTCAGCTACATCAGTCTGGGTCTTTCTATCAGCGACCCTCTAATGTACGCCCTATTGGTAGCACCATGCATCCCTTACAAAAGAGAAAACCGACGAGCTTAAGTATCTTGCTCAGATTCACACTACTGGGAAACAGCAGTGGGGACTCAAAGCCAGCTGGCTGGTGATGGAGCTCTGATGTCACTATGCAACAATGTCAATCTGAGCAAGACAGCTATACACACTGCTCTCTGACTCTTCACCCCAAAGTCCCAGTAGCATTGTCTAGAGTGGGGTGGTAAAAAGCACCCTTTGGAACTGCATTCAGATATCACGCACTAGATTTTCTAAAAGGCTTATACATGAGATTTTTTTTTCTCACACTCTGGGTAAGAACCACTGAAATAGAGGGGTCTTTGATTTCCATTAATAAGCTAGAATGTACTTCAAGGTCTATATTCTTCTCAACCTCTTTTAAGTCTTTGGAATATTAAAAAATGCCTGAAATGGAGTCAGTGTCATAGTGACAAAATAAGCCATGAACCAAAGAAAGCAAACCATATATAGGTCTTTCACTATCATTCCCTGCTAATAAATGATACCCCAATTGCAGCAGGGGCCGACTCATATTCTAGGGGCCATATAAGCTCAGTAAGAGTGACAACATCCTGTGGAATCTTCTAAGGACTTTTATTTGTTAAATATTGCACTGAATAACTTGAAATCTGCCAAATAGTAAGAAAATGGTACCAAAAAATCCTGAATATTGGTAACTCACACAGTGTGATGGTTTGAATGAATAAGAAGGGCCCCCGTTTGTTTGAATGCTTGGTTCCCAGTTACTGGAACTGTTTGAGATGGATTAGGAAGTGTCGTCTTATTGGAGTAGTTGTGCTCTTATTGGAGGAAGTGTGTCACTGGGGTTAGGTTTTGAGGTTTGAAAAGCCCACACCAGACCCAGCCTCTCTTTCTGCCTCCTCCTTATGGATCAGATGCAAGCTCTCAGCTACTGCTTCACCACCACTCCTGCTGGCCCACCGTTGTGTTCCCTGCCATGACGCTCATGGATTAACCCTCTGACTATAAGCAAGCCCCAATTAAATGTCAACCTATACAGGTTGCATTGGTCATGGTATCTATTCAGAGCAATAGAAGAGTCACTAGGACAGGCAGAAACTAAGTTAACATTTTCCCTGATGGAAACAAAAAGTTGATAGCAGTAGGCTATAGAAATGCTGTAGTCAGATTACTGAGCAAGTAGTATTTCAACTGAATTGCTTCATGTCTTTAAAAGTATCTGCTGCTTCGAAAGGCTTGCTCCCCATGTGACCTGGAAGGGGCAGTATGAAGAAAGGTGTCCACATCTTTATTAATTACACTCTTTCAGGCCTTAGCTTGCCAGGCAGGCCTGATCTGTTCTGTGGTGCCAATATGGCAGATGGACATGGAGGCAGCTCGCAGAGCCTTGATTACTACAGAAGGCTTCAAGGCCTGGCTTTAAGCCCATCTCTGACATAATTAATGATTTTCTCCTATACTTGCAGACAGGAACCTAACATAAGTGTTCTCTCAGAAGCTTCACCCAGCAGCTGATGGAAACTGATGCAGAGTCCGAGAGCCAAACATTAGGCAGAGCTTGGGGAATCTTATGCAAGGGAGGAAGGATTGAAGGAGCCAGAGAGGTCAAGGACACCACAAGAAAACCTATAGAAACAACTTTTTGTTTCCATTTTGGGCCCATAGGGGCTCACAGACCCCTAACAACTAGAGCAGGGGCTGTCTTTGACTCTGTTGCCTGCATTTGGACCCCTTTTCCCTAACTAAGCTACCTTATCTAGGCTCAACATGAGAAGAGGCACCTAGTCCCACTGCAACTTGATATGCCAAGATGGGTTGACAGCCATGGGAGGCCTCCCCTTCTCTGAAGAGAAAGGGAGGAAAGAATGGGAGGAAGGGAGGGGAAAGGGGAGGACTAGAAGGAGAGGAGGGAGGGGATGTAAAGTAAATAAATAAATAAATAAATAAATAAATAAATAAATGTGATGGTTTGTATATGCTTGGCCCAGGGAGGGACACTATTTGGAGGTGTGGCGTTGTTGGAGTAGGTATGACCTTGTTGGAGTAGATGCGTCACTATGGGTGTAGGCTTTAGTACCCTAGCCCTAGCTGCCTAGAAGCCAGTATTCTGCTAGCAGCCTCCAGATGAAGATGTAGAACTCTCAGCTGCTCTTGAACCATGCCTGCCTGGACTCTGCCATGCTCCCACCTTGATGATAATGGACTGAACCTCTGAACCTATAAGTCAGGTCCAATGAAATGTGTCCTTATAAGAGTTGCCTTGGTCATGGTGTCTGTTCACAACAGTAAAACCCTAACTGAGACAATAAATAAATAAATAAATAAATAAATAAATGTTTTAAAAAGGATTCAATCAGCAATCGTGAACACTGTAACTGTGAGGCCATGCCTTTGATAATGTCGACGTCACTGTTTCTGTAGGTTGATTTTGTTCTTTTGCTTTATTTATTTCCATTTGTATCCACTTTCAGAGGGGAAAAAACAGACTCATTCTTTCTTAACTTTCAATGGTCGCCTTAGGCAGTTTCTCCATGTCTTTATTTTTACTTATAAAATGAAGATACTGATCACTACAAAACCTTCATTTCATTTTCAAGGGAATATATACTTTAAAACGTAGCTTCAAGTGATTATAATGAAATGTAGCCAAATGTCAATTCATAAAACGCTGTTATTATGTTATAATGTTATTGACAGAAGTTTATCCAAAGCTATGAAACATCACAAATAATAACAGATGCAGGAGACTGGAGAAATGGTTCAACAGTTGAAAACCCTGGACTGCTCTTCTTCAGGACCTGGCTTGGATTTCGAGAGTCAGCATGGCAGCTTACAACCATCGGTAGCTCCAGTCCCAAGGGATCCGCCTCCCTCTTCCAGCCTCTGCAGGCTCTGCAGTGTCCGTACATGGAGTTTAGACTTACACACAGGAAAAAACAACCACACACATAAAATAAAAATAAAGACAACAATAAAAATGTAGATACAAAATAAATTCTCACACATTTGAGTTAATAAATATTGTATTTTCTTTCCCACCAAAGGAAATTTTCAAATACTCTCATGTTTGTAATCCCACCTGGAATACAAGTTTCACGTGGAAAGGAGGGGAAAAGTCATAGAGAGCTGCTCGGCTCTGCAGGTACTCACAAAATCAACGTCCCATGGCCTGCTGTCTCTAAAGTCAGATGTCGTGGTGATATTCATCAGGATGTAAACTATCGAAACAGCTTAGTTTTTGCCTTAAAAGGAAAAGAATGAAGAGAGTGGAGAGTTTCCATCTTGAATATCCAGATGTGTTAAATATTATGGCAGGGATGTTTACATAATATATCACTTAAATCCTTATAATGGTTTTATGACATAACTGTCTTAACAGGAAAGTCACTTGAAGTTCAAAGAGAGCAAATCCTTCTTGTCAAGCATAACTGTTGGTAGATTAAAGTTTGACTCTCTGTCTGAAGACCCTAAAACCCAGCTAAGTCTTTCTGGGTTATTGCCTGCACACTGTGACGAGCTATGTTTTGGTTGAGAGAACATTCATCACAGAAATAACAAGATGTTTTCTTCTGACACAATAAGTTCTTTTGCTCTCATTATAAAAGCCCCTTTATGACAGTACATATAAAAATATATATGCTCATCGACAGTATCCCTGTTCCATTAGATAGAGGACGTACTGAGGTATCACTTCAGCCCCAGGGTGGCTGATCTTTCTTTAATGTTTGGTAATGCATTTGTCCTTGGGTCAAATGGAAAAGCAAGTGGCAGCACCAGCTCATAACTCTAAAAAGAATATGGAGCAGGCACGGCCTGGGGACAAGAAGACAGCAGTAGAAACACATTTGAACAGACACAGCTGTAGAAATGTGTCTCAAAACACATCTCAGTTCTTCAAGGCAGAAAACAAGACCCAAAGTCTTACTTCTTTGCTATAGAAGGAGGAGAAACCTGTAAAGTGACACGAAAATAATGCTTTTGCAACTTAAACTCCTTCATGGGCTTGATTTAATTAACAAATAATGTATATACAGGAAAGTGTATAAACACACATACCACAGATATATACAACATACTGCACACACTCACACTATGCCACACACATACCACACCACACATACCATATTACACATTCCATACTACACACATATAACACAATACACATAGATAATACACCACACCATCCCACACACAAATAACACACACATACAATATACACATGTCACACTACACACATAAAACACACTCAGACAGTACACCACGCATACCACACCACACACACATACACATCATACCATACCACACACATACATAACACACACATACAATACACCATACACACTACACACACCATACCATATACATATCACTCCACACACATACCATACCTCACATACCACACCACACACATTTCACACCTTACACACCATACCACATACATACAACACACACATATAGACTACACATATATAATACACACAGACAACACACCACACACCACAACACACAACACACACACTATAACACACACTATAACACACACACACACACACCACTCTCATCACACACATACCCCCTGACGCACACTCCCATGACCTTTCTCTAAGTGAACACACCTAGGTAACCACTATCCAATTCAAGGAGTAGCAATTTGTGAACCCCAGAGTCTTCTTCCTGGTGGCAGCCATGACTCTTTGACTTCTGATACTTGATCTGCCTTACCTTTTTTTGACCTTCATGAAAAGCAGAATTGTGCAGTATGTGCTCTTGGTGTCTGACAACTGCTGGACATAGTGGTATGAGCTCCATCCATGTTGGAACATGTAGAAGTTATTCCCTGCTGAGTAAAACACAGCTAATTCATCCTTTCTGTGCTCATGGACATTTAGCTATTGTTAGTTTAAACTTTTATTAAGATTTAACAGTGATACATACTTATACACATGACTTTTGCTCTCCCCATACATCCATGGCAGTTGTTCCTAGAAAGGGAATTGCTGAGACTTTGGCTGTACATTTGTATAGTTTTAATATTTATTTTGGAAGTACTTTCCAGAGTTGCTTCCATCATTTACACTTGGACTAGAACCACGTTCCAAGTGCTCCACACTTTCCCCAGGCTTGGGATCGTCAGCCTGTTAAGGTTTAGCCATTCTTGAGAGTATATAGTGGTATCTTATTGTGGCTTCAATTTGTACTTTCCTAATGAAGGGTAAATTAGATAGCTGAGTATGGTGGTACACACCTGGAATCCCAGCACTTATGAGGAGTCAAAAGGATGAGGAGTCAAAAGTCAGTTTCAGCTACATAGTGAGTTCAAGACCAGACTGAGCTACATGGGCAACATGTCTACAAAAGAGAGAAAATTTTATGACTATTGGCCACGTGGATATGCTTCTCTGTGAAGTGGGCATAAAGACTTCCAACATTTCTGTGTTCTGCATTCTCTCTGTCTTTTCTTTTCTAAGAATTGAATTGTTAGTAAATAATCCGTTTTTCTTCATTCTGTTTGATATTCTGATGGCGAGTCTCATCTTCCCGCACTGTAGTGGTCTGAATGAGAAATGCCTCCATTGTTTCTGGTATGTGGACACATGGAGCCAGTAGTGGTACTGCTTGGAAGGCAGGCTTGCTGGACGGGGTGTGTTATCTGTGATCGACTTTGAGTTCAAAATCAAGCCATTGCTAGTTTAAGTTTACCCTTTCTGCTGTGTGCTTAGGATTCAGGATATGGAGTCTCAGCTTCTTGCTCCTACAACCATGCTTGCCCTCCATAAGGGATGTGTGTCCATCTGGAACCATAAGCCAAAAGAAACTGCTTCTTCCCTAAGTTGTCATATGTAACTAACACATGCGTGTGCCACGTATATCATTGCTTGTCTTATGGCTTTCCTTTTTACATTCTTAAGCTTATTTTTTATCAACAGAGGTTTTAGTATACACAATTCATCAAAATTCCCCCCTTGAGTGGTGTTGTCTTTATCTTGCTGATAACCACTGGAAACTTATCCTGTGTACTCTGGCTGGTTTTTAATTTTTTTCATTAACTTTTATCCATTGCACAGACACTTCTCTGATGAGGTTTGTCTGAGACCTCTATAGTTATAGAGATACATATATAGAAGGCAGTTTGATGCTATGGCCATTTGGCAAAGTAATAGTATATGTTCACCTTTAGGGCTTATGAGTTCCCCAACTGTAAGTTTTGGTCAAACTGATAGAAACAGGTATATGCTTCCTTTTATGGATCAGGCCTTAGATCCATAAGTGGTTGCTTATCCTTCTATAACATTCGTGCCACTAATGCATCTATTGGCATATCTTACCATGGCAGTCATGACTATAGTTGTCAGGTTCGTGGCTGGGTAAGACAGTTGAGGACTTTTCTCCCCCAGCAGTCTATATGGAACCTTACTATTAAACCTGGCCAACAGGGAGGAAGCTTCCTGATGAGTACCAGCTGGTTTTCCCTGTGCCCTGTCATCAAAGGGTGTAATGTCTTTAGCAATGGGATCTACTGTCAAGTTTTGATGGACAATTATTTGCATTATTTTGGGGTCTCTGAGATACCTCTGATCAACAACTTGAAGACATGCATACTACACTTGGCACTGGCCTTTTTATTTGGCAACCTATGCTTCTGGGATGAAGAAAATCACTTATAGGGTGACTCCAATTAGACTCTGTGTGTGTGTGTGTGTGTGTGTGTGTGTGTGTTTGTTTTGGTTGGTTTTGAGTTTTATTGTGTGTGTGCGAATGTGAATCATATAGCTTTTCCAAATATCCTTAGAGTTAGTTATCCTCCAGCCCCATTCTAACCTATGCTCCCAATCCCCTCTCCACTTAGACATTCTTCTCCAGTGTTTCCCTTTACTCTTGCTTAAGATCTTTCTCTTTGCCACAGTGGTCCCTTTATAGTTTCTTGGCTTTCATGGATTCTCTTAGTTAAGCAAATAACTCAAAGATTCAATGATAAGGACCCTAAATTTCATCTGACCTTTTATGTCCCCCTTTGAGGACATAATCCACATTAATAGTAATGGGGCAGTTGTACCTCTAGGTGGTATGTTTGTCCAGTGTTTGTTCAAGAAATCTCTGGTGAATAGAATAATTAAAATGGTGGAGGTCACTGTAGTTCTCAGAGTCTAAGTTTTGGTGAATTTCTAGATGGTTCAGCACTATATATTGAGTGAATATGCCTCCTTCCAAAACTGACTTACTTTACTTTCCAAAAATGCTACCTTTATTAGCAAAAGTTTGTAAGGAATAACTAACAGAACTGCTTTAGTTACTGCTCTACTGGTATGACAAAGCACCATGACCATGGCAGCTTATGAAAGGAAGCCTAAACATGAACTAAACAAGGATAACACCAATAAACATGCTAACATGCATAGAAAAGCCCAGAAGGCTTCAAACGCACATAAAGAATTATAGGCAACCAAGGATGCTGCGTGTGGAAGAAGTAGTCTTCCCCAGGCAAGAGCACATCAACTGGTTATCTCATACTAAATGGTCGTCTCTGAAAACATACATACAAGTAACATTATACTGACTGAGCAGGTTGCATTTATATATTTAGAATATCAACAATTAAGGGAAAAAATGGGCCATGAATTTGAAAGAGGGCAAAGGAGGACATATGGGAGAGTTCAGAGCAAGGGAAGAGTAAAATAATATAATTATACTATAATCTCAAAAAAGCAAATAAATACTTTTAAAGTATCTAATTGAGTTTATGGATTCATCATACATCAATATTACATTGGCTTGTTTGGCTTCATTTCAGTTCAAGAACCAAAGTAGTGGATAGTGGTTATTTATTAACTTAGTTATTACTTATTTAGTTTGATATGAGGACTCCCTGTGTAGTCCCAAATGATCATCAACTCACTGTATATCCCAGGCTAGCCTTAAGCTTGTGATCTTTCTGCCTCCGCATCCTAGAGTATAGGACAACTATAGAACCTGGTGAGTATGAAGGTTTCATGAAGGTGATTAGAAAAATATATGGGAGCACTCTTAAGATCATAGGCAAAGGCAGTGATGCCTAATATTTACTAGTCAATAGTAGATCATGCTAGTTAATAACTGAAGAAAGGGAAATTGAGAAACTCTTGACAACGTATGTTATTAAAAAGAGTGACTTAAATATCAAAGGATTATTATCTTGCTTTTAAAACAAAGTCTCAAGAGAAAGTTGTGTTTCCATCCTATTATCTGTTTCAAGAAAATTGTGCCAAGTTAATACCAGATTCATCTTTTATGCTGAGAAATAAGTAACTTTTAAAGATAGCATACCTTTGCCTTAGGATGAGCTCGTTTTCCCAAGTCTTAGCTTGAATGTAAGAATGAACTTTGTGGTGGTTTGAATATGCTTGGCCCAGGGAGTGGCACTATTAGAAGGTATGGCCTTGTTGGAGTATTTGTGGTGTTGTTGGAGGAAGTGTTGCATTGGGGGGGTAGGCAATGAGACCCTCCTCCTACCCACATGGGAGACAGTTTGTCCTGGCAGCGATCAGATGAAGATGTAGAATTCTCAGTTCCTCGTGCATAATGCTTTCCTGAAAGCTGCCATCATCTTGATGACAATGAACCTCTGAACCTGTAAGCCAGCCCCAATTAAATGTTGTCTTTATAAGTGTTGCCTTGGTCACGGTGTCTGTTTACAGCAGTAAAACCCTAACTAACTTTCAAACTACTTATAACAGGTTATAACAATTTTATGCTACTTTACAGTGTATTCATACTAAAATAATTTTTCTTCTAATATCAAACTAGCTCACATAAAGAGTCTTTTCTGTTTCATTATTATTCACTTTATACATGAGAAAGTGGGCTGTGCTTGACTCCCAGTTCACCAGGTCACAGGCAGGCACCATGTGAGAGATCCTAGAAAGTACTGCTTCCAAATGAGAATTCTGTCACCCCCAATCATAAAAATTATTGTTATAATATCAAAAGGTAAGAAAGTCAACTTAAGAACAATGAAGTCAATAAGAATAGGGAGATGTTTTAAATTCCTAATTTTTAAAATGGCTAAGAGTAATATGATGGTATAGGGTATTTAATAGAATAGGTGAACTCAGCAGGCTTTTTAATCTGGGGCCAGAGTATGCTTTTTTCTTCTTTATAGAAAAAATTAAACTCAACTGTACTGGAAGATACAGTTTCCTAAAAACAGGATATTCAATAGAACATTTAGCACAAAGCAGCTTGGTAAGATCAGACAGCACCTGGAACCATAACCCACCATATCTAAGCTCAGGGCTGGAATGCTCAAGTGTTCAGACTAAGTGTATGTGATTGATTACACATGCAAATGAAAACAAATGATATATCCCCAAAGGGATTCTGGGGAACATTTTCCACTTGCAGGCATACCCACAAGGCTCATACTTTATAGACATCATACTAGCTAGAAGAGTATTTTTCCCTAACAAGTTTGCAATTGGAACCTTATTTTTCAAAAGAAAGTTGTTTATTTTTTCCTGGAAATGCATAGCTTTCTTTTATTTCAACTCAATGTAAGTTGACAAATTTGTTTACTGACTTTAGGGAAAATGGAACATCTTGCTTGGAACATTTTTATGGGAGGCAGATATTAAATCTGTCATAAACTAAGATGACAGTAAGAGAAGCAGGCACCAGCAAGCTCTGAAGGAATTGGAACCCGTGTCACTCAAGGGAATGTGAAACACTGGAGCATGGGCTGGAAATTCTTCAAAAGTTAAATAGTTATTGCATGATCTAGTAGTTCCACTTCTAAATATTTACCTAGGGAAACTGAATATATATGTCCTCACAAAATGTGTATGTATTCATACAGAATGTTGTTAATAATGGCCAGAATGTGGGGAAATCCTAGTGTGTGCACATTAGCTGGAGTGGGCAAAGAAAACATGCCATGTCCTTATAACTGAATATTATTTACTCATAAAAGGAATGATACATGCTATTACATGGAGAAAAAGACCAAATGCTTGCTTCTCAAGCATGAGGATCTGAGTTCAACTTACATAACCCATATAGAAACGTCAGGTGTTACGTTATGTTCTTGCAATCAAAGTACCTGGGAAACAAAGGCAGGGGATTCCTGAGGATGTTTGACTAGCCAGCTAGACTACTCAACAAACTCCAGGTTCAGTGAGAGACCATGTCTCAAAGGAGGTGGTGGGGGTTCCTGGAGATGACACCCGAAGTTATGTTCAGGCCTTCACATGCGTGCATATACATGTGTATGTACACACATATGCACACAGACAGACAAATACATTTCTTAAAAAGCAGCCACAAAAGGCTACATATTATATATTTCCATTTTCATTATATATATACAAAAAAGGGCAAGCTTTAAGAGACAGTAAAATGCTTCATTGGCCCGAATAAAGGGAAAGATAGTGTTTGCCAATGGGGTCAGAGATTATTTTGATGACTATGGAAATATTCTAGACTTATTAATGATAGTCCCTCAACTTTTCTACTAAAAAGTTCTGAACTGCATAGTTAGGAGTAAACTTTTGTATATTATATTAATTATATTATATTAATTATGTTATATTATATTAAGCATACTTCTGTATAGCTTTAAAGAGTCATTTACAGGGTTATTTAAAGAGGCATTGTGAGCTGAGGGAAGAACCATCTCTAACTTAGATCTGTCAGGATCAAGGTATATTTGTGTCATTAGTATTCCTAACAAAACAGTATTTAAAGTGCAATGTTGTTTCAAAATATCTGTTCCAAGAGTAGAAATATGTACGGCAGTGTTGAATTGTACAGCATGATGAGGAACTTAAGGAGTCATCAGAACATATCTGAAGCATTGCAAATGAATATCCTGACCCAACAAAACATGAGAGAAAAAGTCAAAGGGAGAAGACCATCAGAGTCCAGACTGTGGAATGCATAGAATCAATGAATAAGTAGACATCTTATCTGATTCTAAAAAGAGGAGATGGGGTGATGGGCAATGTGTGTGTATGAGAGAGAGAGAGAGAGAGAGAGAGAGAGAGAGAGAGAGAGAGAAAGAGAGAGAGAGAGAGAGAGAGAGAGAGAGAGAGAGAGAGAGAGAGAGAGAGAGAGTTTTCTAATTTTTTTGTATTACAGCAACAATCTCAATTTTGTCTTGCTCAACATTATCTAGACACACAATTTGGGGCGTTTTTCTGCTCAGAGACAAGATTGTAAAAGAGATGAGTAAAGAGAGATGAAGACTAAATCCTGGTCAGGAAGGGGAGACAGGCCTAGCAAACAGGCAATAAGAACAGCAGCCCCTGACTCAGGGCTATAGATGCAGTCTCTGGAAAAGCGCGTGGAGAGTAAGGGACTTAGACAGTGGTGGGCTGTTGCTCACAAGTTATGTGAGGACCGGGACAGTTATGCTGGACTAAATGAACAGAGCTCATCTGTGGGTGTGGGGGTGATCTTCTGTGGTGTGGGAAGAGGAGAAAGCATGCCAGCCGAGAGTTCAGGAGCGAGTTCTGTGGAGAAGTGAATAAAGCAGTGAATAAAAAGTAAAATAAAGAAGTGAATAAAACAGGGCTTATAAGGAAAAGAGCCTGTCAGAGGAAGGACACCAATAAAACAAGGAAGAAAAGGTGGACAAGTCAAAATGGGTATGGGCTCTGCCATGGAGGCAGGCAGAGCCAGGAAAGAGTTCTTGCCCTGTTTGTTTAACAAGTAAGAGAGGAAGTGTGTCCTGGTTACTATTCTATTGCTGTGAAGACACACCATGACCAACTCTTATAAACAAAAACATTAAATTTAACTGGGGGCTTGCTTATAGATTCAGAAGATTAGTCCATTATCATCACGACGGGGACTGTGGCAGCAGACAGGCTGGCATGGTGCTGGAGAAGGAGCAGAGAGCTACATGACATCATGACGGGGACTGTGGCAGCAGACAGGCTGGCATGGTGCTGGGAAGTAGCAGAGAGAGACATGAGGCTTGTATTCAGAATTACATTTTATTTGCTAGTTATAATTACTATACACATACACATACTGTTTTCTCACAACTTTTTCTGGGGCCTTTAAAATGCTTCTATAGAATGTAGTTTTTCCCCAGTTCCAATTACATCCTGAAAAATGTATATTAGACCCAATATTCGATCTAGATCTAGAGAGAGAGAGAGAGATCGAGAGATCGAGAGACAGAGACAGAGGCAGAGACTGAGCCTGGTGTGATCATTTGAAACCTCAAATACCATCTCCAGAACATATCTCCTTCAATAAAGCCTCACCTGTTCCCAGAAGGCCACACCTCCTAATCCTTCCCAAAGCGTTTCACTCCCTGGTAACTAAGCTTTCAAATATATGAGCCTATCAGGGCCAGTATCATTTAAACCACCACAAGATGTCCTAATGCTTTGAGGAGATTTAATACATAACAGAGAATAAAGTTTCAGAAAAGATGTAATCATTAGAGTGTCACAGCAACTTAGACATAGGAGAGAAGACACCAACTTATCCTATGGAACAACAGGAAAGCAAAGTGTGTGGGTCCAGATGTTGGAAGGGTCACGGATTCAGTGGAATTTAATTTTGCAGATAAGAAATTTAAAAAAGATAAGAAGTAGCTCCCCAACAGCCAAGGAACAAAAATAGCTCATTTAATTTCTACCTAAAACTTAATAAGGTATATATCAAATGCTGACTTAAATGGAATGTGTGATATCATTTTAAAACAAAACCATTATTTTTATGAAGTAGTTTCAGTCTATTAGTAAGCAAGAGGATAAAGGTCTGAAGGTCTCTAAAGGTCTGAATATAGGAAGTAATACAAAGTCATTTATATTGAAATCCATGTGAAAGAATGCTTAACACAAGTGGAAGACTTCTGCTGTCATAGACTTAGCCTGGGGTTGAACAGGAAGGCATTGCAGCAAGATTTATCCTAGAAATATCTATACCAGCACTGTCTGAAACCTAATCTTATGTAGATGAAGGTGATTCAACACTTCTGCTCTCTAAAGCACCCCCGGGAACTTCACTGTATAAAAGGCGTGAAAACAGCAGGCTTCTTAAGCTTTTGCGTGCCAGCTCTGACAATAGCTGAGGTCTGGATTTATTAAGTGACTCCTATATTCCCCACTTCTCATCTATAAAACAGGTAACAATTCATGTCAAACAGGGTGATTAGGAAGATTAAACGAGTTGCTATTTACATAAATGATTTAAAAGAATGTCTAGTATAAAGGGAGGAATGTGAAACACTATTAAATAAAACACTATAGGATGCATGTGACTAGACTCACTGAATCTGAAAAACATTATGGATAGCCTTCAAAGCCATTTCATTAGGTTTGTACTCAGAATTACTTTTTATTTTCTAGATATAATTACTTCTTATAAACATAAGCATACTGTTTTCTTAGGACCGATTTTTTTTTCTAAAAAAATTAATCTTATTTTTTACTTATTCACTTTACATTCCACTTATTGTCCCTTCCTGGTCACTCGACCACAATCCTTCCCCCATCCCCTTCCTTCTCCTTTGAGTAGGTCGCCCCCTGGATATCTCCCTGACACTTCAAGTCTCTTGGAGGCTAGGTGCTTCCTCTCCCACTGAAGCCAGACAAGGCAGCCCAGCTAGGAGAACATATCCCACAGACAGGCAAGAGCTTTAGGGACAACCCCTACTCCAGTTGTTCAGGACCCACATGAAGACGAAGCTGTTCATCTGCTACATATGTGCGGGGAGGCCTAGGTCCAGCCCGTGTATGTTCTTTGGTTGGTGGTTCAGACTCTGAGAGCCCCAAGGTTCAGGTTAGCTGACTCTGTTGATCTTCCTGTGGAGCCCTCATCCCCTCTGGGGCCTGCAATCCTCGCTCCTATTCTTCCATAGGAATCCCCAAGCTCCATTCACTGCTTGGCTGTGGGTATCTGCCTCTGTCTGAGTCAGCTGTTGGATGGAGCCAATTGTCAACTTCACAT
The DNA here is from genome assembly GCF_004785775.1 of Grammomys surdaster. Classification (NCBI taxonomy): domain Eukaryota; kingdom Metazoa; phylum Chordata; class Mammalia; order Rodentia; family Muridae; genus Grammomys; species Grammomys surdaster. The sequence continues at coordinate 17,668,964 of NW_021621323.1, read as the reverse complement.
GGAAATACAAAAAAAAAAAAAAAAACCAACCAACCAACCAACCAACCAACCAACCAAACAAACAAAAGAACAGGATAGCCAAAAGAATCCTGAACAATAAAAGAACTTCTGGAGGAATCACCATCCCTGACCTCAAGCTGTACTACAGAGCAATAGTGTTTAAAACTGCATGGTATTGGTACAGAGACAGACACGTTGACCAATGGAATCAAGTCAAAGACTCAGGCTTATAAAAGTATAAATTTTGAAATGTTCCACACAGAATGCAGCTTTCCCCTCACTTCCCACTACACCTTGAGAAATGTACATTTGACCTCCTATTGTAGTTAGAAATCCTGCTAGGGATGTGCTACATTCTCTATGAGTAGTTCAGGGAAGTGTCCTTCCATGCTAAGGACCAAACTTCTGTCACATGAACTGTTGAGAGACAAACTATATCCAAACCAAACTATTGGTACAAAGCTGAGCAATATTAAAAGCCAATAACAGATCGTAACAGAGTTACTGATAGCAAGAAGCCTTTCCCTTCCAACGTTGAGAAAACAAGTGAAGTTATTTTCAGAGGGATATCTTGGAGAACTTTTGGCAGAGGTACACAACCAACAAAAGATGACCTTGACTAAACTTGGCAGGAATTTAGTTAATTGATGTCAAATAAGAAGTATCTCCAAACTTAATAATATAAAATAATGGTTATGTACTATATTCATGATTCTGTGGGTCAGAAATTCTAACAGAACACAACAGGAATGAACAGTGTCTGTTTTACAATGCAGGCAACCCAAAATGGGTTGGTGTGAACAATCAGGCAGAAGGCTAGCTTGACGGGATCGTATATCTTGAGCTTTACTTCTGCTCTCATCTGTGGTTGGGATGCTGTTCAAGTAGGGGGTCTTCATTTACTGGAACAGCTTGGAGATGGGCAGGCAGCTAACGTCACTGTCTCTCCAGGAGACCTGTCTATAGCTACTTCTTACAGCTCCCTGCAGGGAGACATACTTAAGACTCTTATATGACAGCTCAGAGCCAGAGTATGGACAAACCAGACACATGCAAATTCTGGGTAACAGACAGCATGCTATACTTTAAGAACATTGACACGGACATGTCTCTAGTAACCGATCAGGATCTGACCGACAGTGGCCAGGTGAGCTCTACTGAGAAAACAGTCCTATACTCAGAGGATAATAAGGAGTTGCTCTAGTATTTTTAGAGGAAAGTGACTCTAGTAGAGTTTCAATTCAGAAGTTCACTCTTGGAGTGCAAAGAACACACTACTTCCTAGACCAAAGACAGCTAGCAGATGTGGGAAGAGAAACAGGAATGAATTCTGAAGAAATGACAGATAAGATCAGTGTTCAGGACTCCATGGATGCCTGGAAAGAGGTGGAATAACAAATAAAAGTTAGTCATACCAGAGAGCTGACGACAAGCCATGGATTCTGAGAGACCTTTGAACGACGTGGTCAATACGAGGAGGTGGAGAAGGAGTTTTGTAGGATGGGGCACAACTTCACATTATCACATCATTCAACCATTGTGCTGATAGTTTTATGTCAACTCGACACCATCTACAGTTAACCTGAAAGGACAGAATCTCAACTGAGACAATGCCTCCATCAGATCTGGCTGTAGGAGATTCCTTAATTGGTGATTGATTAAAGTGAAAGGCTCAACCCGTGTGGGTGGCGCCTCGCTTAGGCTGGTGGTTGTAGGTTCTATAATAAAGCAGGCAGAACAAGCCATGATGAGCAAGCCAGTAAGCCAGCACCCTGCCAAGGCCTCTGCATCAGTTCCTGCCTCCAGGTCCTGCCCTGCTGGAGTTCTTGTTTTGATTTCCTTTGATGATGAACTGTGATGTGGGAGAGTAAGCCAAATGAACCCTTTCCTCCCCAAGTTGCTTAGGTCATGGTGTTTTTCATAGCAAATAGTGACGCTGACTAAGACAATGGTCATTTCTTATGTGGACTTTGTCATTTCTATAAAGATGAGTCACTGAACAGTAAGTGCATAGCCTATGGTGACACAGCTAGACAATGGGCAGATAATACCAATTTCAACTGAAGGGACAAGTCTAGTAACTTTATAAACAGGATTTACTCCATATACAAATACAGCCCCCTTCCCACTTCATATAAGGTTATAGATGAGATGACTTTTAATATTTAAAACAGAGAAAACAATAAATACCCTCTCTCATCATAAAGTGAACAAACCAAGCTCTTGTTCCTGTTGGGGAGTTTCAAGATGCATGCAGATTCTGAATGCATTCTAACAATGTTAGCTTTATGTTTTAAAAGTTATTTCTGTTATTTCTGAGATTATAATATGATTACATAATTTCCTCCTTTCTTTCCCTCCCCCGAACTCTCCCAAGCAGCCCTCTTTGCTCTATTTAAAACTCATGGCCTCTTTTTAAATTAATTGTTGTTGCATACACATTTATAGGTGTGCATATATATGAATACATATACATACAAATATATACATATATATTCATAAATACATAAATATGACATTCTTAGTCTATATAATGTTACATGTATATACATATATATACATACACACACACACACGTGTGTGTGTGTATGTGCGTGTGTTCAGCACTGACCATTTGGCATTAGATAACCAGTTGGTGTGGTTTTTCACCATATGGAGACTATTCCTTGATTCTTGGAATTCCTTAGTTGCCTATAGTTCTTTGTGTAGGTTGAGGCCTCTGGGCTTTCCTCCACCCACTTCAGCATGTCTGGTTCTGATTGTGTTGTTCATGTCCTGTTTAGGCAGTCATGCGAGTGACATTTTATGGCTGTAGCTTCTGACATCCCAAGGAGGCACAATCTCACAGCAAACTTGGTCATCTGGCTCTTAAACTCTTTCTACCCTTCTTCCACGATGATTCTCAGCCTTTGGTGCAGGAGCTGTGTTGCAGATGTATCGGTTTAGACTGAGCTCCACAACTCTGCGTTTTGATTGGTTGCTGTTTTCTGTAATGGAATCCTGTTGGAAAGAACATTTTCCTCGATGAAGTACCCACACTTATTTGTGGGTACAAAAACAAATGTTTAGAATGTAATTAGACACTGTGCAGGTTTAGGAAAGTGCTGGCTGTAGAACTCCAAGGTCCATGACTTTACTAGCTTTTGGAGAGTTTGCTAGGTTTCCAGCACAAAGCATGGTTTCCTTCTTGTTGAATAGGTCTAGTTAAGTAGAGAGCTGCTAATGACTGACAAGTAGCCAGTGTTTGTCTTTCTGAGTCTGCCTTACATCACTCAACGTGATCTTTTCCAGTTCTATACATTTACCCACAAAGTTCATGATTTATCTTTTTTTTTTACATCAAAATAGTATTCCATAGTGTTTCTGTACCATATTTCCATTATTCATTTGTCACCGAAAGACATTGAGGTTGTATCCATTTCCCATAGAGCGGCGATGAACAAGGCTGCGCAAGTGTTTGTGGAGTAGTATGTAGAGAGCTTTGGGCATGTGTCCAGTAGTGGTATGGATGGATCATAACGTGAGGTTCAGTTTTAGAGAATTCTCCACACTGATTTCAAGAGTGGCTGGACCAGTTTGCAGCCCCGCCCACAGTGAATGGGTGCTCCCCTTTCCATACCCCCACCTCCATCATTAGTTGTTCGTTGTTTCACTGATCTTTGCATCATTCTGACAGGGGTGAGGTGAAATTTCAAATTCAAAGTTGTTTTGAATTGCATTGTCCCAACTGATAGGGATGCTGAACATCTTTTGATATATTTCTTAGCCATATAGTATATTTAGTTCTTTATACATTCTGGATATTAGTTCTCTGCATATAACTAGCAAAGATTCTCCTCAATTCGATGGGCTTCCTCTTTGCTTGTTTATTTCTTCACTGTGGTTTTTAGTTTTCTGAGGTTCCACTCATTAACTGTCTTCCTTAATTCTTGGGTGAATGATGTCCTATTCAGTAAGTCTTTCCCTACATCTATATTTAGCCAGTGTTTTCTTCTAATAGCCTCAGCATTTTAGGTTTCACATTTAGGTCTTTGTTCTGTTGGAGTTAGATTTTGCGCAAAGTGATAGATAAGGATCTAGTTCCATTCCTTTGCATGTGGACATCCAGTTGTAATGTTTCTCTTTTCATTGCTGGCTCTGTTAATTTGTGTCCTCTCTTCCTTTAGGCCAATGGTCTATCAATCTTGTTTATCTTCCCACAGAATCAGTTCTCAGATTTCTGATTCGTTTTATTCTTTTCTCTGTTCATATTTCATTAATTTTTGCTCTGGTTTTTAAATTTTTCTTGCTGCAAACTGGGTTCAGATTTGGTGTGTTCTAGTTTTTCTGATTTTTTTGAGTCATACCATTGAGTCCTTATTTTTGCTCTTTTTATTTTTGAGGTTGTAATTTACTTACATTTATTTCTTCTCTTTCCTCCCTCAAAACCCTCCCATATACTCCTCCCTGCCCTTCTTCACATTTATAACCTCATATTAAAAAACTAATTGTTATATAGTCTTAATAAATATCCACATATATGAATATTCTTAAATATAAGCTACTCACTCCACATAATGCTACCCATATATATCATTTCAGGGCTATCCATTTGTCATTAGACAATGAATTTGTATGCTCTCCCCTGGGGAATGTCATTTCTCTAGCACCCAGATTTCTCCCAGTTGCCTATTGTTCTTCATGCAGGGTTGAGGCCTTGTGGTCTTTTCTCTGTTTGTTTGGCATATTAATGGGTTCAACCTTGTTCAGCTCATGTTGGTGAGATTTCACGGGTGTAGCTCCTTAATGTAGGACCTCACAGCTGTAAATTTCTCTCGTGGGACTGCTTTTGATGTGGTCAGAGGTTTTGCTGGGCTGTGGTTTTGCTTTCATTTACTTCTGGGAAATTTCTTATTTTCTTTCTCCGTTTCTTCATTGACCCATTCGTCATTCCGTAATAAGTTGTTTAACCTGCATGAGCTTGTGCTTTTACTAGAGATTGGTTTGCTGTCAATTTTAAGTTTTATTACATTGTGGTCAGATGGAGTTATTTCAACCTCTTTGAGTGTGTAAAGGTTTGTGTTGTGTCCGAGTATGTGTTCTCTTTCAGAGACACTTCTGTGTGCCTCTGAGTACAATGTGTGTTTTTGTTTGTTTTTGGGTGGAATATTTTGTAGCTGTTAAGTCCATCTGATGCATGATGTAATTTAATTCTGATGTTTCTCTATTCATTTTTTTTTGTACGTATGGTCTGTTATTGGATACAGTTGGGTACTGAAATCAACTACTATTCATGGGGGCTCAAATGTTCTTAGCAACATAAACAGAACTGCTGACTATGTATGACCTGTGAAGTCATCACTTTAGAGAGAAAATCATTTGCACTGCTTAAATTTCAGTTTTGAAACATTCCTGGAACTTTTTCAGATTCACAAGTGACTTTTAGCCATGATGTTAAAACAATCACGTGGGCCTTACCGTGGTGCCAGGAGAGCTTGTATGGAGAAGATTCATGCATTTTGTTGACTCCATAGTCACCAAAGAATGGGAGAAAAGAACCTCAAGGTATTGAGTCTGTTTTGTGGATATAGCTTCTTCTTCCTGTCAAATTGTTGATTATTCTTAGAAGTGCTACCATTTAATGCCAACTATCTTTTGTAAATATAAGTGAAAATATAAAAAAGAATGAGCTTTGATTTAGTCCCATCTACATGTAAACATGTCAACATTTTTGTTTATCTCAAAATAAGGCATTTTTTCACATTTATCAAAGTAGAATGAACATTTTTATACAAATCATAGCAAACCTAATTTGAAGGTCCAACTTTTCATTGATTTTTCACTACTTTTTAAAAATTTTATTTTATGTGCATTGGTGTTTTGGCTGTTATGTGTGAGGGTGTCCAATTTCCTGGAACTGGAGTTGCAGACAGTTATAAACTGCTCTGTACTGGGAGTTGTACTTGGGTCCTCTAGAAGAGCAGCCAGTGCTCTTAAACACTGAGCCATCTCTTCAGCCCCAATTTTCACTAAATTTTGAAAGATTGTTTTAAAGAAAAGAATCAATTTACATAAACTTCTCTAACAGCAGTTTTTAGTTTATTTTCTATCTCTGGTTTGATAATAAAATCAGATTTTTCGTTGCACATGTGGGAGTCAGCAGGCTCCACAATCCTGTGTATGAATTCTTACATTTGATGTTTTAGAATATGACTTGAGGTACCTAGTCCTCTGTGTTTTCTGTATTCCTAAGAGAAAAGTGAGTGATTCTTTGGCCTACAAATTCAAAATCAGAGAGCTTCTATTTCTATAGCTGTGCTTTTGAAAATGGTACATCTTTATACCATTAGGCTTTAGAATTTATTTTGTTATTATTTTACTTTATGGTATATGGATGTTTTGCCTTCACATATATCCATGCATATCTGGTGCTCATGGAGGCCAGAAGAGAGCATTGAATCCCTTGAAACTGGAGTTAAAAATGGTTGTGGGCTACCATATGGGTGCTGGGAATCAAACCCAGGTCCTCTATAAAAATAAGTGCTCTCAACTGCTGAGACATCTCTCCAGCCCTTAGAGTAGAGGTTCTCAAACTGTGGGTCAAAGGATCCATGGGGTCAAAGGACTCTCTCTCTCTCTCTCTCTCTCTCTCTCTCTCTCTCTCTCTCTCTCTCTCTCTCTCCTCCTCCTCCTCCTCCTCCTCCTCCTCCTCCTCCTCTTCCTCCTCCTCCTTCTTCTTCTTTTTCTAAAGATTTATTTACTCATTTTATGTTCATGAGTATACTGTTGCTGTCTTCAGACACACCAAAAGAGAGCATCTGATCCCATTATAGATGGTTGGGAGCCACCATGTGGTTGCTGGGAATTGAACTCAGGGCCTCTGGAAGAGCAGACAGTGCTCTTAACTGCTGAGCCATCTCTCCAGCCCCAAAGGACCCTTTTACTGGGGTTAACTTAGACCATTGGGAACCACAGATACTTACATTATGATTTATAACCGTAGCAAAATTATAGTTATGAAGTAGCAACAAAAACAACTTTCTGGTTCTAGGGTTACCACAATGGGAGGAACTGTGTGTTAAAGGTTTGCAGCACTAAGAAGGTTGAGAACCATTTCAAGAGTCTATTTCAAATAACCCACTTTTAAATTGGCTTTTAGTCAAACGTGTCACACCTTGATAGAATTGACATAGAATCGATCCACTCTTTACTAGTTCATTCTAATTAATCATTCTATGTTTAATCATTCTGGTTAGCATAGGGCATTTTCTTTAGAGACTAGAATCTCTTTCATAGAAAGATGGATGGGAGGGATGGACTTTTTCTGGATATGACTGTTCCCTGTTAGTTATTTTTTGAGTATTGCTTATTAATACAAAGCATATTTTGTTTAACATGAGTTACTCTGTTTAACATGTTCTCTATGTGCAGGTGAAAGGGAAAGCTCATCAGTTTCTTGGATTGATCTGTGTCTTAGACAAGACTTCAAAGCATTGTCAACAAATGGTTGCCTGCACTGCCCATTAAAACCCCCAGGGAAATATTCTACAATTGGTTTTCATTGTAAGTCCATCCGTGATCCATCTGTTTGTCAGGAAAGTGTGTCTGATATCTGTCCTAAATCACCCTGCACTAATATGATTTTATTTCCTCTACATATGACTGTTGTTGTTATGAAGAACAGCTGGCTACTGTCATCTGTAGAAAGTCTCCCACATGGATCAGCTTTGGAACATCAGATTAAGTTCCTGGCCGCTGGATGAGACTTTTGTAGGAAGTTTCCATATTTGATTTGGAAAAGGGTATCCTGTACACTCATGGGATCACTATGACTCACTTTGTTACAGTTAAGCTGGTTGTCCTTTACGCTGAGAATCAGTATCCAACCTCAATTCACACGTTGAAAATATAAGGCTGTATTTAAATTTTTGGTTGATATTAGGATGCTTGTATAACAACTTGAAATATGTTCTCCAGTACTGTCAACAGAAAAGTGAACCCTTGTAGGCTCTCAGTGTTGCTACATGGGAAGGTTGTCTTTGTAAATATGGTAACAATGTCAAAGACCACAAACCAACCAACCAACCAAAAAACCCTCTTCAAAGTTTAACTGCTGAAATTTTAACATTCAACACTGAAGAACAGTCAAAGTATGCTAAGTTCCACGTTTCATTTTAAATAGACCCAACAAATATCTCTCCAGCAAATATTTTGTCATGTTTTCACGTATTACCACGAAATTTTCTGCTGATAGTGCTTGAGCACACATTTTAAGACATTACACAGTCATCCTAGTATAAGTCTGAAAATTGAAATCTAACCTCACATTTTAAATGTGTGACTTAAGTCAGATCCTGATTCTGAGTTTAAATCAACTTAATAGTAATTCTGGATCTTGGTGTAGTGATTCAGTAAGCTTACAGAATTCTTTCTTCCAAATTTGTGCAGCTGCCGAAGACTATGTTCTGTTCTGTGGATTTCTTCATTCAGTTGATTGTACCTTTAGCTGCACACAAGCAGATCAGCTTCATGTACTCTCACTTATCAATTGCTGGCCTTAAATCTTAAGTAAATGGAGTTCTGATATTCAGAAAATCCATTTTTACACCTACATCTATCCTGTAGGTTGTTTCTTATGTTTTCTTCTAGCAGTTTTAGTGCTGCACCTTAGGTTTCAAATTGAGGTCTTTGGAGTTAATTTTAACGCAATGTTATACAGATATAGGGATAATTTCATTTTTCTGTATGTAGATTTTTATCCACTATTTGCTGAATATTCTGTCTTTCCTCCAGTGTTTATTTTTGGCACTTTTGGTCAAATATCAGATGGCTATAGCTATGTGAACTCACACTTGGCTTTTTAATTCCATGTATGTTGAACCATCCCTGTGTCTCTCCTGGGATAGGACTGACTTGATAGTGGTGGAGGATCTCCCTGATAACTGCCTGTATTCTGTTTGCTAGCATTTATTGAGGAGTTTTGTATCTATATTCATCAAGAATATTGGTCTGTAGGGTTTTATTATTGCTGTTCTTTCTTTACCTGGTTTTGGTATTTGAGTAATATTCCCTTGTAGAAAAAATTGGAGTATGCTGTTTGTTTGTTTGTTTCTTTTTCTTTCTTTGCCTCCTTTCTTTTTCTCTTTCTCTCCGTCTTTCTGTCTGTTGTTTTGAATAATTAAAGAGGTATTGATTCTAGATCCTTGAGGGTCTGGTAGAATTCTGCTGCCTTGTTTCTTAGTCCACTGAGCTTCCTACGTATTTTGTTTAAAAAGTTGAGACCATTGGTAACTACTATTGAAAGATGTGTGGATGGATGTGGAGACATGTGCCTTTAATCCCAGCACTCATGAGGCAGAGACAAGTCGATCCCTGTGCATTAGAGGCCAGCTGGGTCTACAGAGCCAGTCCAGGCCAGCCAAAGTTGTATAGTGAGATCCTGTCTCAGACAACAACAAAACAATAAAACATAAAGAAAAGCAAAATGAAAACACAACCAGCCCCTCAAACACCACCACTACCTCCCCAAAACAAAACAAAAATACCCCAGGGAAAGGTATATATAGATCATAGTGATTGTGCGTGCGTGCGTGCGTGCGTGTGTGTGTGTGTGTGTGTGTGTGTGTGTGTGTGTGTGCGCGTGTGTTTACTCCTGCTTTGTATTGTTGAATTATAGCTTCTTTTGTTCTCTTTGTATAGTTGCTTGGCTATGCTAATTCCTCTCTTTAGCCTGAAGCATTGCTTCTAATACTCTCTGTAGGGTTGGTTTTGTGGACATGAATTTTTTAAAAGCTGATTGTATCAAAGAAAGTTTTTTTTCCCCTTCCTTCCATAATAGCAAATAGTTTTGCTGGGTATAGTAGTCTATGTTGGCAGTCAAGGATTCTTAGAATTTGGAGTTCATTGATCCAAAGTCTTCTGGATTTTAAAATTCCCATTGAAAATTAAGCTGCCTTTCTAGTGACTTTCTCTTTAAATGTGACTTGTGTTTTTTTTTCTTTCCTCTCTTGTAGTTTTCAATAATCTTTATTTGTTCTGCATATTTAGTGTTTTATTTATAACGTGATGTGGGGGCTTCTTTTGTAGTCTTTTCAGTTTGATGTTCTGTGTACTTCTTGTATCTATAAGAGTGTTTCTATAAGGGAAAGTTTTCTTCTATTATTTTTTTTAATCTAACATGAAAACTTAAGGAATTACTCTTTCTGTGGTGTTACACACATTCTACATATTCATTTTCTGTACTTTAGTTTTTTCCACATTCTTTGATTGCTTTGTCTAACCTTCGATCTAGTCTATTTTTAAGGCTGTCTCTTGAGTTGTTTAGTTGGGTTATTGAGTTTTTCCATTCTGTTTCCATTTTAGCAGGAGATCTCTTTAATATTGCTATCTCCTTATTTAATTCTGATTTCAAACCCTAAATTGTCTTTCTCATTCCCTTCAGGCATATATTGGGATTTCCTTGAATGTCACACAGGCATTTATTGTTATCTTAAAGTTCAATGTGATGTCTGTGTCTTCTTTAATTTTCTTGAATTCTTTGATAAAGTTTATGATTGTCCTTTTAAATATTGTGTCCTGAGGTTCATCTAAGTAATTCTCAGCAGAAAACATTTCTATAGGACTACTGGGTTTGATATGACACATACCAATTTGGCTGTTTTATTGTGTTTGCAGTGTGACTTGTGAGTGTGAACTTTTTTCTGTGGCTGTGTGTTTGACATAAGAATTTGCCCTGCCTTAGACTGGGCCAGTGCAGTAGCTGGGTGACTCGAGCTGATGCATGAGTTCTTTGATTGGACTAGAACGGGCAAAGGTGGTATTCGAACCTTGATCTGTACTAGTCCTGTATGTGTGGATATGGCAAGGCTGATGGGACAGAGGAGAGATTTATCAGGCAGAGCTGGCTGTCAACCATAGGTCTGGAGAGAGCCTGTGGGAGTGGAGGTGGCAGAGAAGAGAGGGAAGAGCAGGAGAGGGAAGAAATGACTTAACCAGCAAAGGCAGCTTGGGAACTGAACCCTGACCTATGGAATAGAAGCTAACCGCTGAGCCATCTCTCCAGATCCAGAATTAGATTTCAATATGAACTTGGGAGGGGGTGGGCACAAACAGTTGAAGCCCAATTTCTAGCTATTATCCCAGAGTTTAGTTTTAAATTAAGTGACTTCCTGGTAGGAGGAATGTGTAGATGTGGGGTGTGGGGGTTGTACAAAGGACAGTCAACCAACAAGGGAAACTGTTGGCGTTTAGTCTAGTCTCTGCCCCACAGTTACCTGGCAACAGCCAGGTGTGCATGACTCACTATAAAAGGGGCTGCTTGCCCCCCTCCTCCTCGCTCTCTTCTCTTCTTGCTCCTGCTCTTCTCTCTGTCTCTGTCTCTGTCTCTGTCTCTCTGTCTCTCTGTCTCTCTCTCTCTCTGTCTCTCTCTCTCTCTGTCTCTGTCTCTCTCTGTCTCTCTCTCTCTCCCTCTCTTTTTCTCTCTCTGTCTCTCCATTCCCCTACTCCCTCAGTCTTTCTCTGTCTCTACTCCCTCAACTCCCCTCCCCATGCCCTGAACGAACTCTATTCTATACTATACCTTCTGTGGCTGGTACCTCAGGGGGAAGGGATGCCCCAGTGTGGGCCCACATCGGCAACTTCTTCCCCTACACCAAACTGCACCTCCACCAAACATACTCCTTCCTTTCTTTCTTTTTATAAAACACAACAGAAACTCCATATTCTCTAAGCATACTTAATGCTATAGTAACATATCAGGACAGAGAACTGTCATTTTAATTTATTGTGTGTTGCTTTGGTCATGGAATTTTATCACAGCAATAGCAACCTAAGACAATACTATTTCTGAGTTATTGATGCCAGTTAAATATAAGTGAGCTAATTTTAAATCAGGCTAACTGGGTGTTCCTAGTTCTACTCGGGTAGCTAGTGTTAGCGTTCTTAAGTCAGCATAATCGTGTAGAGGTATTCTTATCTTCAAAATTCACAGGCAAGGACAGGTGGTGGTCATTTTTATGTCCTATGCCTATCGGATCTTTGGTGTATGAATCAATGCACTTTACAACTGATGTTAGCCTGAAGCTCGGGTGTGGTTTTGATAAAAGTCACCCGTCCCGCACCTGCAGGTTTGTCCTAGTGGTTTCTGCAACACTTCTCTCCCTAGCTTGTAGGGTGGGTGTTCAGAGTACTTGGAGTCACTGGGAGAGCTGCTGTGAGGGAGAAAGGTTCTGGGTCCTCTCCAGCACGAGTTGCTTTAAGGAGAAAAGTAAGGTGGAGCTGTCACTGTACTACTAAGAAAGAGGAAAACACTCAGGTTAACTTTTTCTCTCACTTTCTAGTGAAGCTCCCGCCTCTTGCCTTCTGGGTCCTCGAGATGTGTAGATCTTCCCTTCCTAGAGTTGGCTGGTTGGGAATTGTAAACCCACTCACTGTCACCTTTGCGCGCAAAGGGAAGCTGGCTCGGCCCACAGCGCACCCCAGCGGCGGTCTGGATTCCTCCTAGCCTTGGCCACTTGGCTTCCGGAGAGCTCGCCAGCCAGCGCCGAGGCTGATGCAGAAAGCCGGTTTCCGCGGGACCCCGAGGAGGACGCCGGCCACCTGGGAACCTCGGGGACCTGGAGGGGCGGGGCTGAGCGAGCTCGGGGGCCGGCCCGCCTCTCTAGCTTCGCTGAAAGACTGCAGGGCCGAAGAAAGGCAAAAGGGGAGGGTCTCGAACACTGTCCTGCTCTTCTGAGAGAGAGAGACACGGCCGGGTGGAAATCTGGCATCCGCGAGCCGCAGAGACGCGCGGCAAACACCATGGAACGAGCGGGCCCCAGCTCGGTGCGATCGCAGCAGCAGCAGCGGGACCAGGACTGGGTGGAAGCGTGGCTGGATGATCACCGGGACTTTACCTTCTCTTACTTTGTTAGAAAGGCCACCAGGTAAGAAGAGGAGCCACAAAGGACACGGTCAGGGACTTGAAGCCTGACCTGGGGGCTGATCTCTCTTCCACATTGAATTTTCCCCTCGGTCCAACATTAAACCATCCCGGTTCTCAGGCCCTTTGCTTCGGAAGTAGCTTCTCTGTCCCAATGCGGACTGGAGTCCTCGACTTAAAGCGAGCACAGTTGAGAAGCGAGGTGTCGGATTAGAAACGACTTGCCCACGAAGTTAAAAACAAAAGCGTACACCCGGCCGGGGAGCAAGATTACTTTCACGCACGCTCACGGGCCTTCCCCACTTCCCCTCTACTCTCCCGGTTCCCCTCCCAAAACGGCTTAGCAAAAACCAAAACAAGTCAGAGCCCCTTCCCAGCGGCTCCGGAAGCACCGCTGCGGGCGCGTCCCTGTGGCCGCGCTCCTCCCCTGCCCGGCTTGCTCTGACCCTGGAGGGGCGGGGAAGCCGGGGGGTTCTGGACTAGGCCACTGGGAAGCCTGGATGCAGCAGCTTGCCCGGGTCGCCCTCAGTGAGGACTGTCGCCTTTGACTCCCCGATAGTCCCCCTGATCATCCCTCCTCTGGCCGCATAATCGCAAGGAGTTTCTTCACTGAGCTTTGCGGCGCGCACACAAAGGGCGGGAGGGAGGCGGCCGGGGCGGACTTGGGGACCCGGGGACCCGGAGCACCCCAGAGGCCAGTTCTTCCTGGTCGCGAGCCAAACGCCGGGAGGCCGCCTCGGAGGGCGTGGAAGAGGGAGCCAGTCCTTTAGGATCCGACTGCTTCACCGGCAGTCGGGGCGCGCGCAGACTTGAGAGTGGAGCGGAGGGACGAGAGGGTGGAGCGGAGTGCTTGGCGGGCGGGTCCCCCGGAGCTCCAGGAGTCGCCGCGAAGCCCGCGCGCGCGCTTGCCTCCCGCGCGCCGATCTGGGCAGAACAAGCTCTGCTTTGGAGAAGGGGCTGGAGCCCCGCCACCGGCGCCTTGGGGCAACGGCCGTCGAGCAGCTGGTGCTGGCCGCCCGAGCCGGGAGGGCGACTCTCGCCGGGCGGGGATGGTGGACGAGCCGGCGAGGACTCGCCCGCGCGCGGCCGCCACTCGGCCGGGCGCTGCCCGCCAGGGGGCGACGCCACGCGGGGTCCACAGCCGGCGACCCGCAGCGAAGAGGCGGCGGGGGCCGTAGGGGAGCCGGTCGGGCACCCACGGAACTCCACCGGCCCCCAGAATCTCCCGAGTACACCATCCGAGGAGTTCGGAAACGAGCGCCCCACCTTTGCTATGTTGCCCTTTGGAGACAAAACGAGGTACTTCCTTCATCATCCCGCTGGCCACTTTGCTTGGAGAGGGGGTGCGGTAGTTAACCAGAGCTGGGGGTCCACCCCGCACACCTGCGGGAGATTAAGCCGCACGATAGATGATGGGCCGTTTGACTTTGTGTCTCTCCTTGCTTTCTCACCGAGATACTTACTACATGGGGGTCAGTTTTCTCTTTTTCTCACCGAGCCTCTTTGGGACAGTTTTGGCATTTTGCTTATGGGTCTAGCCTTTAATGGCCGAGCGCTCTCTCCAGCCCAGATATGATCTAGGTACCCAGATCTCCTTTCACTCCCCACCCCCATTATGCCTTTTTCCATCAAATTCCCAGCTTAGAGGAGTCGGATGATAACACAGAAGGTAGAGCGGTTTCTTTTTAAAACATTGCTGGGAGTTTCAGCTGAAGCACCAAGACAGACCATCTCGACCTAGAATTATTAATTGCTGGGAACCAACAATTTCCAGGGGTCACTAGCTACTCTGAGACCATCTGTCTCCGGTGTCCTTTCACTGTACACTCCCATCCTCTGCTCCCTTTGAATTAGAGCACAGAAAATGGGGAGGGGCCAGAGAGCTGGGCTGAGTTTTAAAGTATGCTTTGGAGGTGTCCTTTAGATTGGCTGTTAACAGTTAAAAGCTAAAAACACAGCAAAAATGTCCCGTTCTTTGTTTTTCCCCCTCCGCTTTGAAGACAAACTATGGCGAGCTTACTGGAGGCTTTTGAGTGGTCCTAGGCTAGGACATGGTTAAAACCTTCCAAAAACCTTGAAAGAGCAGCAACATTGTAGTTGAAAGTAAAAAAAGCGTCGTTTGATACATTTACTATTACTTTTTCTCTCAAGCAGAAATTAAAATTACAAATAAAAATGCAATTAAGATCTCAATTACAATGATAACTGTAAAATTTAGATATTCTGAGACTCCAAAAGACTTTTTCAAGTTAGGACAGTATTTGGTGTGTGTACTTTGTGTGTGTGTGTATGTGTGTGAGTGTGTGTTCTTAAGAGTACAACTTGGACAATGAAAGTGTAAAATACTTTAAAATAACACAGACCTTCATTTTTAGGACAAAGTTCAGAAAGTTATTGGCATAAAGAACAATAATCTAGGAATTTTTATGTAGCCTGAGGGCCTTCTTCATGGAATGCAGTTTGGCTTTGTGCAGGCGACGTTAGCTGAAGGCTTTTAAAATAAGAATGGGAAGTTGGACACCAGTTGATTATTATTACTTTTTTTTTTAAAAAAAGCTACACTACCAAGTTTAGTGTGGTTCACATTATTGAGATAAAAATTTATTGTGTACAGTTTAACTTGGCAGCACAATTCTTTTAAAACCAGAAATCTGCATCATTTTGTTGTGCTTTGTAAGTATAAATGTATATGAATATGTCACAACTGTATGTGATTTCAGTCACCAGTTGTACAGAGAGGCATGTGAGACGTTTAAAGTTTTAAAATGAATTTAGGTTTGTTTAGGTTGCTCATCTGCAGCAGACATCAGGCTTTCTGATGGAAATGTTTCTGCATTTATTAGTTGTTGTCATTTGATACAAATGTATTATACACTCTTGATCCCTGGGCCCAGTTCTCTACATCGAAGGGTATTCCCGGATCATAATGACACTTCTGGCATTCCTGAATTTTCAAACACCTGTTTATTTTACTTGGACCTTGATACAGTTATGCTGTCAAGATTTTTTTTCTTAAAATTATCTTCAAACACACAGCTACATGCTGCAGTAATGGCTCTATTCTCTAACAAAGGGATGAATGGAAGCTTTTCAGTCGTCACAACCCATTTGTACGAATCTGAGTGTGAAAGTTGAGCAAGTTGTAACATCATCTATTGGCAGGAAAATTAACATCATTTTCCTAGTGAACTGTAAGTGGACACCTCTTACGCTCACTAATCTAAACAATTTAGACTCCTGCAGGACTGCATTCATTGGAGGTTTGAACAAGCAGATATTTACAGTGAAGACCTTCTTGAGGCTGAAGCCACTCAGTAGCTGTTGTTATTCTTCAAAGCATGTTCGAATAACGTTACCTTTTATTAGTTACTGGTCAAGTCGATGATTGTGGGTGATGTTTTAAGTCATTTAGTTTTGGAGGAGTGAGATGGTTGGCTTTTATTGCTTTGTTTGTGCCAGGCAACAGCCTGAGAATATTTGGCATATAATGGAGTCTTGAAGGAGGCCAAGCTTTATGGCAGTTTGGATCAAAGTCCAGGAACAGAAGGTTTACAGGTCCTTGTTGCCTCTTGTGAAATATGTCACACCACAAAGCTGTGCTGAATTAGTTGAGTCTCTGGGTCCTGTATATGGTATTCTTTGTTGTTCTCTTCTTGACCTTTTGTGTTTATTCCTTTTGGTACAGTACTGGGAATTACTTATGGCCTTCTGAATGCAAGACCAGTGTTCTGCCAGTTGAGCTATATCATACTCAACACTCAAAAATTTGTTATTTTCAGACAAGGTCTCATTAAGTTGTCCTGTGGTTTTGAACTCACTGTGTAGCCCAGGCTGAAGGTACCTCAGCTTCCCAAATACTTAAAAGCTGGTATTATGGGGATGGGCCACTATGCCTGGTTCTAAAGGATGTAACATTTTTATTTGTGAGATACATACATTAAACTTAGATGGGGGTGTAAAATAAATCTTGCTATCCATTCTTAAAATAAGCATTGCTATCCATTCTAAAAACTTACTGCTTCTATAATTACACAGGGATAGAAATGTTCACACTGTTCAAACAAATAATTTAATAGGTATATTTTTTAAAGGCAAGGCTGGTATTAAGAATATACTCTTCAGAGCACTAGCCCAGTCTGTGACTGTGTGAGTTCTTGTATTGAGAGCAATAAGTCTGGTTCAATAATTGCCAGGTCTCCTGTGTTCTCTTGGGCTGCATTATGTTTGTGCTGCCTTCTAGTCTCCAGGAAGCATTCTGATAGGCTTCAATTCTTCCTGCCTAGAAGCATCCATAGAAGCTCTTCAAACAATAGCATTTCCCAATGTCCTCCTGTCTGTGAGGTTTTCAGAGTTCTAGATCCTTCTTAGGGCCTGAACTATGTGATCAAGATTTGTTAAAAAACAACAAACAAACAAACAAACAAACAAAAAACAGTGGTTTCTTGCAGTATAAGTCATAAATGGATTATTTTGAAATAAAGTGATTTTTGTGTTATAATATAAACTTAACAAATTTGTAAAAATTCTATAGAAACTACTACTGTTTCTATGAGATCACATCTACAGTATTTTAATATTAGGAAACATTGGTGTTTTGCATACTTCAGGTATCATGATTTATTTTTCATGGAGTTAGAGATTATATCTATGATCCCCAGAACTGTAGACAAGTTAATTGTCCATCAGAGAACACTCAGCCCCAATTACCATTAAAATAATTCCATCTACATAGATAATCTCTAGTCCCTTACACTGGTTCTTTTTAAGATAATTAAACTAAAAAATCCTGTATAAAGTTGTGCACACCCTCCACATCAACGGCAGACAATGTGTTTTACTGAGACGCATCCCTTCCATTGTATTTGGAGACACAAATTATAGCTTTGCTCAAGCTGTCTTGGGTGTTTTAATAATGCTCCAGAATGATTTCCTTTGTAGCGGAAAAGACTAAACAGAACTCGATAGTATTTATTTGTTTCTCTCCCAAACATAATTTATTAAACTTTCAATTGTGGTTTTCAAGCTACGTTTGCTTCTGTTGTTGTTTTCAGAGCTGAATGTAGGGATGAACAATCCTTAATAAAATAGGGGACACTGGAATAAATCAGTGAGTCTTTTGGTCACGGAGAGTTAAAAAATACTTAATATTGAATGTAGTGCGCAGATTTTGCGGGGCTTCCTGTAATGTTCATTAGCTTAGAGGCACAGAAGTGGGTGAAGGCTGACTGCTGTGACAGCCATCATTGCACTTGGAAGTAATTTTCACATCAGGTTCTCCAGGAGTCAGTGCCTGGGGTCTGCACACACAGGAATCAGGCTGAAGAGAATCTGTCCACGTGACTCATTCTTCTGATATTTAGCCCTATAATATGATTTGCTAACTTGTTTTACTTGCTTTATTTTAAATTGTATCTATTTTTAATGTAAAGATTCTATTCATTTTTAGTGAATGGTAGGGCTTCGTAGTTATTGTCAATCAAATATTTAAGGTAGACAAGATAAATTGAGTGTTAAGTTTCTATTTGTCTATGTTGACAAATACTCTTTTTTTTCTTCTTTTGGTTTATTGAGGCAGGGTTTCTCTGTGTAGCCCTTATGAAATTGATTGGAATGGCCAATGATTGCATCAATTTTGAGGTCACCTGATCAGATAATCTTGTTAACATTCTGTATTTTTTTGCCTGTCTTTCCCTTACCCATTCCTCTGTCTTTTGGCCTTGAACTTAAGCTCTGTTTCCCTGCATGCTTTCTCCATGTGCTGGCAGAGTTTGTCTTTGACAAGTCTTAAAAGTGTGCTGTTAAAAAGACTCCTTGCTTTTGGCTGTGCTCCCCACACTGCTCCTCCCTTACTTGGGTCATCTGCCTACTCTGGACATGTCACTATATTCAAGAGAGTAGGGAAGTCTGACTGCTTGAATAGAGCAGGTAACCCACAGTCTTAATTTCCCTTTATGGCCAAGGTCAGGGGTGGGAGTGGGGAAGGGAATGGATTTGTAAGCTTAATAAACTTGTAAAACCCTATAGCAACTGCTGCTGTGCACAGACCCAGTTTGCCAGATGCCATAACTGGTACTGACTCCCCCGCCCCCTTCTCCCGACCCACAGCCTTTATTTTTTTTCTTTTTAGATAGAGCCTAACTCTGTGTTGCAGGCTGTTCTAGAGCTCATTGTGTAGCCATGTATCTTCAAATTCATAGTAACCTTCCTGCTTCAGCCTTCTGAGGGCCAGGATTACGGGTGTGAGTCACAGCCATCTTTGAGTTCTTTTCATTTGAATGTTAAGTTGAATGTAGTGCTATTAAAAATAAAATTAATTGAAAGATATACTTTAATCATAGTTATAACATTTATGCAACTGCCGGCCTAAATTACATTTTAAGTTAGTTCTGAACAGAATGATTAAAGTTACAGTCAAATGCAAATTGGCAGCAGTCATCAAATGCCCCTTACAAAGTCCTGATGGCCCCAGCTGGGGTGATAGACAGTACAACTCGTTGCTCTGTCACGGCTCCCACCGGCCCTTGGAGCACTCATGTACCGTTCAGTCTTATAGCACAACAAATCCACTTTTGGATTTCATTTCATATGATGTGAAAGTCTGCTTGCATGGTAAGTTTACTTTTCCATTAAAATTGAAGGGCAATACTTGGTAATAAGTTGGAGATTCCAATCACTTATGACATACTTCCCCCCACCTTTTTATGATTTAACTATGATCCTTTGAAAATATCAAGCCAAAGCACTTTTGTAGAACTTCAAAAATATATCTGTATCGAGCCCTTAAGACTCATCTTTGATGAATATCCACTTAGCACAGTTTCTTTGATTTCTAAACTGCAAGCCAATTTATATATTTAGTGTTTAGGCTTCTGTTCCTATGCTTTCTTTGAGATTGGAGCAGATTTCTCTTTAGGCAATATCATTCTTACATATAATTAGGAATGCATGGAAAAATACAAAACAGAATGACCCTTCCAACTTGGAAGTTATGAATATCAGACTTCAGGAAGCTTTTCTGTGTTCTCTGATTTGGTCTTGGAAAGTTTCTCTCAGAGGAGAGAGTCTTTTCAAATACTGAAGAACTGAGGTAGAGTGTTTGTTTCATGAATACTGAAGAACTGAAGCATTCAGTTCATTGCCACGTCAAACCCAAGTGAAGTATTTGATGTCAGTGTAGAGATTGTGAAGGAAGTGAGGTGCCTCAAATCTCCTGGTTCACTTAATATCCATACAGCCAGCTAATCTTTTACTGAGTAGAGTGTTCCTCAAAAGTGGAGGTTGGAATTTGGCTGTGATGCTTTTGCCTTGAGAAGCTGCCCGTCAAAATCGCAGGGTGAATTACATTCTCAGGCCCCAGACACT
Source organism: Grammomys surdaster (assembly GCF_004785775.1). NCBI lineage: Eukaryota > Metazoa > Chordata > Mammalia > Rodentia > Muridae > Grammomys > Grammomys surdaster. The sequence continues at coordinate 17,648,704 of NW_021621323.1, read as the reverse complement.
TACTGCCAGAGAGATTCTTAATGCCAAGAACACCCCCAAGATTGTGAAATCAAATCTGTTCCCACGAATTTCCAGATTTCCTTCAAGGACAGGCACCACTCCTCAGATTAGAGCCACTGTTTTTACAACCTTTGAAACGAGTTTCTGTTTTTGGAAATTAGGAACCTTACATGTGACAAGCTTAGGCAGAAATTCGGAAGCCATCTTTCTGAGAGAATGACTTTAGATATGTTATTTACTGACTGTAAATTAGACCGGATGGGCTTTAACCCTTAAAGTTCTCAAGACTTAAAGGAGATAATGTAGGTTTCCTGTCTTTTTAATAGTGTTTTGTTCTTAGTAGTGTGCTGTTTTTCAGGTAGTTGATAATTTTCACAGTGAAAATTAATAACACCTAAAACTTGTTCATAAATGTTGATAGTCATTCCATGTTTCTGGCAAATGAGAATCAGAAGCACACAATAGGGACTTTAGAAAGCCTCAAGTGTCCCTCATTTTCAGATGGCCTTTTATTAATGGCTTGAACGAACCTGATTTGGGATGTGTAAGGTTCTGGCAAGGTAATTGGAGTAGGATTCAGGCTGTGAGGCTTTGCTCCCGACGTCGATGTTAATGAAGACGGAGCGATGAGGGGCTGAGGAACAAGGCACACAAGGCACACGTGAGCTTTGACCGTCTCCTTCAGCTCCAGCACGTCTTGCTTCTCAGAAGAGCAGAGCATCAGCTTCTCAAGTTAAACAGTTCCATTCTTGTATTTTTCCAAACTTGAGTAGAGGATCCAGGTCAAATTATGCAAACATTGTAACAAAAACTGTATAAAATAAGGATCTAAGAGCAGGAAAGATAGCCAACATTATTTTTATGGGAGTTATTTTTGTGTTTTTTTCCTACAAATAATTTTAGCAGATTTTTATACAATCATTCTTTCCAGGCTGAGGATTTAGTAGGCTCTCTCCACTTTAGGTACTAATGATTAATTGACACATGGTGGATAAAGAACATGGAAAAGGACAAAACCGTGACATTTTAATAGTATAAGTATAAACATGGACATGCACTTGTGTTTTGTGGATTGGTCACACCTGCAGATTTTTCCTCTGTTCTGGTCAAGGCACCTAAGTAAGCTCTCTCAAAGGTTATTGCTCAAAGAACTACTCTGTAAGTATCCTTGAAATCCCGGGGTTCCATCAGCTTGCCTTTAGTATTTCCCTTAAGTTGGATAAAATGTAAAATGGCCAATTTTTATACCCAAATGCCCTATAACATTTTTTATCAAGTTTTAAAAATATGTTCAAGAATTATCATATTATAAAACATTGCTATGATTTAATTATTGCATATTTTCTAACATACTTTATCCTTTTAGTAGTAATAGAAAAACAAACTCTTGTAATTGTCTCAATTAAATGTTTAGCTCATAATCTTTATGTATGATTCAGAAAGTTATGTCATATATGGGTGTCACTATTCATGTGGGGAATACTTTATTTATTTATTTATTTATTTATTTATTTATTTATTTATTGAGACAGGGTTTCTTTGTGTAGTCCTGGCTGTCCTGGAACTCACTGTGTAGACCAGGCTGGCCTCAAACTCAGAAATCCTCCTGCCTCTGCCTCCCAAGTGCTGGGATTAAAGGCGTGCGCCACCACTGCCCGGCCATTTTTTAATTTTTAAGTTAAAAATACATTGAAAGTTTTCTTTTTTGGCATATTAAGAGTTTCTGTAAAAAGTGGTGCCTTTTCATTTATTTTAGTGTGTGTGTTTATGTGTGTGTGTATGTGTGTGTGTGTGTGTGCGCGCGCATGCGCGCGTGTGTTTGTGTTTGTGTGGACAAGTGTACCACAGTCAGTTTATAGTGGTCAGAGGTCAACCTATGGGAATCGTTTCTCTCTTTCCATCATCTGGGTTCTGGGGATCAACTTTCCCTCTGGGTTCTGGGGATCAAAGCTCAGGATTGGAGGCAGATACTTTTACTTGCTGAGCCATTTGGTCTGCCCTAAAGGTATTTTCAAATTAAGTGCTTAAAAGCAAGAAATGAAGGGCTGAACAAGATGGCGCATACCTGTAATTCCTGCCGGTGGGAACCTAAGACCAAGAGACTCTTAAACTCAAGTCCAGCCTTCATGATTTCCAAACAAAACAGAGGAAGTAACAATAGTTATTATCCTGTTTAAGTAAATCAAATAGGTTCTTATTATTTAAGAAAGTCAATTGATTTAAAATGCATACTACATTTAATGGTCAACTAATTATATCATCACTATGCATATTGAATTATTTAGTTTTCTGAACTGTGGGAGGGAAATAATATCTTCTTGTACAATGAAAGTAAATAAACACTTAATGTTGTAGTCTTTGAAAGAGTTGGTTTGGGTTTCAGTTCTAAGTCTGTGTTGACCAGAGCCCCTTAAATATCATGCTACATTGAAGTTCATTAGTAATGGAAGAAAGGCCAAAGCTTGTAGATTTAATGTTATGTGGAATCTTAAGAAGAGATTAGTGTCTCTCTTACCCTCTCTTAGTATACAAGCACATTAATTAATGGGTTGTCTTTGCCAATGTGAATTTACTTTTTGTCTATAATTTTTAACAGGAAATCTTAATGGTATTTTTTTTAAGTGGTTGAAATTTTAGATGTCAGGCTACTGCAATTAGGTCTTAGTAGTAGAACAAAAATACCTTAAGTTTGGGGCTGGAGAGATGACAACAGCACACACAACTGTAACTCTGGTTCCAAAGGATCTGTGCACTTTTCTGGGCTCCATGTGTATCTGAATGTATGTGGTGTGCATGAATATACTCAGGTACACGTACCAGTACATAGATAGATAGATAGATAGATAGATAGATAGATAGATAGATACATACATACATACATACATAGATATATAGATACATAGATACACAGATACATAGATGATTGGATGATACATACATACATACATACATCTTTATAAACTACCTAGTGCAATATATTTTCAATTTAAAAAATTCTTTAATAACATTTGTTTAGGAAGCTGGAGAGATGGCTCAGCAGTTAAGAGCACTGGCTGCTTTTCCAGAGGTCTCTTGAGTTAAAAATATAATCAGATAAAATCTGCTTACAAAGCAACTAATTCAATGCATCTTACACTTTTGCCCAAACTATTGCCACATTTGTAAAGATTTATGTATTTATATATTTTACGTATATAAGTGCTCTGTCTGTGTGCACTTCCTCTCGTGTGTCAGGAGAGGGAATCAGGCCCCATTAGAGCATCATGGAGTGTATGACAAAGAAGCCTGTCTTGTCTAGGGCTCTATTGCTGTGAAGAAACACCATGACCACAGCAACCATTAGAAAGGAAAACATTTAATTGGGGTTGGCTTAATTGGAGGCTTACTCCATTATCATCTTGGTGGGAAATATGGCAGCATGCAAGCATGGTGCTGGAGAAGCAGCCAGGAGTTCTCCATCTGAATCCACGGGCAGCAGGAAGACATAGTGATACCCTGGGCAGACTTGAGCCTCTGAGAGCTCAAAGCCCTCCTCCCAGTGACACACTTCCTCCAGCAAGGTCAGACATCCTAGTTGTAACACTCCATTGTGAGCCTGAGGGCCATTTTTTTATTCAAATCACCACAAAGCCTCAGGAAATCAAAATGTCCTAAGCATTTTCTCAAAGGCACTGATTGCTATATTAAATCACTGCATAAACATTTTGAGGTACAAAGTATCCTCTCTGGAATAGAACCTTAGAATAATATATTTCTAATTAGAGTCCTCATCTAAAAAGACTTGGGATTTAAGGCTCAAGTCACCTTTAAGGCAGGAACTCATGACTTGTTGGTGATGATAACTTCCATTGGATTTCATTTCTCCGCATCTGACTTGTATGGATCTCTTGGTGTTTTCTGTGCTTAGTGTATGCTTAATGAGCACGAACACCATCTGTGGTAGACAAGTTTGAATATACAAGTGGTATTCACCATTAGTATTACCCGAGAGTAGTCACTGCCAGCATTGATTCTGAGACCCTCCAGTTTTTTTTTGGTTATTTTAAGACATACTGTAAAAACTGAAAAAACAAAACCTAATTCTCCCACCTGAAATCGATGTATAATGTAGCTCATTTGTGAGGTAAACATTTTGTGTGTGTAGTAAGATACACAAGTGACTGGAGAGTAATTTGGTGAGGAGAGGGAACCCTTGGGTGGGATGTTAACATGAGAATCTCAGGCATCAATTTTTATTGCATTTTTTTTCTTCGCTAGCTCTTTCTTTTAGGTAATTTTTCCTTTATGAAGTCAAAATCTTGTGCTTTCTGATTGCTCTCATGTTTGAAGGGCAGTTAGTAAAAGTATGCTTGTATGTGAAAGCCACACACTAAATTATTAGTGCTTATAGCATTCCTTTGCCAAGATGTTTGTTATGTAATTTAAATGGTACTTCAAGAAGAAAACAAAAACAAACAAAAACAAAAAAAGCAAAGAGAAGTGTTCTCCAAAGGATAACCCTTGAAAGTGTCTGCTTTGGCCATGGCCCAGACTGTCCACGATGGTTGTAGTTTGCATATACCAAACCTTACTTGTCCCTCTGACTGTGTATGGGCTTGTCCTGTCCTTTTCTAATTGACTGAACTGTATGAAACTCCTTTCTTAGTTCATCCTCTCCACTAGCATGATGCCAAGGATCTAGGAGAAACAAAATCCTATATCTGGTGACCTTATTTTCCCTATGCTTCCTCTGCTTACATTTCTAACCTTAAGAGAAGAGGGTATGGATTGCTTGCACATGCATGTTCTAATTTGACTTACCCATCAACCCCATGTCAGGGGTGAAGGACTCAGAAGAATTCCCTCCTATTTAAAAGGGAAGAGGTTGGGGAGCAAAACGAGTTCAGTTTCTGGACCCAAGACCACCTTCTGCCCAGTGGATAATGTAAACTGTCTGGGGCCTTAACCTGACCATACAGCAGCCATTGTTACCACTAAACATTTTGACTTCCAGAGTTCTGGAAGTAACTAATTATTGAAAGCTGAGCCCTAAATGGGATATCTAGATTATCCCCTCCAAGGCTCAGAGAACATTGTGTCTTCCATGAGGGGACAGAAGGATGTAAGAGCTGGAGGAAGGGGAAAGTGCTATGGAAGGCTTCTTTGTGGCTATGGTATGGCTGTTGCCCTCGAGCACTGGACTGCTGTGATTATCGGCATAAGAGCTGCACAGGATTGGGCCCATTCTCATACCATTAGGAGGGAGGGGTTCACGAAGTCCCATCCTGAGGCTGTTGATTTGTGTTCATCTGAAGAGGAAGAGATGTTTTCCTCACTGGTATAACCACTGATGAGGTAGCCATGCTTCTGTAAGCAACCCCTCACTCACACTTCTGTAAGCAATCCTAATTAAACTCAGTGGGCCACAAAGAAAGAGACTATGGTGGGTGTGGGGAGAGAAGAAAGAAATCTTGACAAAGGAAGAGGCACTAATTGGGAAGAGAACAGGGGTTAGCAGGAGTGAGGAGAAGAAAGGGTTATGAAGGGGTAAATATGCTCAAAATGCATTATATGGTGAATGAATGTGCCATAATGAAACCCTCATTGTGTATCACTAATAAAAAGCTTTTGCAAAGTACTAATTTGACCACCAGAGTTATTGTAGTTTCTACTTTCGCTTGTATGTCAAGCCAGTGTCTCATCTGTGTAGTGTTGAGGTTGGATCTAGAATTATCCCCTTCATGCTGGTCTAGTATTTCTGACCTTTTACTCCACTGAAGAGAGTCATGCGTCTTTTACTTTCTGGAGAAGTTGGGGTGGGCTGGGCTGGAGAGGTGGCTCAGAAGTTCTGACTTCCCTTTCAGATCCAGGTTCAATTCTCAGTGCCTACATGGCAGCTCATGTAACCGCAGTCTCAGGGGATCTGATACCCTCTTCTGGCCACCACAGGTGCCAGATGGACACATGGTACACAAACATACATGTGGACAGAACACTCATACACTTAAAATAAGTGAGAAAGAGAAGTTGGGATAGTTGGTTTGTGTTTTATGTATGATGAAATTGTAATTCAAAAAAAGAAAGTTGCTTATTATTAATTACATATCCCATTAGTAAAAAAGTGCCGTGATTGGAACTCAGAATTGGAGATTAAAACCTTATAATCCCCCAAATTTTTAACAATTAATAATTTCTCCCCTTATAAGAATATTTCAATTTGAGGGTGTTTGCCCTCCTGTGAAATATATTATAAATGTAGGTTTGAAAGCAAATTTTATGCTCTATTTTTAACATAACTTAGTTCAAAACTTTGAAAATGTCTAATTATTAGAAACAGAATCAGTGTGGTTATCTTTTGTGTGCTTTTAAGTGATAAAATTAGTAACTTGGCAGCATTCTCATTGGTATGATAGATAAAATTGATCTTATCTGTTCACCAGAAATTTCAGGAAAAAAAATATAGAATTGTTGAAGTGTACAGATAAAATACAGGACACCCAGTTAAATTTAACTTTCAAATACTACTTACAATAAAACAATTATTCCTTGTTTTTTTCCCCAAACTCGACATTACCTAGGTGTCCAGTATTTTTGTTGTTATTGTTACAGTCTAAATTCTTAGAGTGAATATTTTTTCGAATATACTCATTATGTATTATTTTTAGTGCAAAACTTTTTTGATTTATAAAATATTACCTGTTTCCAGAGAAATGTAGACATGATAGGATTTCATTAGATTTTTGTTTTTAAGGATACTATCCTCAAGAATCTTTTTTCCTTTGGGTTCTCTCAGTTCATATTTTTTAATTGTGTATTTATAATGCGGCATTAACTATGATCCAATGTAGAGAATTAAAATATCCATTATTACAAATGATCATATTCTCTTTGTGCCTTCATTGTTTAAATTTGGTTTTGACTTTCAAATTTGCTTAAGTTAATAAGATACCTTCTTCATGACGGGAAGTGATGGGTACTCTTGGGAAGTCAATTCTCTTCTGCATCATAGCACTAGGAATAGGAGACCTGGTTTTGCCACCAGACCACAGAATGGATTTGGTTTAAATATGTAAATTACTTTCATAGTTTAGAAAGTAAGGCTGTTAATGTCTGCCTCATCAGGTTTAAATAAAATGATACTTTTTAAAAAAGTAATGACTATTTCTCAAAATTCCTTAGTGTCAAGAAAGAGGTATGAAAATTGAGATAGTATCCTAGTCTGTAGAAGTGATTTACCTTGCCCCCACTACCAACCAGACCTGGTTTGAATGAGACTGGTCCCAAAGGGTTGCATATTTGAATATTTGGACCCAGTTAGTAGAACTGTTTGGGAAGGAGTAGGAATTGTGGCTTTGTTGAAAGAGGTGTGTGGTCACCCTTTGAGGTTTCAAAACATACCATCTTAGTGTGTCTTTCTGCTCCTAACTTGTAGAACAAGTTGTAAGCTTTCAACCGTTCCAGATGCCACTCCTTTACTCTGCCATCATGGACTCTAACCCTCTGAAACCATAAGCTGCACATTAGATACCTTCTTTTATACGTTGGCTTGGTGGTGTTTGTCACAGCAAGAAAAAGGTAACTAAGAGAGAAGCTGGAACCAGAATGTGGACTATTGCTGTGACAAGCCTGGCCAGGGTAGTTTTTTAGAGGAATGTGGAAGACTTTGGGATTTTTGGACTAGGAAAGCATTTGATTTCTCTAAGCAAGATTTAATGGGCCATCTTAGTAGGATTTGGAAGACAGTACTGCTGAAAGCAGTGTGGACTATGCAGGCTCGGTTCAAGAGGTTTCAGAGGGGAACAATATTAACAGCTGGGCTAGAAGTGTAAATATTACTTCATGTTCTCACATGATGGGTGAGATGAGTGCTATACCAAAGTCATGTGAATACACAGCTTGTGCTGAGCCCAGAATGATTCTTTCTCTATTCTAACTCTCCCTACCCATAGCCCTGGAAACTTCTAACCTCCCTACAATCTAGTCTTTCAAGCTGACTGATTCAATCTGTCTCCTCCCTACTTCTGACTTAATTGCTCTGCTTGACCTCATACTAATTTTGGCAGTATGTTTTAATCTTTTAACTCCTTGTTTTCTGGCTTGTTCTATTTTCACCTGTGTGTTGCGTGTTTTCTCTGCAATCTGTTCCTGTCAAAACTGTCCCAGTAAAACTTCCATACACACACACACCATTATATCACCTTTTCCCCATCCCCTCTCTCTCTGCTCTTAAGTAGCCTCTCTTGTCTGTGCTGTTCTTATGAGAGTTGGGCATATGCTATTGGACTTATTCTGTCAAATCTTTCCCTGATTCATCACTTTATCTGCCTCTAAATTAGACATTGCTTTTCAAGCATGGCTTCTTTCTTCTACAAACTAACTTTCCCTTCATTGTTAGGTGTTAAAGGTGTTTACTAAGGGCTTATCTGTATTCTAGCCTGATAATACTATATAGCATACATACCAGGGTGTATGTGTGTGCTTTTTGGCCAGATTATATAGTCCTACAAGGTCTTTGGATGTGATCTCTTTCCAGAGCAGCCATGTTACTGAATTAAAATTCCTGTACTTTGAAAACATTCTTGTGATATTTTGGCAAGGAATGTGGCTACATCCTACCGTTGTCCTACAAATTTGCCTGAGGAAAATTGAAAAGTTTTAGTTTCTTGGTGGAGGATATTTTAAGACAGCTTAGTGTTGACTATCCCATGGTTATTAGTAATCACTTTTGCACAGGTCTACAGTAAAAAGATAACAAGTAGGGCAAAAAAAAATAAAATAAAAAATAAGATAAAAGGAAGAAAAATAAAGAAGTAGAAAATGTCCAGCTTGAAGAGAAAAATTGCACCAGGAAATTTAATGTTGGAGCCAAGGATTGTGCTGAAAGAGATGAGAAAAATTAAAGAAAGATTTGATTCAAAGTGGAATAAAAGGAGAAGGGCCCTCAGAGCAAGACCCTAACAGCTAAGCTCCCAATGAATTTTCTGTGCCTTAAAGGACACAACAAAGTAAAGCCACTGCGAAGAACCCAAGGTCTGGGACATGTTAATTACATACTCTAGCACTGAGCCCCAGGCCCAGCTTTGACAAAGATTACTTATGTTAGTGTACAACCTACTGCTAAAGCCAGCCTAGTTTGCCTTTGTAGATGTCATGCTGTGTATAGCCAGCTCTCAGATAGAATTAAGATGCTGCTTGTCTTTGCTACAGCAGATAACATTATAGTTAAATACCCTTGTATTTCTTTTGTTACATGAAAAAGGAGTTTTATCTTAGAGAAAGAAATTGCCATCCAGAGAGATGTACACACACACACACACACACACACACACACACACACAATCCAGAAAGATTAGAAAGTGACTATAACCATACATTGACAGGATTTTTGGCAGCTTTAAAAGACAGTACCATTTTCCTTTAAATATTTAACATGTCTACATGTTTTGTTCTGCAGAGACATGGTTAATGCATGGTTTTCCGAGAGAGTTCACAACATCCCTGTGTGCAAGGAAGGCAACCGAGCCCATACCGAGTCCTGCTCCTGCTCTCTGCAGCAAAGTCCTCATGCAGATAATACTACCCCTGGAGCACCAGCCAGAAAAATCTCGGCCTCTGAATTTGACCGACCTCTTAGACCCATTGTTGTCAAGGATTCCGAGGGAACCGTGAGCTTTCTCTCTGACTCAGGAAAAAAGGAACAGATGCCACTAACCCCCCCAAGATTTGATAGTGATGAAGGGGACCAGTGCTCAAGACTCTTAGAGCTAGTCAAAGATATTTCCAGTCATTTGGATGTCACAGCCTTGTGTCACAAAATTTTCTTGCATATCCATGGACTCATCTCTGCTGACCGCTATTCCCTGTTCCTTGTCTGTGAGGACAGCTCTAAAGACAAATTTCTCATCAGCCGCCTCTTTGATGTTGCTGAAGGTTCAACACTGGAGGAAGCATCAAATAGCTGTATCCGTTTAGAGTGGAACAAAGGCATTGTGGGACATGTGGCAGCTTTCGGTGAGCCCTTGAACATCAAAGATGCTTATGAGGTAAGTAGGGGATGATGGGGAGGAAAGTATGATTAGAACATCAAACAGTGCTTGTGAATGAATGGTGGGAATGTGGGAAATTGAGATACCATCATTTGCATAGTTATTTAAAGCTGGAATGTAGCCAGGGCTGTAGCCCAGTGGTAGATTGCTTGTGCACAAAGTCTTGGATTCAATCTCTAGCCCTCAGGGAATTGAGGAGATTTCAAAAAATAACAAACAAAAGCAAAGAGTGTAGGATAGGAGCATTGCTAGCCTGTCGATGCCAGTTTTTCTTCCCGAGTACTTTAGTCCAAGGCAGAGCCAAAGGGAAATGTTTTCTTTTCCCATTAAATAAAATGTGCGCAAATCCTTCTCATATTTGTTATATGATGATTATACTTAATGTAGCTATCTCTATCTGAACTTTGTGATTTTAAACTGAGCTTCTAAAATGATAGGTCTAAATAAATCCTAACAAAAATAAATAAATACATAAATAAATAAATAACAAGCCTGTCATCTTTTTCCTTCATTCAAGATGCATTCAAGAAGTCACTGTCATCTTTTGAAAGCCCCATTGATACCAGAGTTTGGTTTTCTTTCCTTCTATTTTTGCTTGTCTTTTTCTTTTCTTTTTCTTTTTTCCAGATGATACACTTGGGGGCTTCAACATGGTTGCCATTAGGTCATGTCAGAATTCTGATAGAACTGGGTGTCTGTCAACTTTTAGTATTAAAATTTTATTTGCAAAGATATTAGGAAGCTTTATATCCTTATATCCCTGATTTTGGAAATATTGTCAATAATTACTCTCATTTTTCTATTTTCTTTAAATTTGTATAACCCCCTACTTTATCATAATGAACTTAAAAATAAAAATATCATGCATATATCATTGATGTAGTCACTCAGACAAATACTTGGCGAGTCCCAAATTCTATGTATCTATGAATACATATTATTCTGGTAGAATGGCCACTCTGAAGCCATGAAGCATAGGTTTTATACTTTCACTATCAATTATTTTTATACACCTATCCACCACAAATTTGCTTTATATCCTTTACCTAAATTCTGTCCTTCTTCATCACTAATATTTCTTCTCTATAACTGTTCCCACATGTATATTTGTTTAGATATATAATTCATAATTTATAGGCTAGGATCCACATATGAGAAAGAACATGTGTGTTTTCCCCCTTTTTTGGTTGGGTAACCTTGCTAAATATTTTGCATTTTATGTCTATCCAATTTCCTAAAAAGTTTTTATTCATTTTTTAATAGAGCCAAATAATACCTTATAAATTTACCAGATCATTATCTTTTTATCTGTTGATGGGCACCTAGGTTGTTTCTATTTCTTTGCAATAGTTAATAGAGCAACAGTAGATATAGTGTAAGATATACTCCATGGTAGAGTATGATACTCTCTGGGTCTATGCCCAGGAGTGAAATAACTGGGTCATGTGATAGTTTTATTTTTTTCAAATTTTTTTTTGGGGGGAACTTCAAGCTGATTTTCTTTGTTTTTTTATTGGATATTGTATTTACTTACATTTCAAATGTTATTTCTTTTTCTCAAGCCGGTTTTCATAATGACTGTAATAATGTGTACCCCACCAACAGAGAGTAAGGGTCCTCTTCTACACAGTCTCCAGCATTTGTTATCAAATTTCTTTTTTTCTTTCTTTTGTTTTCCATTCCTTACCTTTCTTTTTTAAACAGGAAGTTTATTTTATGTGGATGAGCATTTGCTATGCATGGATGTCACGTGCACTGTGTGCATTCCTCATGCCTGTGGAGGCCAAAAGAGGATGGCAGATCCTTTGGAATTAGAGATACTAACTATGTGGATGCTGGGAATCAAACCTGGGTCCTCAGAAAGAGCAGCAAGTGCTCATTACTGCTGAACCTCCTCTCCAGTGTCTCTCATCAGATCTCTTAATGACAACCATTTTGAAAGAGTGAGGTGGTATCTTAAAGTATTTTTAATTTGCATTTCTCTAAACTAGGGATGTTGAACACTTTAAAGTGTTTATTGTCCATTTGTGTCTCCCTTTTTTGGAAACTGTCTATTCCATTCATTAGCCCAATACTTTATTAGCAGTTCCATTTCCTTGATATTTAAATTTTCAGTTCTCCATACATTTTGGATATTAGCCCCTCCATTAAAGTATAGCTGATAAAGATGTTCTCCCATTCTGCGGCTGTCAGTGTGCTATGCCAGTAGTTTCCTTAGCTACACAGAAATGTTAATTTCACCATGACCCATCTGTTGAGATGTGAGGCTAGATTGCATGTCAATTCTGTTCAGAAAAAGCTCTTTCCTACCCCAGCAATTTGGAGAGCATTCTCTGGGTTTTTTTTTTTTTGTCTCATAATTTAAGCATTTTAGGCTTTTTGTTTGTTTCTTTATTTATTTTTTTGTTGTTGCTGTTTTGTTTTTTGAGTCAGAATTTTTCACTGTAGCCCTAGCTGTCCTGGAACTCACTCTTTAGACCAGGCTGTCCCGCAACTCAGAGGTCTGCCTGCCTCTGCTTCCTAAGTGCTGGGATTAAAGGGATGCACCACCACTGCCTGGCTTCATTTTGGGTTGTAAATTAGCTTCTTTGGTCCATTTCTAGTTGACTTGTGTACAATGTTAAAGATATGAATCTAATTTTATCCTTTTACAGAAGGATATCCAGTGTTGCTACCATTGTTAAAGAGGCTTTCCCAATGTATGTTTTTGCCTCCTTTGTCAAAGATTATGTTGGCATGGCTTTGTCAGCTTATGTCTGGGTCCTCCATCCTATCCTGTTGTCTGTCTGTTTGTTTTTATGCCAATAGCAGACAGTCTTCATCTCTGTGGCCTCACAGTGCATCTGAGGTGAGATATAGTGATACCCCCAGCTACGTTTTTACTCCTTAGGATAGCTTTGGCTATTCACGGTCTTTTGTGGTTTCATATAAATTCTTGGATAGTTCTTCCCAAATCTGTGAAATGTGACGTCAGAATTTTGAAAGATACTCTGTTAAATTTATAGATTACTTTTGGTAGCAGAGGTGCTTTTATATCATCAATTCTGCCAGTCCAAGAGTTTGAGTGTCTTTCTGTCTTCTAGTGTTTATCAGATGTAGACATTTTTCTGGTGGATACTATAGAGTTATTTAAGTGTAGTATCATGTTCTTTGTAAACAAGAGTAATGTGACTTCTGCCTTTCCAGTTTTTATCCCTGTATTACCTTTCTCTTGTCTTTTTGCTCAGACTTCAAACAAATATTAAGAGAGGGGAGAATCGGTATCTTATCTCTTTCCTCATTTTAGAGGAAATTCTTTTGTTTTTCCATTTAACGTAGGAATGACTGTAGGTTTGTTGTATATGATTTTGGTGTTTTGAGGTACACTTTATCTATTCCTAACATCTCCAGTACTTTATCATGAAGGCAAGTTGAAATTTATTGAATGTCTTTCAGGATCAATCAAGACGATTATGTAGTTTCTGTCCCTAAATATGTTACTTTATTTTTATGTGTATGATTTATGTTTTTACTTTTGTTCAATCAAGCTTGACTTTCAGAGATTAGACACACTTGGTCATGGTGTATGATCATCTTAATGTGTTTTTACATTCAACTTGCAAGTATTTTGTTGAATTTTGTATACACGTTCAGCAAAGATTTTGGTCTTTAGTTTTCTTTCTGTCTATCTATCTATTCTTTTTTTCTCTTTCTTATTGTGCCTTTACCTAGTTTTAATGTCAGGATAATACTGGCTTCACTGAATGAAGTAATTTCTTGTATTGTTTAGTTTCCAAGTGTCTGTAGTTTTTATACTTTTTCTTGATTTTTACTTTAATTATATGTGATCTAATAGGATGCAAGGGATTATCTTGATTTTTCTTTTTTTTTATTACTTGTTGATACTTGATTTTTATTCTATGATATGATTGATTGATTTTGGAGAAAGTTCCATATGCTGTTAAAAATGTATATTTTCTGTTTGTTGTTTGGAATAGTATATATATAACACACATACACACACACACACACACACACACACACACACACACATATATATATATATGTATAAATATTAAGGCTAGTTGATTGGCAGGTAGTGTGTTGTAGCCGAAAAGTTCTTTGTTTGCTTTTAGTATGGAAGACTTCTAAAAATGAAAGTAGAGTGTCACAGTTCCCCACTATTATTATTCCAAGGTTTATATGTCCTTTTATGCCTTATAATGTTTGTTTTATGAAATTAGAGCCTCCAATATTGGTGCATACATGTTTAGAAATCTTGATAAATTATTTCCTGTATTAATACATAGGGTCATATTTATCTCTTTTAATTGATTTTGATTTGACATTTACTTTAAAATAAGGATAGCTAAGTCTGCCTGTTTTTGTTTTCCATTTACTTAGTAGTTGTTCCCCATATTTTGATCTAATCTTTTGGATATCTTTGCTCGCTAATTGTGTTTCTTATATAGACAATATGTAATTGGTTCTTGTTCTATTTTAATCTATTTCATTAGTCTGCATTTTTAAATTGTGAGTTTAGGCCATTTATATTTAAAGTTATTGTAGGAAAGAGTTTGCTATTATCTATGAATTTGTTAGGTGTTTTTCTGTTTTGCTGTGCCATTGGCATTTCCTTTCTTCCTCCATTAGTTTTGAGGATTTTCTTTGTCAGTCTATTTTGTCTTTCTATTCCTTTCATGGAGTGAGAACTTCCATGCATTCTTCTAAAGGAAGATATCTTTCCTCTTCCTCCCTGTAAAGTATTCCAGGACAATTTCCTTCAGTGCTGGCTTGGTTGTCACATATTGTTTGTGTTTGGAAATACCCCAATTTCTCTATCAATTTTGAAAAATAACTTTGCTGGGTATAGCATTCTTGATTTACGGTTATTTGCTTTCAGAACTTGAAATATGTAACTCAATGTTATTCTAACTTTTATGGTTTCTGAAAATTCTGGGGTTAATTCTGATAGTTTTTCTGCCTTTTTATGTGATTGATGTTCTCATGCTGATTTTATAATTATTTCTTTACTTTTAATTTTACATCCTATGATGTAAAGCTATGATGTTTCCTGAAGAGTTTCTTTTCTATTCATTCTATTTGGAGTTCTGTATATTTCTTTTGTTTAGAAGTCCATTTCTTTCTTTATTTTTTCTGTTATTATTTCATTATAAATAGTTTGTTTTATTTAATTTTAATCTTTGCATCTTTAGCACTACGAATATTCAGGTTTGGACTCTAGAATATATCCAAGAATTCTTTAAAACATCATTTTATGATCCTTAGTTGTGTGTGTATATGTTTGCCTTATTGTCTTGACTTTGTCTACATTCTTGAAATTCATCTTTCTTCACAGTCTGTTTTGTTAATGGTGCTGCCTGTTATGGTTTTTATTTGTTTGTTCATATCCTTCATTTCAAATATTTCTATTTAGTTCTTTTTCAATGTTTCAATCTCCTTCCTGAAATTTTCTTTCATACTTTGACTTTTCACCTCAGTTTACTGTTTTATTCACTTTGGAAACTGCCTTGTTGAAGTCTTAGATTTCATTAATTCATCTATCTATGTGTTTGAATCTTCTGCATGGTTATTAATTCTTTTTGAAGTAGGACTGAATTCTTTCTCAGTTGCTTCAGCTCTCTCTGTGGTGTTGGATTCTCTAAAGGGAAGCTGGCTGGTTGAGGATCAGTTGGGGGTCAGTGGGCCGTGGGTGGTCGGTGTAGAATTTGCTTTGCCGTGTCTGCTTATTTCTTGGATTGAGTTTGTCTTTCAGTTCTTATCTCCCTTAGGTAAGAATCTATGTGAATGTTTTGTTCTGTGTGGGATATTTGCATAAACTACAGCTACAGGATTGGTGGAACTTGGTGATGACTGTCAGATGGAGCCTCTGAGGTGATACTGTGCTAGCTATGTGCTGACAGAACCATGTGCACACTGAACCCCAAAGCAACCAGATGCAGAAAACTTTGGTCACCCCTTTGATTTTGTGAACTTCCTGGAGGCAGATACTCTTTGAAGTCTTTCTAGTATGTGGAGGCTGTTGTTTGAGTCATAGGCCCAAAGTAACCCCAACCACAGCAGAATAGTCTCTTGGTCCTTTGGGAACTACTGGAACCCCAATGTCAAAATCTCACACCCACAATGAACTCAGATACCACTAAAGCCAAGCTTCTGTCTCTCGGGACCCTGAGCACTCTGGAGTTGAAGCTCTGCCCTTTCATTGGTTCTGAAGGCCTCTGGAGCTAGAAATTTGGTCACATGTTGCTCTCAGGTCCCAGAGGGTTTTTCCCCCCTTTTAAATAAATAAACTTATGAATATGTTCTTTTTAAATGGAAATTTTGGCTCTGAGTATTTTAATGAAAAGTTTTGATAGTTCTACATTTATTATAGATATGCAGAGGCTTTTAATTTGTTTTCAAAATTTCCATTTAAATGTATTATATGTTAAGGTTGTATTTATTATTTATTTTAGATGTATGTGTGTTTTATCTATCTGTATCTGTATCTGTATCTGTATCTGTATCTGTATCTGTATCTGTATCTGTATCTGTATCTGTATCTGTATCTGTATCTGTATCTATTTGTGTACTGTGTACATGTAGGCCATCAGATCCCCTGGGACAGGAATTATAGGCAATTGTTAGCCTCCATGTGGGTGCTGGGATTAGTCTGGATCCTCTGGAAAAGCAGTCAGTGCTCTTAACCAGGGATCTATCTCTACAACCCCTTAAAGTAAATTATAATTCTTAAACAAAACATCTTAACTGGATAAATGCTACTAGTGATGAGGTAGCTTACAGTTCCTAACAGTTGTTCTAGCTATGTGCTAGAACACACAGTGTGGCCCAACTCACTCCTGTGTTCCTGTTGCCTGTTGTAGTGCCTGGCAGATAGGAATTAGTAATATTTGTTACATTAAAGTTATGTTTTATACAATAGATAACTAGAATTTCTAGCATAACTATCAGATCTCAAACTGGTCATGTCTGTCAAGTAAAGTATAGCCTGGATCAGGTATGACATCCAGTGAGGAAGATGGGGAAAGGCTTTTTTGAGAAAGAAATGCTTGGATGGGCCCTGGAAACTATGTAGGATTTGAGTGACTTGGATGTGGGCCTGGTGAGATCCAGCAGGAGAGAGACTTGTGAGGGAGAGTAGGGGAAATGAGAACGTGGACTGGAAGTGTCAAAGTCTGAGCAGATGCTAAGGAACTGTGAGTGCACAGCCAGGAAACTGCTGAACTCTTGATGAGGGATATATCATCGAGTCAGAACCCAAGGAGGAATTAAAGAAGCTTTGAAGGGCGATGAAAATGTCTTAAATTGTGTTTCACAAGGATGAAATTATCGTCTCCCCAGTCATAAAATGTATTAGAAAATCTAGAAGCTGGGAGGAAGGATAGATCATTTTTAACAGTCTACTAGCAAGTGGGTCTTTGAACTTTACTCCAGACTGACATATGAGAAGAAAGGAGTGGAGTTCCCAGGCGGCAGCAGGATCTGCTGAGCCGGGCGGCGGGAAGGAGATGGCAGTGATGGGAAAAGAATCAGGAATGACTGGAGATTTGGAAGGGGTAGATGAATAATGATGCATCAGGGGCAGGGATGTGGTATGACAATCAGGTAGTTTAACTCCAAAGATACCCCCACCCCACCCCTGCACCCCACCTCCGTCCTACCCCACCGCATCCCTTTCCTACCCTAACCCTACCTCTACCTCACCCCATTTCACCCCTCCCCTCACCCCACAGCTACACCCCATTCCCCACCACATCCTCCATCCTCATCCCCCAGCCCCACCCCACCACATCCCACCCTGTTGTGCATAAACAACTCTTTTTGATTTTGAAAAACTGTGGTTTTCAAGGAGCTCTCCCTCAACCTCTCTGAGTGCTGTGAGTAACATCACATGATAGCTGACTCCAAAAACCAAGAACCTCAATTCTTCTATTGCTTCCAAATTTGCAGGTTCAGTCTCTCCTGTTGCAGGTGACAGCTGGGTTTGTAGTTTTCAGTGACACCACAGTCTCCAAAACTGTAGGACCATAAATAACCTTTAGCTTTGCCAAGAAATCTGTCACCTGTCCTTGGTCTTGCGAGTCTCCAGCCTGTCACCGGGCTGTATTTTACTTAATATATTTCCCATGTTTAAAGTTTGACAGTTGTTTTTGCCTTGTGGTTAATAATAGTTTAATTCTTAGGCTGGGGTCTAGGACAATCAGTTCCTCTCATTTGCACGAATCCTAGCGTGAAGGCCCTTAGCTTTGAATTTCTCCTGCTCTTCACCTTGGTACCCTACCTCAGTGTTTATGGTTGCTTTGCAGATTTTCATGTCCATTAATTCCACTCTGAGTGTGGAGGTCATTTACGTTCCAGTTTCTGTTGGTGTTAATGCTGGGAGTCATTTGTCGAATGAAAAATTTACCTCTCAGCTTCAAGCATAACTGGATAGTAAAAATGCTGTCTTGGAGCCTTTTGTGAAAGCAGTCAGCTATGAATGTTAAGTGCGGATGCTTCCTGAGTCTGACTCCTTTAACCATGCGCTGGTAAAAAGGACACCATCAGTGTGTTTATTCCTCAAGGATATTTGGCTACAGAACACTCTAAGGGTTAAAATTCAGCAGAAATCCAAGAGGTGGCCAGGAACTATAATAGCACTTGTGTTGACTCTGAGAAAAATGCTTAAATTTCCATGGATACTTTAGTTGTGAGAAATTATCAACATTGGAGTGGCTATCTAAAAATTCACCACAGAAAATTATATAAAATAACACAAATGTGAGGATACAATTAAGACTGAAAACCCTAACACATCCCCATCTTTCCAGTGTAAGTCAGTATCCTCGACTTAGCCTAGGGTCTCTGTTGGACTATGACTAACACCAAGGAGAGGATTAGCTGCTGGGAGAGGTTTAACCACGGACTGATGAGGTCTTATGACTTCCTAGTTGGGGAAACTTCTTCAGTGTGGCGTATTTATCAATAGTAAGACAATAGTAAAACGTTTATCAATAAGAAGGTAAGGAAACATTGGTATGTGTAAGATATTGACTTAATAAGATACGTTATCATAATAAGAGAATGTCTGGTACCTACACAAGACCACCTTGAACTGGTCCTTTTTCTAGAGAAGGTTTTTATATTATACCACCTCCCTGTGATTTTTGTTTTATGTTGCAAAGCTTTCTATTGTTAAAACTCCCGCCTCTCTCCTGAATTGACTCAAATGCAAACACTCAGGCTCTGCTTCTGCGTGACAACCACTCCATGTGGGCCTTGACTTCGGTAGAGCATAGATGGTGTTAACAAGGAGTCATGTCACCATTTATGCTACTGTCACCACGTAACTGTGGTAGCTGCCTCCGGCCTTTGCTTCTTTTTTCCCTTTCCCTCTTTTCCAGAGGAACAAATCAACTTCTGTCACTCTGTGGTCCTCAGTCTCTACTGAAGGACTCATCAAGTTCCTTTCTTAAAGGAGTATGAAGTCTCTCTGATGGATTCCTAATGAGTACAGTTATTTCCAAAATAAATATTAGAAAAGGAAAGAGTACCAGCAGATGCTTCAATTTAGATAAATTATGGGTCCTTGCGGTGTTATTGTGCCCCCAGGGAGCACAGGCTGGGAACTGCTGTGTCTCTGTCTGGCCACGGACATTGCTCTAATTTTAGGCATTATCTTTAAAATGCCATTCTTGGAGAAAATGAGCCTTACTTGGCAATTCTTTTGTGCTTTTGTTTTTGTTTTCTGTCATTTGTATTTTGAATTCACAGATCAGTATAAGATATATCCACATACTGTTTTTTCCCCGATCTCCACTTGTTTTTCCTGCTTTGCTTCATCATGCCTCCCTCTTCCCTTGCCTCCTGTAAGTCACGATACATAGTGTGTGTGTGAGAGAGGGGGGGGAGAGAGAGAGAGAGAGAGAGAGAGAGAGATAGGTCAGGGACTCATTTGTGGGAGTCATTTTTCTAACCACATGAGCCCCAAGGATTGAACTCAAGTTTCCAGGCTTAGCAACAGGAACCTTTATCCACTGAGCCACCTCATCAAACCTTCGTTTGTGATCTTCAGGAAGAACATTCTTCTACAGACAATAAATGATCAAATTCAGAAAATTTGACTGTGATGCAATGCTATTATCTAATGTGTACAAAACATCTCACAATCCATGCTCGAATTTTTTTCAATTATCCTGTTAAGTATCCCTTGTACAGTTATTTTTCTTTCTAATCAGGATGCAACTTTGGATCAAAATTTTCAGAGTTGTTGTGTCTCCTTCTAACTCTAAAAGAGTTTACCACTATGTGTTTATCTGTCTTGATTTATATATTTTTGAAGAGTACAGGGCAGTTGTTTTCAGACTGTCTTTCTTGAATAGACTGAAACTAGGCTCTTATGGCAAGAATATCCACAGATGTTTAATCTTGAGACCTTGTTTGGTTTTCCAAACAACTAATTCTCAATTCTCCAGTGTGAGGTGGAAGTTTACACTCCTGTTTAATTCTAAAACTACCCAGAGGCACACAACCTATATGTTAAGATATCAGCCCCACCAGGATGCTCTGTCTCCCCACACCAGCCTCAAGTGGGATCACAGGTAACCCACACTCCCTTCATATTGTCAGAGTAAGAGTCTTGTAACCTTGTCAGGTTCAGTCATCTGATCAGATGGTTAACAGGATTCAGCAAGCCTTTATACCTTTTGTTAAAACTCAGAGACAGTCTGAAGGGAACACAGGAGCTGAAAAATGGGGGAAGGGAGAAAGCTCCTGACCCTTTCTGGTGCTTGGCTACCCCAGCCCAGATAGGTAAGCCTATAAGTTCCACCAACCTGATATCCTGTGTTTGTGTTGCAATTTTGGTGTGTAGACACAAACTCTACTGCATTGATTAAATGGTTGAGTTAAATCTCCTTCTTTATAAACTGAATTTGTAATTCCCACCTTCATTTACAAAAGATACACTTTAATTCTCAACATTTGATTTAGTAAAATAATTCACTAATTGTTAAATTTTATTTCTTTAACACATTACCATCAACATCTTTCCACTTTCCTTAGATACAGTGAAGTCTAAAGATAAAAATGTCTGGATATGCAAAGCTAAAATAAGAACTATTTTACTAGAAACATTTAGTGAACACTTCCTGTGCATCTGAGTAAAACCTAGTACATATTTGCTGGAAAAACAAAAGAATGTAGTGGTGTTTGTAATGTGAAATATTTATACTGATTTATCTTTTCCTTTGAAGTTATCTTTAAAGCCAACTTCAGTGCTATCCTCTTGAGAAAATTGGCCTCATTTCTGACCCCATTTTATAGAATCTGGTGTAATTACCTACTCCATTCACAGATTTGGCTTTGCATGACTTTAGACCAATTTAAAGAAAAAATAGAAATGACCTTCAAAAGATGAGGGCTTTCCTGCATGAATATTCCGTAGTCCCGAGGGGAGTTCCAAATGCAGCTTCTAGAGCAAGGAGACTGTTAGTGGGTGAAGGACAGAGCTCACTCAGGACGGATGCTTTGGAGGGAGTATTTCCATTCTAACCTGACCATACATGCTTAGACCTGATTTTCTTTTCTAAGATTTCAGTCCTAATGAACAAGGCTTGCTTTGAGGATCACAGAGGTAAAAATGACCACATCTGATAACGATAGTATCATTTCATTTTGATTCTCCCAGTTATTAATAACTACCAAGTATGAAGAAGACAGCGATGGATGAAGGAGAGAGCTTTCAAAAACTTTCACATAATTCATAGCTTGCCAATGTAAGGAATGATGGAAAGCTGCCTTGTACCTTAATTTGGCCCACGTTTAGAACTTTGACACTTTTTTCACATCCTTTGTGATTCTTAGATCTGCATCCACATGCTTTAAAAAAGAAAAAGAAAAGATAGGGCTAGAGAGAGGGCTTGGCAGCTGCCACACACACAGAGCACTGGGGTTTGTTCAGTTGCCATTATCCAGAGCAGAGAGTTCACAATTGCCCTGACTGGTGCCTTCTGGTCTCTGTGGGCATCTGCTCTCATGTGTGTGTGTGTGCGTAAGTTGTCAGTTAAAAAACAGGATTTAAGAGCAAGGAAATTCAGGAACAAAATCCTTACTAACACCCGATACAGAAGTGTCAGCACTTGGGAGGGCAGAGGGAGGAGGCATTTCTCCTTGCCGAGAACCTCAGCACCCTGAAGACTTTCCTTAGACTTTAAAACCAAACGAGCATCCTGCTTTGATGGAGAAAGGGATTTAGGACTAGCTGGTTTATGAAGCAGAGTTGAGGTTTAAGAAAGCTATTTGTAAGTGAGATCCAGTAAAGGGTTAAGAGAAATAGAGGCACTCAGAAGAAAGTAAGACATGCTCAAGAGTGTGGGCATGGATCACTCAAAGAAGAGTTGGGCTCATTTGG
Source organism: Grammomys surdaster (assembly GCF_004785775.1). Classification (NCBI taxonomy): domain Eukaryota; kingdom Metazoa; phylum Chordata; class Mammalia; order Rodentia; family Muridae; genus Grammomys; species Grammomys surdaster. The sequence continues at coordinate 17,626,288 of NW_021621323.1, read as the reverse complement.
GTCTTAAACAGTCATGTATAGGATTGGGGTGGGGTTTGAAGTTATAGTCTTTAAAGAGTTGCTAAGGAACCTCAATGAGTCACTGAGTGGGTCTTCCTGGGTAGCTTGAGGACACAGCTGATAAGGTAAGAGTCCAATCTACAGGGATGATGGAAAGTATCTTTAGTATAAACAAAGTTAACAGATTACATGGCCGTGCCTGGGGAAAAGGGTTGAAGCCTTTCATAAAATCATATACGTTCAGGCCTAGGTCATCATTAATTTAAGGTAGTTATATATGATATGAATGTTAATTCTGTACCAGCAGCTTTTATGGAAAATGTTGTTTGTGCTAGAATTGGAGATGTTCACTTGGCTGACAAGGGGTTTTAGCCAGATGTAGGATGAGTCTCCTATTCTTTGCTATTTCCTATGGTTTTCATATCTTACTCTCCTGTTTCAGAAGGACAGGCTGGATCCGTAGAACTGTCCTTACAAAAGACATTCAGTCATTCATTGGGAAGGTTTTAGGAGTAAACAGATGGGAACACACAATTTTTGTCAGAGGGTCAAAGAGGCTAGTTTTCCTCAACCATAAAACTCTCTAAATATTTTGTATGTCATTTATTTTTGAACTATTGTCAAAATCTTGTTTTGAGTTTGGGGTCTTAGTTTTCATAAGCACTACAACCCCAAAAACAGCCTTGAAACTCGTCTCTGTCAGATGCTATAGGCTTACATGATTTAATGCCTTTCACAATGATAAGCTCATTACTCAATAGTAACAAGGTAAGTCAAAGGTTAGAGTTCTCTAATCTAATGCATGAGAAAAATCAAATCAATCTTTGTACAGGCCAACCAATAAATTGAATTTCTCTTTCCTTCCCAGGATCCCCGATTCAATGCAGAAGTTGACCAAATTACAGGCTACAGGACACAAAGTATCCTTTGTATGCCAATTAAGAACCACAGGGAAGAGGTAAGCCAAATTTTCATTTTATATAAAAGGCCATTTAGAAATTATTTCTATTTTGAAAAACATTTTTTACTCTTATATGTATGAAGTAATACTATGTTGACAAATTATTTTTTAATTTGAATATATAAATACTTCAATATTCTGTTTGAGTTTTTTTTTTAAACTGTAGTTACAATGTTGAATGGTAAATAGAGACTTTCCCATGAGTATTGGGAAACAAATTGTGTACATTTAATTTCCTATTTCTCCTCTGCAGTAGGGGTGTCTTATTCTATCTTATATATGTCACTATGATATGATTCTAATGGTTTTATTCACATTGTGTGCTATTGCCTAAATAATGCTTACTTCATAGATGGTCCTCCAGATGCTATCATTATCAGTTGATTTCTTTGGATTTACATTGCAATTTCAATGACCATATTTTAGATATAAAATTATAACAGGTAAGTGCAAATATTTTATATTTTACCTAGCTAGAAGATTTGACTTCTGTTAGCACTCAGTTTCCTCTTTATTTTACACTTCTATGAAAGAATAGTAAGTTGTCAGTTAAACCTAATGTTTGAATTGCACATTCTCAAATCTGAATTCATATTACAACCAACTAGGGCATTCTGGAAGATCACCAGTTGGGTGAGTCATGGTTTTCCAGATAAAGAGAATCAATAGGGTGTATATAAATACAGCTGAGATTTATTATGGGAGTTGTCCAATATAATTGAAGGTCATCATCTTCTTTCATTAACCCAGAGAACTATTTTAGTGGGTGGTGTAATTAAGTATTGAAAACCTTGGGGGCTGCTGAGTAAGACCAAATCCAAATGCCTTAGGTCCTAGAGTTCTGACATACGGAGGTAAGGCTGGCCAGCGCAACTCTAGAAAAGAGTAGAAATAGCCTCTTCCTCTGACTATCTGGTATACCTAGAGTGGATTGATCCACTCTCATTGATGGATCAAGACTCTTCTTCACAAGTCTGTTGACTCGGGCCAGGCAGTGGTGGCACACGCCTTTAATCCCAGCACTTGGGAGGCAAAGGCAGGCAGATTTCTGAGTCTGAGGCCAGCCTGGTATACAGAGTGAGTTCCAGGGAAGCCAGGGCAGCCAGAGCTATACAGAGAAACCCTGTCTAAAAAAACAACAAACAAACAAACAAAACCCAAAAATGAGTCTGTTGATTCAGGTGCTATTTCTTCTTGAGACACCCTCACAGATGTATTAAGAAATGGTTATACCTGCTGGCTGGGTTCACTAAAAGAGGAGGATATATAAAATTAACCTTTAACACCAGGTAAGACAGAATGTCTGTATTAACTGTTTTTCTGTTGCTATGATAAAGCATTTTGACCAAGGACAACATGAGGGAGAAGTTTTACTTTGGTTTGTGTTTCCAGAGGGAGAGTCAGTCTACAAGGGTGAGAGAGGCATGGCAGTTTTTCACCAGAGTAGGAAGCTGAGAGATCGCACCTTCATACTCAAGCACAAAGCAGAGAGTGACCTGGAAGTGAGGCAATGACCTCCCAGTCACTGTCTCCACTGACGTACTTAACCTCCTTGGATCCTCACAAGTAACACTACCAACTGGGGACTGAATGTTCAAATACCTGAGCCAATGGGTGACATTTCTGATTCTAACCACCATGAGCTCCTCAGAGATCCAAAGGCCACTGTAGGTTTCTATAAGCTCTGTGCCTGTCTTAACCTCAACTGTGTAGCAGAGAACTGTCTGCATGGGCACTGGGACAGTGGAGTATAAACTCATGCCTTTCCTACGGTTTATCCTCATCTTGAATTCACATCCAACAAAGGGTCTAAAGTAAACCAGAGCTGTCTTCATTTTAATAACATCCTTTCTTTTCCTCTTATAGGCACGTTTAACTTTGCAGTCTGTGGGTTGGGCCAGTTCTCCTACCCTCCTGAGACTTCCAGGCTGTGCAGCTTTAGTTAGGGTGTACCCCTAGTTAGCGTGTGCCTCCAAAATGAATTTGAGAAGCAACCATAGTACTGAGATTTGTGCTTTTGAGATCAAAGTCATTGTCATTCTACTGGAGGAATGTAACTGTGAATGTCAAGAAGACTCCTGGAGGTTTATAGTTCTCATATTCCACAGCATTGAAGGGAAATAGGTGGATGCAGAGTGATTACCTTGCTGGCCTCAGAGAAATATCCCCTTTCCCAACCGCTATGTCAGGACTCCCTTTGCCCACACACTTCACTTCCTGAGGCTAGCCTCCTGCTAGTGGTCCATTTTCTCCTGTCAGTGTCTGGTCCCCCTCTTCCCCATTATTGCTTCCTAGAGGACTTTTCATTTCGGGCTATTGCAGGTTAAATTAAAGTTCCCAGACTTGTGGTTATTCCTCGTTGTCAGGCCCTTAGGATAGCTAAGTTTTAAATGGTAGGTTCGTTTTTTAGGGTGTGCCTGACCAATGCCCTCTGAGTCATATGCATGGATACTGGTGGCCTTCTCTAGTCCTGACCTTCTGCATGAGGAATCACTGTTTGACCAAAACCCACAACTGGTTTGGAGTTTGTGACGCTGTGGTTTGTCCTGAGGGCAGAACTGCCTGGCTCCACTCACCTTTAGGTTGAGGCTTCTGCTGCCTCTGCTACAGGGAGCCTGGCTGGAGCTGTCTGACATGGTTTACTTCCTTTCTGTGGAGCTGTCAATCTTTTCCTCCACATATTTCTGTCATCGCCTTTGTGAATTTCCAGAGCTCTCCCCTGTCTTTGGAACAGTGTAAAAAAATGTGTTCTTATTAATTATTACTCCTCTCTTTTATCATATCAGGCAGAGATACCCTCTTGACTACCAACTTACCAGAAGTCTCTCAAGTTTTCTTAAATGAAAATTTATAGGCGAGCTCAGTGAGCCTTTTAGAATAATTGTAAAGATTGTTTGCTCGGAGCTTGACTCTCACCCTAGTGCTTCCTGTATGACTAATGGGGTTAACCCCTTGAGTGTGAGTGTGTGTGTGTGTGTGTGTGTGTGTGTGTATAAAATAAAAGACCCACTCCCAAAGCTGTGTTCACACAGACAGAAGGCTAGACGTGCTTTGTGACACTGTGGAAACGGTCAGTAAATACCATCTAGTGCTGTTTGAAATGACATGGACGAGTAACGATAATGGAACCTGTAAGAGAAGGAATGAGGAGAGCCCGAGGCAGTCACTAGCTATCTTGTAATCAGCAGGCTGAGTCCGATGATAGTGGCATAGCCCAGCCTGGGTCGTTCTGTTTATCATCCCTTAACTGACTGTCAACTTTAAAAGAAATATGGCCTTCTAGTCTTCTTTCCTCTTCTCATACTTGAGGCTGAGTAGATTTACTTTCTTTTTGTTTAAATCATTCCTATTAAGCTATCTTCCATTCTGATTACTTACCAGAGAACCTAAAAGAACTATGATTATTGTATTACTGTTTATCTCATTTCTAAAATATTTTTAGTGACAGCGGTTTTTTCAAGGGAAATAGCCTTGACAGTTGTGTGGCTGGGTAAGTACATACTAAAGTCTGTGCTCTGACGCTGGCCAGGACACTCTGAAAGGTCTTTAGGATTCACTAAAACGCTAAGTATTGCCTCCTATTATGTATTTACTTATTTACATATCTGTGTGTATACATACACTTATGGATAGCAGAAGGTAAGAGTTTTAAGAGTTTTTTTTTCTCTCCTTCTACCATGTGGGTCCTGAGACTTGAACTCATGTCTTTAGGGCTGGTGGCAAGCACCTTTACTTGCTGAGCCATCTTGCCAGCCCAGCCTCTTCTTCTTGTAAGAAATTTTAGCAAATTAAAAATTTCAGGAGTTCCTTTCAATAATATTATGATGTTACACTATAATCCATTGATGTAGTGGATGTTTGGAATGGCTATTCATACAGTGTAGAGAGTAAGGTTTTATATTTCTCCCTCTTCTCTCTGTTCTTTCTGAAGATAGGGGTTAATAGCGGGGAAATGACTAGAGGAGCTTGAGGAAGCTAAATAGTCGATTTCAGAAAGGTCAAAGAGCTATCAGTCAGAGGCAAACGAATGCCAGAGGACAAAAGTCAATCAAAGGAGAGACGATCTGTCCAATTGTGTATGAGAGTGATTAAGCAGTGTGAAGTAGGACCTGGGGAAGGCAGTTGCCATGTGTGATATTTCTGGAGTAAATACTGTGGAAATTGTTCTTGGGATCTGCCATTTTCCTAACACCGTTGGAAGCACACATCTCCTGCCCTCATCACAGAGCAGGAAACTAACCTGGGACATTTAAGGGTCTTGGTCACATAACTAGGAACTTCAAACCAACACCCACAGACACACCTTTGGACTGTGCAGTCACAATACGGAAAACAAATTACTGACCTTCCACTATGGATGACAAGTGCACTGTCTTTCCCTTTTAAATTTCTGTGGCTTTGCATAGGAAGGGGCGGGAGGGACACTGATTTGGTCCTGTGGGCACAGCCCCAGGATTTGATGGTCTTCTGATGACCATTCAATTTTAAGGCCTAAGTCACTTACACTAAGATTCTTCTAGAAAAGGGAGGAACAGAGAGACACATTCTCTAGTACTGTAAGAAGACTCCATAGGCAAAGTTTTACCAGGCACAGAAGAGTTACAAGAGGGTTCTTGCACTAAGCTGGGTCTGCGTGTCCCAGAGAGCAGTCATGGTATGCCTACAAAGCAAACTGGAAGAAAAAATGCAAGTGTGCTTTTCAGACCTATTAAGTTTCATTCAGACTTAATTCTGGATTTTTCAGGCAAAGGCACTTGAGACAGTTCTTATTTTAGTCACTTGCATTAGTTATTTATGTAAGCAGACTGAATTCTCTTATGTTTAGTAAAGGGGTACAGAGAATTCAGCTGCGCTGGACCAGATGGCCTATTTCTGCAACACTGCCCTTCCCCGAAATATTGTTCCTTGTAACAGTGCTAGAAATGAGCGTTCCTTTGTATTTATAGGGAACAAACCTAGATCCTAACTCTCTTGCTGGGATTCATCACTTGGAGCTTTCTGCTTCTCTCTTTGTGGATCACCTAGGGAGGGGCAGGTAGGAGACAGAAGGCAGGACGTTACCGAATAATGCAGTGCTGAAGAGAGCATCTGCCAGTTTCTAACCAGATTCCCGAGAGATAAATACTTTGATGAATTAAAGCCATTTAATACACACCCAAGTCACACAATAAGGCACAAGAAAAACTTGTCATTCAAACTACAATACACAAAAGTAAATGCTTTTTAGAGTTTAATCTTTGTATGGCCTGTTTGACCATTTAAAAAATTCTTAGTTTTTTCCTCTAACACTGAGTCTTATTTGACAAGTAATGATTGAATATATATATATACATATACATATATATATATATATGTATATGTATATATTTATCTAAGCAAAAAGGAGGTGAAAAAAATCAGGAAAACAAATAAGTCTGGTGTTATAAAACCAGAGACAAGAGGAATATCAATTCAAGATTAGCCTGGGTTACCTAGAGAGACCTTATCTCAAAAAAGCAAATAATAACAACAACAATGATACATTTTTAAAAGAAGCAAACAAAATGCATGCCTTTTACTTTTTCCATTCAGAGTGAGGGCTTGTTGACCAGGAGCAATTCTGTACTAGGTGGATGTTAAATGGATCCAGCATTCACATAAAATGCTGGACCAAGGAGCTGAGACTTTACAGAGCAAGACCAAGAGCCTGCTGCTGTGTCCATCTGTGCATTTGCCCGCAGCCTTTCAGGAGGAAACACCTGCTCCCACCATCACTTCATTACTTGCTGCACCACGAAGGAAGAGACTGAAGATCCGGTGATCTATGCCCATCCGAACGAAGATTCAGTACCAATAAAATGTTAGAGTTACATGCCTCTAACCCTTCAATTCCAAGGAAAATATAATTACAAAACTCGACAAGGTTTATTAGTGGACTGTCAGTTGGTCTAGGTCTATTTTAGTCTTCTTAAAGAGCTGGCCAGCTTTTAAAAACAATTGTTCCCCGAGCTTACTCCCCTGCAGTGCTCTTTCTTGTAGGTTTGTTTTAGAAACAAAATAGATTTGCTGGGAGCAGTTTCTGTTTGTTCTGGACTGGATGCTGAAGATCCTTCCCTTTTCCACATTAGCACTTTGATAATAAACAAGTGCACTTTCAGAGAAGAAGGTAACCACTTTCCCAGGCGTGGGTAGGGACGTTTCCTAAGAATAGCAGACGAGGAATAGTCTAATAGGTGAAATCTTTGTATCTACATCATGGACCCAGAGCTAAAGGAAACTGCATAGGCAGTTCAGACTTGAGGATCCCATCGGCAGCCTGCTCCAGCACTCAGAAGAGGCTTCGTTTAGAAAGCTTAGAGAATATGGTTCATGCTACCTTTAATTGAGCAGAGGGTTCAACTTCATTGGTACATTCTCTAACCATTCTGATACTTGTTGGAGCGTATTGCGTTTTCAATTTTACAGATCATTCATAGATTTGACGTTGATGAGTTTTATGTAGTCTTCAGTGCTACAGTTGCAGCTAAGAATGAAGAATTTCTTTGTGTAATATTTGACCCAAGGCTGCATAATTAGACTTTTAGAGAGATTTTGATAATTTTTGCAAATTTTATAGTAATTATCAATGAAATTACAATGCTACATAGATGTGTGTGCCAGCATCTGTATTCAGCTAAGAACTAAAGTTTCATAGGGAAAATCCTTTGTCTTTGTGACTCATGTTTCTTTTTAAGTCCAACTATGTTTTCATATCTGCATCATAAAAAGAATTATATTGAAACTTTATGTAAAATCCTACTTTCTTCTCTACCATAAGGAGAAAATTAGTTCCCAAGGCTGAATTTCAAGAGAAAGAGATGTGTCTTAGTTAGGTTTTCTGTTGCTGCAATGAAACACCATTACCAAAAGCAAGTTGGGGAGGAAAGGGTTTATTTTTGCTTACACTTCCATATCACAGCTCATCCATAACCTCCGTCCATTTCTGTTACTTCTTGTCGTATTTCTTGGGTATTTGCAAGAAAACTAACCAGTGCCTGCACTATTCTCTTCTTATTAATGGGAAAAATTTAACATACGCGTATTTCTCATTTTGCACTGAGAAGAAATGTCCCAGCTCCAAAGAAACTCATTTATTTACAGAGTAAGTGGAATTTTGAAAAGAACACTTGGGTGAATTCTCCATAAGTTGATAATACTGGGTGTGGCTGTTGTATTTACAGTATGTTGCCTTGTCCTGGTTTTCTTGAGGTGGTGTGTGGCCAGGGGGTGAGATGTCAGGATTTGCAGTCTCTTCCATTTCTCCAGTGTCTTCTGATCCCAGGTGGAGCTTCCACAGGAAACTGAAATAAGGAGATGTATTGAGGCTGATAAGTGACCTCAGTAAATGTCTGGGATGAGCCGCTTATTGAATAAGGGGTTGCTCTCTGTGACAGTGATGGGTTGTCCCTGACATGACCAGCTGTCGCATTCCACATTGCTCGCTCAGAGAGACTCAAGTCATTCCTAGAGAACATTCAGCCCTGTGGGGCATAATGTCTGTTGATGCTGTGGGTAGTGCCAGTGAAATAGAGGCATCTTTATGCTTGAAAATATAGCATAGGGCACGAGGTAGGCAGCAAGCACACCGGCTTCCCAATAGTGAGTGACTGATGTTCATAGTGGCTTTGACTCTCAAATGTGAAGCCTGAACATATAGTCGAAATAAAAACTGTCTCTGAGAGCTATTTAAAGCTGTGAAGTAATCCCAGTATTCTAGACCAGGAAGCTAGAAGATCAACATTCCCAGGCCAGCCTTGGCTACATATTAAGTTCCAAGCCAGCCTAAGCTATATATTAAGGAGAGACTTTGTAGCAAAAAACAAACAACAATCAAGTTAATCACAAAGTAATTATTTGACCTTACGAAAATGTACCAATTTGTTCAAAGGGCAATCCATAGCAGACTAGAGGGAAAGCCCACAGCTGCATAAGGAAGGCAGTGGATGCTGCCTTTGCTCTGGGCAGTTGAAATTCAGACCACTGATGTCTTTTATCTGTGTGACTTTAGACAAACATTATACCTTTTCTTTCTTTTGTTCCTGCTGATGCTGATGACTAAACCATGAACCTTGTTCATGGTAGACAACTAACTGTTCTACCACTGAGCTATAGTCCCAGATGTCTATTCTTAACCTATTGCTTTATTCCATGATGAATTTAGAATGTCATCCTTCTGAAAGTGGAAGAACACACACATGAGAAATACCTGGTATTGGTTGGTTTGGTTTTGGTGCAGGTTCTATCTATCTATCTATCTGTCTATCTATCTATCTATCTACCTATCTATCTATCATCTATCTATCTGTCATCTATCTATCTATTATCTATTTTTGAGATACGGTCTTTTTTTTTTTTTTAATAGACCTGGCAGACCTAGAACTCAACTGTGTAGTCCAAGTTGGTCTTGAAATCCTAGCAGACCTCCTGTCTCAGCCTCCCTAGTACTGGGAGTACAGATGTATGCTACTACATGTAGCTACTTGCTTAGTATTTTTTAAATTTATTTTTATGTGTACGGATGTTTTGCCTGCAAGTGTGTGTGTGGACGTGTGTGCGTGTGCGTGTGCGTGTGCGTGTGCGTGTGCCTGATGCCTTCAGAGTTCAGAAGCGGGTATTGGATCTCTTGAGACTAGAGTTACATATCCCTGTGAGCTGCCCTGTGGTGCTGGGGATCAAAACTGTGTCTTCTGAAAGAGCAGCCAATGCTAAGACTGCGGAGACATCTCTTCAGGTCTCACTTGCCCAATTTTTAGTGTAAATGTTGTACTCAGCAATCCTAACTAAAACAATAACAACAAATGTCTCCTCTAAGTCTATAATATTAGTAGTACAAAAATCATCAGCTACCAGAGAGTATGAGTAACTTATTGTTGGAATAACTGATTCTATGAACTTGTCTAAGTACACATCTTTCTGTACCATTAGAAGAAATTAAGTACAGTCAGCCTTCTGGACTGATGAGTTCTGCCTCCATGGATTTATTTAACTCCAGATAAACATTTTTGGGAGGAATTGGTTTGTTCAGAATATATACAAACCTTTTCTTTCGTAATTCCTTGAATAGTACAATATAGCAACTACTAAGACAGCATTTACAGTGCACTGTGCATTATAAGTAAACTAGCTGGGACTGACAGGAGGCAGAGGGTATGTGTATGTTGGATAGAAACTATATATCATTTTATATGAAGGAGCTTACTGTTCTCAGATTTTGGCGTCTGAATGGCAGGAATCTGGAACTAATTTTTCGTGGCTTCTTGAGTCCAACTGCATAGGAAATCTTTGGTATTAGGGGACACAAAGAACACAAAATTGATGTAGAAATCTTAGCATTCGGCAAACTAGTCCAGGATGAAATGGCACAAGAAGCAAGGTTTCATCAGTTCAAAAGGGAGATGGTGTTGGGGCAGGGGACCAATAGATGTCTGAAGCTAAGTGAGGAATCGGAGATAAGGAAATTGAGCTTCCAAAAGCCAAATGGGCTCCCAGTGTCTGAGCTTCCGTGTGGACAGAATGAAGCGTGTGAGTGGCATCTTGTGGACTGAAGGAGAGTTCATACCGCAGGTGGGAGGCCAGTGGGCTTAAAGTGAACTCTGTGAAAAGGCTCATCTGTGAAATTCTACCTATGAGCTGAGTTCATCTCCATCAACAGTCAAGAGAAGCAAAGGTGGAGCTTGCTCTCTGCTTAAGCCAGTGCCCCAGGCAGGTAGCAGGTTCAAATTCTCACCCCGTATCATGCAAATCACCGAACAAACAGTAGACAACACCCACTCTGCTCCAGGTGAATTTACTGTTCAAATAAACCTTCAAAAGTGGGCTATAAGCACTAGTATCAAAAGGAAGGAAGGAAGGAAGGAAGGAAGGAAGGAAGGAAGAAGAGAAGGAGAGAGAAAGAGAGAGGGAGGGAGGGAGGGAGAAAGAGAGAGAGAGAGAGAGAGAGAGAGAGAGAGAGAGAGAGAGAGAGA